>NC_139922.1:30011216-30046216 GCF_963514095.1 Eutrigla gurnardus | reverse complement strand
AATCTGCCTGCCTATATTACGGACGAGGAAATTATCGCCAAATTAGAGAGCTGGGGGGTGGGGGCTGCCTCCCCGATAAGGAGACGAATGTGGCCGGGGACTAACGTCGCTGATGGCACCAGGTTCCTGAAAGTAAAATTCAATGACAAGATCCAGAGCCTGCCGTACTCAGCGCGGTTTGAGACGGCCCTAGGGCCCGAATACTTTAGGGTGATTCACGATCGTCAGGTCAAGGTGTGCCGTATGTGTCTCCAGCCGGGGCACATATTACGAGTTCTTTTGCCACAAGTGCGGGGTCCAGGGGCATTACGTACGGGAGTGTGGGGCCTAGAGGGGGCCGGAGGAGGTGAAGTGCTTATTGTGTAGCAATACAAATTCAAAGTGCTCGTGTAAGGAGAGCGAGGAGGAGGAGGGGGAGGAGGAGGAGGTGAAGGAGAAGGAGGAGGAGGAGGATGATGGCTCCTCGGCTGAGCTTCTCTCTGAGGAGGTGGAGAGTGAGAACGAGGAGGACATGGAGCAGGAAGGGGCGGGTGTGGCCGTGACGGCTGACCCAGCCCGGGCTGGATCCCATGAGCAGGTGAAAGGTGAGCAGCAGGACCCGAGCAAGGGGGCGGGTGTGGCCGTGAGGGCTGACCTAGCCCGGGCTGGGCCCCCGGTGCAGCCAACGGTGCCGAAGGGCCGGACCCAGGCGGAGCTCATCGGCTCCAGCCTGGACGGGCTAGAGGCGGCCGGAGGTGGCGGCCGGGCGGAGGTGGGCTCCCGTCTTGAAGAAGACGGAGAGCTGCCCTCGGCCCAGGTGACGACCAGACAGGGGGGCTCAGCCAGTGAGGGTCCACTGCTCGAGGGACGGCAGGGAGGAGTCCCTGTCGTCCCCCAGACACAGCTCGGGACCAGCTCCGACACCGACTGGGACCTGGACCAGGTAAAGCAAGTCAGAACGGGTAGGAAGAATAAGAAAAGGAAAACCAAGCAATAATGTACATTTCCTCCACTAGGTGCCCCTGATGGCTTCCCTCCTTTCGTTAAACGCTCGAGGGCTCCGCACGTGGGTAAAAACTAGGGCTATTTTGAACACCGTCAAAAATAACGAGATCTTGTGTGTGCAGGAGACCTGGTGGGATCAGCGGGTGGAGCAAAGGGTGCGGGGGGAGTGGAAGGGCAGCATAGCCAACAACAACGGGGGTGTTGCCTCCGGAGGGGTGGCTGTGTTGTTCGGGGAGGCAGCAGGGGTAACGTGGGCAGAGGTGTACGCAGATAGCGAGGGTCGTGTAATCGTTTTGGATATTGTGGGTCCGCAGTGGGCAGGCAGATTGATAAATGTGTATGCTCACAACGACGAGATGAGCAGAAAAGCTCTGTTTTTAAAACTGGAAAGGTGGATCACTCCCGCCACCATCATCATAGGGGACCTGAACTTAGTTCAGACCCTGGATGATGTGGGGGGGAGGGAGAAGCTCAGGTCCGACGTGAGCAGGGGTGTGTTGCTGGATTTATGTGTGCGAAATAACATGGTGGACGTGTTCCGGGTTCTCAACCCAGGTAGGCGGTCCTACAGTCGGGTCCAGGTGGTGCAGGGCCGCAGCCGCCGCTCCCGGATCGATTTGCTCCTGGCCTCCGGGGGGTTGCTGAGGGGGATTAAGGGGGTCGCTTACGAGCCATGCCCGTGGAGCGATCACCTGTTCCTCCGATGCGGCTTCTCAGGGCCGGGGGACGTCCGGGGGGGCGGTCTGTGGGTCCTCAACGCCGGCCTGCTGGAGGACCGCCGATTCAGGAGCAAACTGGATAAACTGCTGTTATACTGTGTACACGAGTGTGATGATGAGCGGGGATTGTTGGGGAGGTGGGCGGAGTTTAAGGCGAGAATTAAAAGGCTCGCCATAAACTTCGCCAAACATAAGGGGTGGGCGGAGAAGATGGAGGAGCAAAAATTAAATGGTGTGATTAAAAATGTCCTGATAAACATTGACGCGGCGACTGGAGCGCAGCTGGCGGACATGGAAGCCGCGAAGGCGAAGCTGGCAGAGCTTCATGGGGCCAGGTGCGCTGCGGCAGCCTTGCGTGCCAGAGCTGTCGACCTACTCCAGGGCGAGAGGTACTCCGCGTACTTTCTCGGCCTGGAGAAGGGAAGACAGCAAAGGCAAGAAATAGGGCAGCTGGAAAACGAGGCAGGGACCATGGTTACGGGGCGGGATGGAGTGGAGGAGGTGGCTGTCTCGTTTTTCGAGAAACTGTTCAGTAGGGAGCAGGTGGAGAAGGGGAGGGGGGAACAGTTGCTGAGCAGAGCAAGAGGGAGGTTGAGGGCTCAGGATAGCGAATTATTGGAGGGGAGGATAACGGAGGATGAGGTCGCCAGGGCCATAGCCGGCCTATCCAGGGCCAAAAGCCCTGGAGAGGACGGCCTCACCGCCGAACTCTATATGCTGTGTGAGGAGTACTTTGTGCCGCTCCTCACACAGCTTTTTAATGAAATAGTAGACACAGACAGGGTGCCGGAGGGCTTTTCGGCAGGAGTGATCTCCCTCCTGTTCAAGAAAGGGGACAGGAGGGAGATCAAAAATTATAGGCCGATAAGCCTGCTCAACGCAGACTACAAAATCCTCGCCAAAATAGTGGCGAACAGGATGAAGGAGGTGGCCGGGGACGTCGTGACCAGTTTACAGGCTTACGGCGTCCCCGGCAGGGATTTAGTGGTGCAGGGAGCGGTCCGGGGGATGGAGGAGTCGAAAAAAGGCTATATAGGGGAGCACAGGCAAGAATCTAAATAAACGGGAGGCTGAGCAGGGTTTTTAATATCACAAGATCGGTGAGGCAGGGCTGCCCTCTCTCTCCGCTGCTGTTCTCCGTGGTGGTGGAGTCCCTGGTGGCCGCCATCACGGGGGACGGGCGCATGCCGGGGCTGCCCGTGGCGCCGGGGCTCGGGAGGGTCACCGTCGTTCCCTTTGCGGACGACGTGACCATCCTGGCCTCGGCGCCGGAGCAGATCGACTGCGCGCTGGAGCACGTCGCGGCCTTTGAGGCAGCCTCGGGGGCGAAATTGAACAGGGCCAAGACCTGCCTGCTGGTGGCGGACGGAGGGGGTCTTGGCCGGTGGGGTTTTAACATAAAACAGCAGACAAAGATTTTAGGAATACATGTGGGCATAGGTGGGGATAGGGCCTCACACAGTAACTGGGACGCGGCAATTAACAGGGTGAAACACATTGTTAACAGGTGGCGGCCCCGGGGCCTCAGCCTGAGAGCAAAGGCAATAGTGTGGAACGCCTTAGTAGCCTCTACTCTAGTACATGTTTTGGGAACCTGCGAGCTGCCACAGTGGGCACTAAACGTCCTGCAGGACACCCTCTCCGCTTTCCTATGGAGGGGGAGGGGTAATTCGATCGCTCGACGGGTGTTAATTGGTAATAAACGGGAGGGGGGTTTAGGACTGATTGACTTGAGTGCCAAAAGAGACGCACTGCGGCTAAAAGTGGTTAGAAAATTTCTCGATCCGGCCAGGCAGTACCCCTGGGAGGGCGCGATGGCGGGCTGTTTGGCTCAGTACGGCGAGGGGGACGTGTACAATCTGTGCACTCTCCCTCCCAGAACGGCCTACAGCCAGCTACCGCCGTTCTTCCGGGAGGTGCTAGAGGCGTGGCGCAAGTTGCTGCCCCGCCTCAAGCCAGCAGAGGTGAACAGAGGCAGTATCGCACTGTTGCCATTCCTCCAGACTCCCTTCCTCCAGCACGAGGGAAGGGCGCTGTCCTGCGCTCCGTTGCGGGCAGCGGGGGTCACGAGGATTGGTCAGGTGATTGACGGGGAGGGGCTCTTTGATTTTCAAAGGGCCAAAACTTCACTGATCAGGGGAGGGATTAGCTTTAGGCCGGGGCACGTTAGAACCACCGGTGCTAGAGTAGATAGGGCCATGCCAGAGTCCTGGAGGAGGGCTCTCTGCACCACCGGACCGGTGCGGGACCCTCGGCTGGCGTTCCTCCTGTGCCTGGCCCCGAGCCAGGTCGTACCCCTTGGTGAGTGTAACACCGGGACGCTGTACAGGCTCCTCGCGTCCGAGCTGGGGAGGCGGCCTTCCTCCGAGGCAGCTTGGGGGAGGCTCTTCCCCGGCTCGGACGTGAGGGAAATCTGGAAAAATTGCAGCGTCCCAAACCTATCCCATGCGGCGTTCGACCTGGACTTCCGTATCAGGCACAGGAGGGTCTACACCGGGGTCGTCCTGCACCAGGTCCACAGGGAGCTCTTCTCCAGGACCTGTGCTGTTTGCGAGATAGGGGATGAAGATGATATGCATTTGTTTGTGCACTGCCCGGAGTTGGTGGGTTTCCATGTGTTTTTGTTGTCTGTTCTGCGCACCCATTGCCACTACACACACACTGCACTCACCCCCTGGACTCTGCTATTTGGACTCTCACACAAGCACGCACTTACAAACACAGTACTGGCACTGGCACGGCAGGCCACTTGGACACGTCGCAACATCTCACTTCACGAGCACAGGCACACATCTGTTACACGCATATGGAAGACACTCATACAGTCACATTTCAGGACACTGCACCACGCAAAACATCTGGACGCACTGGTGGCGGGCAGTTCTTTTTGTTTTGTCAATGAGTTGGGTGATTTGTGTTTTTGTTTTGAGTAAATGTTTTTTGTTTCATTTTGAGTATGTCATTAAGTGTGTTTGCATTATGTGTGTCATTGAGTGTTCTTTTAGTTTGTCAAATTGAGTGTTTCAGTGTCGGTGGGGGATTATGTGTTGGGTACATGTTTGTCAGTAATGTAGTGTCTCCTTTCTTTTGCAGTTTGTTGTTTTGTAATTCATGGTTGTTTTTCAGTTTTGCTCATTTCTAGTCCTGTTTACTCATGCTTTATTTTACAGTTTGTATTCATTTCCAGTTTTTGATTATTTACTTTTCCATTTATTTCAATTTTTGATCATTTACAGTTTGGTTCATTTACAGTTTGTTTCATTTTCAGTTGGCTTAATTTGCATTTTGGTATGATTTACAGTTTGATTTCATTTTTGTGTACAGTCTGTTCTGTGTTGTTTGTGATTTTAAATGAATAGTGTTTTCAAATTGTAAGGAAAAAAATGTTCTGTGTTGTTTGTGATTTTAATGAATAGTGTTTTCAAATTGTAAAAAAGTATATTTTTATAATAAAAGATCCCCCCCCACACGCCCGATCTCGTCTGATCTCGGAAGCTAAGCAGGGTCGGGCCTGGTCAGTACTTGGATGGGAGACCGCCTGGGAATACCAGGTGCTGTAAGCTTTTTTATCTCGACAAACAGCAGAAGGCGCTGCTGTTCCCCCACAGCGACATCGGATGAACATATATTCTGAAAAGTTATGTTCTTCAGCACTGTACTTTTCACATGTGAGAAAAGATCAAGTTTCCTGGGTATAAGTGCACCCAGGCGTTAATGGTGGTGACGATCGACATCTATAAAGGGCTTTTCTCCGCATCCTTCTTCGGCTTACGGCCATACCGCCCTCCACACGCCCAATCTCGTCTGATCTCGGAAGCTAAGCAGGGTCGGGCCTGGTCAGTACTTGGATGGGAGACCGCCTAGGAATACCAGGTGCTGTAAGCTTTTTTATCTCGACAAACAGCAGAAGGCGCTGCTGTTCCCCCACAGCGACATCGGATGAACATATATTCTGAAAAGTTATGTTCTTCAGCACTGTACTTTTCACATGTGAGAAAAGATCAAGTTTCCTGGGTATAAGTGCACCCAGGCGTTAATGGTGGTGACGATCGACATCTATAAAGGGCTTTTCTCCGCATCCTTCTTCGGCTTACGGCCATACCGCCCTCCACACGCCCGATCTCGTCTGATCTCGGAAGCTAAGCAGGGTCGGGCCTGGTCAGTACTTGGATGGGAGACCACCTGGGAATACCAGGTGCTGTAAGCTTTTTTATCTCGACAAACAGCAGAAGGCGCTGCTGTTCCCCCACAGCGACATCGGATGAACATATATTCTGAAAAGTTATGTTCTTCAGCACTGTACTTTTCACATGTGAGAAAAGATCAAGTTTCCTGGGTATAAGTGCACCCAGGCGTTAATGGTGGTGACGATCGACATCTATAAAGGGCTTTTCTCCGCATCCTTCTTCGGCTTACGGCCATACCGCCCTCCACACGCCCGATCTCGTCTGATCTCGGAAGCTAAGCAGGGTCGGGCCTGGTCAGTACTTGGATGGGAGACCGCCTGGGAATACCAGGTGCTGTAAGCTTTTTTATCTCGACAAACAGCAGAAGGCGCTGCTGTTCCCCCACAGCGACATCGGATGAACATATATTCTGAAAAGTTATGTTCTTCAGCACTGTTGTAACCCAGGTCCCAGATACCTGTTGACATGACGTCATCATTGTTCTCGCGAGATTGGGGTATGTCTCATGAGAGTTGGTTGAGCCAATCAGAGCTTCCGCTTGGCACGTTATACGGCAGTAGCGGTAGCAGCAGGTGAGACTGAGAGAGAGTGTGACTGAGCGTGGGAGCAGCGGCGTTGTCTGTGGCAGAAAGCCGACCGCTCGATGCATCCACGGCCGCCGATCTGGGTCAAGTCAGTGACTGTGTGCTTGAATGAACAGCGGAATTGGCCAGGTTACCCTGAGACACTGATGGCGAGCTAGGGCTGGAAGGAACCAGACCCATGTGTCTGCTTGAGCAGCAAGACACCAACGATAGCACTTTGTGCTCAACTCCAGGCATCCCCTCACACACACCCTCACCCCCACAACCACCAGCCCAATCCCCTTTTCTCCCCCCTTCCCGGACAATACACAACCACCTACCTCATACAGACTCTCTCTCTCTCTCTCTCTCTCTCTCTCTCTCTCTCCCTCTCTTTTGGGGTGGACGAGAAAAGACTCTTGGGGCTGGCAGCAACTTGCTGCATGGTTTTGATACCGGTGTGATTTACTATTTGTGTGTGTGATTGATCATTGCCTGTTGAATCGAGGTATACTGAACGAGACTTAGTCTATTGATAATTCAATTATCACTATTAAGCTTTTGGCCAACTGTATATTTTGTGTATATATATATTCACTATCTGTGTACAATACACTTTACTTCAAGCAACTTCCTTTGTCTTTGGTTGTCATTCACATTCTGTACATCAGAGCAATTTAATCCTCCCGCCTTATCTTCTGATTAGCCTACTACCTACTCTATTCCCATTAGCACTTGCTATATAATTTGGCGAGCTAGCCAGGAGGGAGGTTTCTGTTGTACAGAATTGGATGAAAACATGGAGGTTTTTGAGAAACTGGGAATTAAAATTCCAAATGCAGTGTTAATTAAGGGTGCGACAGAAACAGAAAAAGATGATAAAATAATTGATTTTCTAAAGCAGTATGGTCCTATTAACAGACTTTTAGCAGTAAATGAGCCATCGTCAGAATTTGACCACAACTTGATTATAGAGTACGACTCTGGAGCTGCTGTGGCAGCCTTAGCACCTTTGTTACCGTACACACAAACTCTTGAAAATCCAACACACACTTATGAGGTAGTTTCTTTAGCAAGTCTTTATGCTGAGAATATTGGGCATGAAAAAACTCAAGTGTATCTTACCGAGCTAAAGCAATTGGCAAAAGTGAGTGGCACAAACTTCGCTGAGGTCCTTAAAAATATGATGTCTCAGATTAGTGAAGTTGTTGCTGATGAGCAGTCAGCTACAGAAGAGGAAGGTGGGGAAGGACGCCAGGCTGGAAGAACAGCATCCCAACCGTCTTTCAAGGAGTCTCCAGGTCATGTGGAGAAGCTACCCAAGGCTAATAAAGCAACGGTGAGAGCTAAACAAACCATCCCAGCTTGTGACCTTAACCCTCCTGAAGTCCAGAGGTATGTTGTTGAGCATATTATGAAGAGTGAGGAGGCCCCCACACACATGCTTCCCTCTCCGAGACTCAGAGTGTTTTCTGGAAAAATTCCCCGACCACCCCCTGAGTCTGACTATGACACTTGGCGATCGAATGTTGATCTCATTATGAAAGACCCTGCCATTTCAGATCTCCAACGGTCCCGAAAGATCCTGGACAGTCTTCTTCCACCAGCGGCTGACATGGTAAAGCACTTGAGCTCTGACACTCTGCCTAATGGTTACCTGCAACAACTTGACTCTGCTTTTGGTACTGTTCAGGATGGTGATGAGCTTTATGCTAAGTTTATGGATACCTTCCAGGATGCGGGAGAGAAGCCCTCAGCTTTCCTCCAACGTCTCCAGGTTGCTTTAAATCTAGCTGTGAAGCGGGGGGGGTGTTTCTGTGACTGACATTAACAGACATCTCTTGAATCAGTTCTGTAGAGGTTGTTGGGATAATTCCCTCATTTCTGACCTTCAGCTGAAGCAGAAGAAAGCTGATCCCCCATCCTTTGCTGAGCTGCTCCTTCTCCTGCGTACAGAAGAGGATCGTGAGGCAGCTAAAACCCTGCGCATGAAGCAACATCTTGGGGCAAAGCAGAGAGTGTCAGCCCAAGCCCATTCACAAGTCGCTTATGGCGGTGAAGAACAAAGCCTTTGTGCTGCATTAACTACCCTTACGCAGCAGCTTACTAAGCAAATGGCGGAGATCCAGCATCAGTTGGCTTCTTTAACAGCTAATTCTCCCCATTCTTCTTGTTCTTCCAAGTCTTACCGTCCAGCACTTGAACGATCAGCTGGGGAGAGGAAACCATCACAGCCTAAACCAGGTTATTGCTTTCGATGCGGCGAAGATGGTCATATAAAGCCTCAGTGTGACAATGAGCCCAATCCTGCATTAGTTGCTGAGAAGAGGAGGAAGTTCAATGCCAAGAACCCACTTGGGCAGAAGAGGACCCCGACTACGCCCAGACCCCATTTAAACTAGAACCAGTTCCTGTTGCAGGGCGGACAGGGACTGGCATTGACACAGAATGTCCTACTTCTACTACGTGCAAACAACATCTTCAACTTGACCCAGCACAGGTTGGGAGGCCAGCTGCTGCGTTGCCCAAAGGACTTGTTGGATCCAGGTGCACAGCTGCAGTCAGTATAGCCGGCATTGACTGTAGCTGCCTCTTGGATACCGGCTCTCAAGTCACAACGGTCCCAGTTTCATTTTACAACAAGAATCTGGTTGATCATCCCATCCAACCTCTTGATACCCTTCTTGAAGTTGAGGGCGCAGCTGGGCAGTCTGTCCCATACCTGGGCTATGTGGAAGTGACAGTCACTTTTCCCAAAGACTTTTTGGGAGTCATCACTGAAGTATCTACCCTTGCACTTGTCGTGCCAGATGTGCATCCTGAAACCCCGTCACCTGTTCTTATAGGAACCAACACTCTTGACGTGCTGTATGTGCAACATCTTGGCAGTGAAGTAGTGAACCATCAGCCCCAGGAGTACGGCTACAGGGCCGTACTCAAAACCCTGGAATCACGCCACCTTCAGAACCAGAATGGACATGTTGGAGTGGTGAGAATGCTCGGCAGGTCGCCCACACTTATCCCAGCAGGCCACAGTGTGATCTTGGAGGGATCAGCTCAAGTCCCCCCTCATGCTGCTGATCGTTGGGCCATTGTGGAGCACCCCACCCAGTTTTCCTTGCCTGGTGGTCTGTGTGTTAAGAGTTGCTTGGTTTCTCTTCCAGCTCGTGCACCCCACAAAGTCCCTGTGGTGGTGACGAACACAGCAGGGCATGATATTTTCATTCCGCCTCTGTGTGTTCTGGCAGAGCTGGGCGGTTATCACAGTATCCTCTTACAGCACCAGGTGAAGCCCGCAACCCAAGTCCAGCCGGTGTCAGAGCTGACCTTTAACTTTGGGGACTCACCTTTGTCTCCTGAATGGAAGGAGCGTGTCACCTCGAAGCTTCTTGATGTATCCGATGTCTTTTCTCACCATGACTTGGATTTTGGTTGCACCAATAAAGTGAAGCATCGTATAAAGTTATCTGATGAAACCCCCTTCAAGCAACGTGCAAGACCCATTCACCCTCAGGATGTGGAAGCTGTTCGGAGGCATCTTCGTGAGCTAATCACAACTGGGGTAATAAGAGAGTCTTCATCTCCATTTTCTTCACCCATTGTTGTTGTGAGAAAAAAGAATAATGACATTCGTCTATGTATAGACTATCGGAAGCTGAACTTGCAAACAGTCAAGGACGCTTATGCTTTGCCCAATCTGGAGGAAACTTTTTCTGCTTTGACGGGATCCAAATGGTTCACCGTGCTCGATTTGAAGTCCGGATACTACCAGATCGAGATGGATGAAGCTGACAAGGCTAAAACCGCTTTTGTCACGCCATTGGGATTCTGGGAGTTCAATCGTATGCCCCAGGGGATAACGAATGCCCCGAGCACTTTCCAGAGGCTAATGGAGAAATGCATGGGAGGATTGCATCTCAAAGAAGTTCTTGTCTTTTTGGATGATTTGATTGTTTTCTCCAGCACCTTGGAGGAGCATGAGTCTCGACTAATGAATGTACTTGGACGCCTGAAAGAGTATGGATTAAAACTGTCGCCTGAAAAGTGCAAGTTTTTCCAAACGTCAGTGCGCTATCTTGGACATGTGGTGTCGGAAAATGGTGTGGAAACGGATCCAGAGAAGGTCGAAGCTTTAAAAACCTGGCCAATTCCGAGAAATCTGAAGGAGTTGAGGTCCTTTCTAGGATTCTCTGGCTATTATCGCCGGTTCATCAGACGTTACGCTGACTTGGTCAAGCCCCTCAACGAACTCACTCGTGGGTACCCCCCATCGAGGAAAGCCGGTGACGACAAAGTGTCCAAACTTCAATATCATGATCCAAAACAGCCTTTTGGAGGTCGATGGACTCCCCAGTGTCAAGCTGCTTTTCAGTTCCTCCTTGAGAAGTTAACAACTGCCCCAGTCCTTGGGTTTGCTAATCCAAAGAGCCCCTACATCTTGCACACGGATGCCAGCACCACAGGGCTGGGAGCCGCTCTCTATCAGGAACAAGAAGGGAAACTGAGAGCCATCGCCTTCGCCAGTCGAGGCCTGTCACAGAGTGAGTCTCGTTATCCAGCCCATAAACTGGAATTCCTTGCCCTTAAATGGAGTGTGACAGAGAAGTTTCATGATTACCTGTATGGAAGTGAATTTACTGTGGTCACCGACAGCAATCCCCTCACTTACATCCTTACCTCTGCCAGGTTGGACGCAACAAGTTACCGTTGGTTGGCTGCATTGTCCAATTACATCTTCAAACTGCAGTTCCGGGCTGGTAAGCAAAACCTCGATGCTGATGCATTGTCCAGGAGGCCCCATCCCCCTTCTGTGAACGATGCTCATTCTCAGAAAGAACAAGACCGCATCGACCGTTTTACTCAGCACCATCTGTCTGATCTGACCAGCACCACTGAAATCCCTGCAGAGGTCGTCGATGCCATCTGTACCAGTCACATTGTCAGAACCCCTCTCCATTCTGGTTCTGACCCAGCTGTGATCACGTTGGTGGAGTCTTTTGCCACCTCTGCTAATGCAATTCCTGACTGCTATGATTCTGAAGGTCACCATGGCTTATCCATCATTCCCCCGTGGTCCCATCTTGACCTCAAGGAGAAGCAGAGGGAGGACACAATCATCCGTGAGGTAATTTTCCAGCTGGAATGTGGAGAAAAGATTCCCCCAACAGTGAGAAAAGAGTTGCCTGACTTACCACTTGTGTTGCGGGAATGGAACAAATTAGAGCTGAGAGATGACATATTGTACAGACGCCGACAGGATGGGGAACAGGTCACTTACCAACTGGTTTTGCCTTCCGAGCTGCGATCCATGGTTCTGCAGAGTTTGCACAACGACATGGGCCACATGGGAATTGAAAGAACTCTTGACCTTGTTTGAACCCGGTTCTATTGGCCCAGGATGGCAGCTGACGTTGAGCACAAAGTTAAAACATGTGAACGCTGTGTCCGTCGAAAGACCCCTCCTGAAAGAGCTGCTCCATTGGTAAACATCAGAGCTACACGTCCCCTTGAACTCGTATGCATGGACTATCTGAGCCTTGAGCCTGACACCAGCAACACCAAAGACATCCTGGTCTTGACTGATCATTTCACAAAGTTCGCTGTTGCTATTCCAACTGCAAATCAGAAAGCCAAGACAGTCGCCAGATGTTTATGGGACAACTTTATCGTCTGTTACGGTGTACCGGAACGGCTCCATAGAGATCAAGGTCCTGACTTCGAGTCCAAGTTAATTAAAGAGCTTTGTGAAGTCATCGGTATTCAGAAGATCAGGACCACACCCTACCATCCCAGGGGAAACCCTGTTGAATGCTTCAATCGGACGCTGCTCAACATGTTGGGAACTTTGGAGACAAAGCAAAAACAGAAGTGGAGAGAGTATGTTAAACCATTAGTACATGCTTATAACTGCACCCGAAACGAAGTCACCGGTTTCACTCCGTACGAGCTTATGTTTGGACGAACACCACGATTACCTGTTGATTTGGCTTTTGGTTTACCCGTTGGAAGCAAGCAGCATCAATCCCACTCCGAGTATGTCAAGAACCTGAAAGCTCGACTGGAGGAGAGCTACAATCTCGCATCTCAACACGCTTTGAAGACAGCTGAGAGGAACAAAACCCGGTTCGATCAGAAAGTGACAACATCAGTCTTGGAGGCTGGTGACAGAGTGCTCGTAAGAAATGTGAGGATCCGGGGAAAACAAAAGCTAATGGACAAGTGGGAATCTGACGTGTATGTGGTCATTAAAAGGGCAGGTGATCTCCCTGTCTATACAGTGAAGCCAGAAACCCGTGATGGTCCCAAACGCACCTTACATCGGGATCTCCTGCTTCCCTGTGGGTTTCTTCCCCTGTCAGCAGCGGACGAGGATCATCCATCCACTCCTATCCGTAGGCCTCGAACCCGTCAGCATCCTCTTAGTGAAACCAGTTCCATCGGGGATGAGGAAGAGGACGAGGATGATTCTGGTTGGATTCCACAATGTTCAGTTCCCTTGTTTGGGTGGAGTGTGGACGCTGACAGCAAAGCTGGAAACTCGTCATCTGTCCCCCAGCAACAGATCTCTCAATCTTTCCCCTCGACTGAATCTCTCCCTGTCGCTGTGGAGGAAATGGATTTCCCTGACTCACCTGGGAGGAATCACTTACCTGGACCTGTGGAAACCAATGTGGATACTGTGGAATTGTTGGATGACTTACCTGGACCTGTGGAAACAAATGTGGATTCTGATGAACTGCCTGGACCTGAAGAGGAAAATCAAGCTGATGACAACTTACCTGAAGGAAACTCACCTGTTGAAGCAGCTGAAGATCCTGAGTGTCCTGTGGTTGAAGAACCGGCCGAAGCTGCTGCCAATCTTGAGACTGACCCAGTTGAAGTTGCCACTTCACTTAGACGCTCTCAAAGATCTCGAGAACGCCCACATAGATTACAGTATGCTCGGTTAGGTAATCCTTTAATTTCTGTTGCGCAGACTCTTTTCCAAAACCTTTTGTCTGCTTACACTGATGCCTTAAGTTCTTCTCCTTCTCCTGATACTCATGTAGTGTAACCATTTCACATGTACAGGGGCGTACATGGGTTTAGGGGGGGAGGATGTAACCCAGGTCCCAGATACCTGTTGACATGACGTCATCATTGTTCTCGCGAGATTGGGGTATGTCTCATGAGAGTTGGTTGAGCCAATCAGAGCTTCCGCTTGGCACGTTATACGGCAGTAGCGGTAGCAGCAGGTGAGACTGAGAGAGAGTGTGACTGAGCGTGGGAGCAGCGGCGTTGTCTGTGGCAGAAAGCCGACCGCTCGATGCATCCACGGCCGCCGATCTGGGTCAAGTCAGTGACTGTGTGCTTGAATGAACAGCGGAATTGGCCAGGTTACCCTGAGACACTGATGGCGAGCTAGGGCTGGAAGGAACCAGACCCATGTGTCTGCTTGAGCAGCAAGACACCAACGATAGCACTTTGTGCTCAACTCCAGGCATCCCCTCACACACACCCTCACCCCCACAACCACCAGCCCAATCCCCTTTTCTCCCCCCTTCCCGGACAATACACAACCACCTACCTCATACAGACTCTCTCTCTCTCTCTCTCTCTCTCTCTCTCTCTCTCTCTCTCTCTCTCTCTCTCTCCCTCTCTTTTGGGGTGGACGAGAAAAGACTCTTGGGGCTGGCAGCAACTTGCTGCATGGTTTTGATACCGGTGTGATTTACTATTTGTGTGTGTGATTGATCATTGCCTGTTGAATCGAGGTATACTGAACGAGACTTAGTCTATTGATAATTCAATTATCACTATTAAGCTTTTGGCCAACTGTATATTTTGTGTATATATATATTCACTATCTGTGTACAAAACACTTTACTTCAAGCAACTTCCTTTGTCTTTGGTTGTCATTCACATTCTGTACATCAGAGCAATTTAATCCTCCCGCCTTATCTTCTGATTAGCCTACTACCTACTCTATTCCCATTAGCACTTGCTATACTGTACTTTTCACATGTGAGAAAAGATCAAGTTTCCTGGGTATAAGTGCACCCAGGCGTTAATGGTGGTGACGATGGACATCTATAAAGGGCTTTTCTCCGCATCCTTCTTCGGCTTACGGCCATACCGCCCTCCACACGCCCGATCTCGTCTGATCTCGGAAGCTAAGCAGGGTCGGGCCTGGTCAGTACTTGGATGGGAGACCGCCTGGGAATACCAGGTGCTGTAAGCTTTTTTATCTCGACAAACAGCAGAAGGCGCTGCTGTTCCCCCACAGCGACATCGGATGAACATATAATCTGAAAAGTTATGTTCTTCAGCACTGTACTTTTCACATGTGAGAAAAGATCAAGTTTCCTGGGTATAAGTGCACCCAGGCGTTAATGGTGGTGACGATCGACATCTATAAAGGGCTTTTCTCCGCATCCTTCTTCGGCTTACGGCCATACCGCCCTCCACACGCCCGATCTCGTCTGATCTCGGAAGCTAAGCAGGGTCGGGCCTGGTCAGTACTTGGATGGGAGACCGCCTGGGAATACCAGGTGCTGTAAGCTATTTTATCTCGACAAACAGCAGAAGGCGCTGCTGTTCCCCCACAGCGACATCGGATGAACATATATTCTGAAAAGTTATGTTCTTCAGCACTGTACTTTTCACATGTGAGAAAAGATCAAGTTTCCTGGGTATAAGTGCACCCAGGCGTTAATGGTGGTGACGATCGACATCTATAAAGGGCTTTTCTCCGCATCCTTCTTCGGCTTACGGCCATACCGCCCTCCACACGCCCGATCTCGTCTGATCTCGGAAGCTAAGCAGGGTCGGGCCTGGTCAGTACTTGGATGGGAGACCGCCTGGGAATACCAGGTGCTGTAAGCTTTTTTATCTCGACAAACAGCAGAAGGCGCTGCTGTTCCCCCACAGCGACATCGGATGAACATATATTCTGAAAAGTTATGTTCTTCAGCACTGTACTTTTCACATGTGAGAAAAGATCAAGTTTCCTGGGTATAAGTGCACCCAGGCGTTAATGGTGGTGACGATCGACATCTATAAAGGGCTTTTCTCCGCATCCTTCTTCAGCTTACGGCCATACCGCCCTCCACACGCCCGATCTCGTCTGATCTCGGAAGCTAAGCAGGGTCGGGCCTGGTCAGTACTTGGATGGGAGACTGCATGGGAATACCAGGTGCTGTAAGCTATTTTATCTCGACAAACAGCAGAAGGCGCTGCTGTTCCCCCACAGCGACATCGGATGAACATATATTCTGAAAAGTTATGTTCTTCAGCACTGTACTTTTCACATGTGAGAAAAGATCAAGTTTCCTGGGTATAAGTGCACCCAGGCGTTAATGGTGGTGACGATGGACATCTATAAAGGGCTTTTCTCCGCATCCTTCTTCGGCTTACGGCCATACCGCCCTCCACACGCCCGATCTCGTCTGATCTCGGAAGCTAAGCAGGGTCGGGCCTGGTCGGTACTTGGATGGGAGACCGCCTGGGAATACCAGGTGCTGTAAGCTTTTTTATCTCGACAAACAGCAGAAGGCGCTGCTGTTCCCCCACAGCGACATCGGATGAACATATATTCTGAAAAGTTATGTTCTTCAGCACTGTACTTTTCACATGTGAGAAAAGATCAAGTTTCCTGGGTATAAGTGCACCCAGGCGTTAATGGTGGTGACGATGGACATCTATAAAGGGCTTTTCTCCGCATCCTTCTTCGGCTTACGGCCATACCGCCCTCCACACGCCCGATCTCGTCTGATCTCGGAAGCTAAGCAGGGTCGGGCCTGGTCAGTACTTGGATGGGAGACCGCCTGGGAATACCAGGTGCTGTAAGCTTTTTTATCTCGACAAACAGCAGAAGGTGCTGCTGTTCCCCCACAGCGACATCGGATGAATATATATTCTGAAAAGTTATGTTCTTCAGCACTGTACTTTTCACATGTGAGAAAAGATCAAGTTTCCTGGGTATAAGTGCACCCAGGCATTAATGGTGGTGACGATCGACATCTATAAAGGGCTTTTTTCCGCATCCTTCTTCGGCTTACGGCCATACCGCCCTCCACACGCCCGATCTCGTCTGATCTCGGAAGCTAAGCAGGGTCGGGCCTGGTCAGTACTTGGATGGGAGACCGCCTGGGAATACCAGGTGCTGTAAGCTTTTTTATCTCGACAAACAGCAGAAGGCGCTGCTGTTCCCCCACAGCGACATCGGATGAACATATATTCTGAAAAGTTATGTTCTTCAGCACTGTACTTTTCACATGTGAGAAAAGATCAAGTTTCCTGGGTATAAGTGCACCCAGGCGTTAATGGTGGTGACGATCGACATCTATAAAGGGCTTTTCTCCGCATCCTTCTTCGGCTTACGGCCATACCGCCCTCCACACGCCCGATCTCGTCTGATCTCGGAAGCTAATCAGGGTCGGGCCTGGTCAGTACTTGGATGGGAGACCGCCTGGGAATACCAGGTGCTGTAAGCTTTTTTATCTCGACAAACAGCAGAAGGCGCTGCTGTTCCCCCACAGCGACATCGGATGAACATATATTCTGAAAAGTTATGTTCTTCAGCACTGTACTTTTCACATGTGAGAAAAGATCAAGTTTCCTGGGTATAAGTGCACCCAGGCGTTAATGGTGGTGACGATCGACATCTATAAAGGGCTTTTCTCCGCATCCTTCTTCGGCTTACGGCCATACCGCCCTCCACACGCCCGATCTCGTCTGATCTCGGAAGCTAAGCAGGGTCGGGCCTGGTCAGTACTTGGATGGGAGACCGCCTGGGAATACCAGGTGCTGTAAGCTTTTTAATCTCGACAAACAGCAGAAGGCGCTGCTGTTCCCCCACAGCGACATCGGATGAACATATATTCTGAAAAGTTATGTTCTTCAGCACTGTACTTTTCACATGTGAGAAAAGATCAAGTTTCCTGGGTATAAGTGCACCCAGGCGTTAATGGTGGTGACGATCGACATCTATAAAGGGCTTTTCTCCGCATCCTTCTTCGGCTTACGGCCATACCGCCCTCCACACGCCCGATCTCGTCTGATCTCGGAAGCTAAGCAGGGTCGGGCCTGGTCAGTACTTGGATGGGAGTCCGCCTGGGAATACCAGGTGCTGTAAGCTTTTTTATCTCGACAAACAGCAGAAGGTGCTGCTGTTCCCCCACAGCGACATCGGATGAACATATATTCTGAAAAGTTATGTTCTTCAGCACTGTACTTTTCACATGTGAGAAAAGATCAAGTTTCCTGGGTATAAGTGCACCCAGGCGTTAATGGTGGTGACGATCGACATCTATAAAGGGCTTTTCTCGGCATCCTTCTTCGGCTTACGGCCATACCGCCCTCCACACGCCCGATCTCGTCTGATCTCGGAAGCTAAGCAGGGTCGGGCCTGGTCAGTACTTGGATGGGAGACCGCCTGGGAATACCAGGTGCTGTAAGCTTTTTTATCTCGACAAACAGCAGAAGGCGCTGCTGTTCCCCCACAGCGACATCGGATGAACATATATTCTGAAAAGTTATGTTCTTCAGCACTGTACTTTTAACATGTGAGAAAAGATCAAGTTTCCTGGGTATAAGTGCACCCAGGCGTTAATGGTGGTGACGATCGACATCTATAAAAGGCTTTTCTCCGCATCCTTCTTCGGCTTACGGCCATACCGCCCTCCACACGCCCGATCTCGTCTGATCTCGGAAGCTAAGCAGGGTCAGGCCTGGTCGGTACTTGGATGGGAGACCGCCTGGGAATACCAGGTGCTGTAAGCTTTTTTATCTCGACAAACAGCAGAAGGCGCTGCTGTTCCCCCACAGCGACATCGGATGAACATATATTCTGAAAAGTTATGTTCTTCAGCACTGTACTTTTCACATGTGAGAAAAGATCAAGTTTCCTGGGTATGAGTGCACCCAGGCGTTAATGGTGGTGACGATCGACATCTATAAAGGGCTTTTCTCCGCATCCTTCTTCGGCTTACGGCCATACCGCCCTCCACACGCCCGATCTCGTCTGATCTCGGAAGCTAAGCAGGGTCGGGCCTGGTCAGTACTTGGATGGGAGACCGCCTGGGAATACCAGGTGCTGTAAGCTTTTTTATCTCGACAAACAGCAGAAGGCGCTGCTGTTCCCCCACAGCGACATCGGATGAACATATATTCTGAAAAGTTATGTTCTTCAGCACTGTACTTTTCACATGTGAGAAAAGATCAAGTTTCCTGGGTATAAGTGCACCCAGGCGTTAATGGTGGTGACGATCGACATCTATAAAGGGCTTTTCTCCGCATCCTTCTTCGGCTTACGGCCATACCGCCCTCCACACGCCCGATCTCGTCTGATCTCGGAAGCTAAGCAGGGTCGGGCCTGGTCAGTACTTGGATGGGAGACCGCCTGGGAATACCAGGTGCTGTAAGCTTTTTTATCTCGACAAACAGCAGAAGGCGCTGCTGTTCCCCCACAGCGACATCGGATGAATATATATTCTGAAAAGTTATGTTCTTCATTACTGTACTTTTCACATGTGAGAAAAGATCAAGTTTCCTGGGTATAAGTGCACCCAGGCGTTAATGGTGGTGACGATCGACATCTATAAAGGGCTTTTCTCCGCATCCTTCTTCGGCTTACGGCCATACCGCCCTCCACACGCCCGATCTCGTCTGATCTCGGAAGCTAATCAGGGTCGGGCCTGGGCCCTCATTTATAAAGCTTGCGTACGCACAAAACGGGGCTGGAAACGTGCGTACGCCACTTTCCACGCAAATGTTGTGATCTATAAAAACCAAACTTGACGGGAAAGTGTGCGTACCCGTAAGCAAACTCTGAGGCATGCGTACCGGTACGCACATTCTGGAGACTGGAAGGGAATCAGCAGTAAACGTGAGAAGAACTATATATTTTTGATGACTCGCACACATTTAATTACACTCCATATCATACGTTAGATCTGCGTTATCATGATGAACTCCAGCAGTGTTTTTGACGCTTTTAATGAGTGATAGTTTTTTTCATATTAACACCTTCTTTTAAAATCTGACTTGTATCTTAGATCAAAATAATTTTGAAATATTGAATCAGCGCTGTCACCGCAGGAGGAGGAGACGGCCCAAATGCATGTAATACAGTAATACCTTCCATTAGATCACTGTAGAACACAGCGGGAATAACTAAACATTCTCCTTATTTATGTGCATATGTCATCAACACACATACAAACAGCCATTAAGCCATCGTATACTTGTTACACTTTATCCTCGTTTTTAAACCACCAGAGCGCAGAGGAAATGCGCTATAATGAGTGCCACGCTCGTGCGCGCTCAGTCGTGGAGCGTGGAGAGCGCAACTTTACCGAACTTCAGGAGGCAGACTCCACCCGGCAAAGGTGGTAGAGACCCCAGCATGATGACCCCGAGCCACGGCCCCCTGCCCGACTGGAGGGGTATCAACAGGGCGCAAGAAGCCGTGAGGATGTTATGCGTTTGTAATATAAGGAAGACAACAATCAATGTTCATTGTAAACTTATTATTTTATTAATCACAGTGCGCGTTTGCCGTAGCTCATCTGCAAGGTTGTTGATGGCGGTGAATGTGTCTCGCTGAAGTTGCAGGACGGCGTCAGTGAGCACCCGACCGCTTAATGTGCCAGGCGCCCGGGGTGCGCTGCTGCTTTGCGCCGACCCGGACGCTGTGCCGAGGGCCCGTCACCGTCACCCTCCTCACGTCACCCTCCTCTACGCCCAACGCTGCAGATTCTGGATGGAGAAAAACTATTTGTTTTGTTTTATATACAATAAAAGTGTAAAATCTGTTCACCCTTATCCCTCTGGTCTCAGTTGCGTCTGTGTCTCCCTCCTTTTCGGACACAATCCCCGTCAAAGTCACATCAAAATCAAAAACTTCCTCAAATACTCAAGCAATACATTAAATCCATGTTAGGAGCGGAAAGATGTCATTTACCTTCAGATCACCGTCTGCTCCTCCGTCCCACTGACGCCGTTGACTGCAGCAGCAATGTGTTGCCACTCGCACTGCGTCTTTTTATTCGTGATCCCGCTGCTGTGACCACTAAATTAAATTATTGTCCGGGCCTCCACCTCCCCAACAAGTGTCTCTTTCTCCGTTTCTGAAAAGTTACGTTTCTTCGCTTTTTCCTGACCTGTCGCCGTGATTCACCACACGGAAACGATTGCATGCCGGCTCATTAACATAGTAAAATGTGGGCGTGTACAGGGCGGGACTCAGGTACGCACACTTGTAGGTGATCCTGTGATTTATAAAGGGAACATTGCGTACAGCTTGCGTGCGCACAGTTTTATAAATCAGATTTTTTTTTGGCGCACGCAAACTTTGGCTTTTTGCCGTACGTACACTTTTAGTAAGGATCCTACGCACAGTTTTATAAATGAGGGCCCTGGTCAGTACTTGGATGGGAGACCGCCTGGGAATACCAGGTGCTGTAAGCTTTTTTATCTCGACAAACAGCAGAAGGCGCTGCTGTTCCCCCACAGCGACATCGGATGAATATATATTCTGAAAAGTTATGTTCTTCAGCACTGTACTTTTCACATGTGAGAAAAGATCAAGTTTCCTGGGTATAAGTGCACCCAGCCGTTAATGGTGGTGACGATCGACATCTATAAAGGGCTTTTCTCCGCATCCTTCTTCGGCTTACGGCCATACCGCCCTCCACACGCCCGATCTCGTCTGATCTCGGAAGCTAAGCAGGGTCGGGCCTGGTCAGTACTTGGATGGGAGACCGCCTGGGAATACCAGGTGCTGTAAGCTTTTTTATCTCGACAAACAGCAGAAGGCGCTGCTGTTCCCCCACAGCGACATCGGATGAATATATATTCTGAAAAGTTATGTTCTTCATTACTGTACTTTTCACATGTGAGAAAAGATCAAGTTTCCTGGGTATAAGTGCACCCAGGCGTTAATGGTGGTGACGATCGACATCTATAAAGGGCTTTTCTCCGCATCCTTCTTCGGCTTACGGCCATACCGCCCTCCACACGCCCGATCTCGTCTGATCTCGGAAGCTAATCAGGGTCGGGCCTGGTCAGTACTTGGATGGGAGACCGCCTGGGAATACCAGGTGCTGTAAGCTATTTTATCTCGACAAACCGCAGAAGGCGCTGCTGTTCCCCCACAGCGACATCGGATGAATATATATTCTGAAAAGTTATGTTCTTCAGCACTGTACTTTTCACATGTGAGAAAAGATCAAGTTTCCTGGGTATAAGTGCACCCAGCCGTTAATGGTGGTGACGATCGACATCTATAAAGGGCTTTTCTCCGCATCCTTCTTCGGCTTACGGCCATACCGCCCTCCACACGCCCGATCTCGTCTGATCTCGGAAGCTAAGCAGGGTCGGGCCTGGTCAGTACTTGGATGGGAGACCGCCTGGGAATACCAGGTGCTGTAAGCTTTTTTATCTCAACAAACAGCAGAAGGTGCTGCTGTTCCCCCACAGCGACATCGGATGAATATATATTCTGAAAAGTTATGTTCTTCAGCACTGTACTTTTCACATGTGAGAAAAGATCAAGTTTCCTGGGTATAAGTGCACCCAGGCATTAATGGTGGTGACGATCGACATCTATAAAGGGCTTTTCTCCGCATCCTTCTTCGGCTTACGGCCATACCGCCCTCCACACGCCCGATCTCGTCTGATCTCGGAAGCTAAGCAGGGTCGGGCCTGGTCAGTACTTGGATGGGAGACCGCCTGGGAATACCAGGTGCTGTAAGCTTTTTTATCTCGACAAACAGCAGAAGGCGCTGCTGTTCCCCCACAGCGACATCGGATGAACATATATTCTGAAAAGTTATGTTCTTCAGCACTGTACTTTTCACATGTGAGAAAAGATCAAGTTTCCTGGGTATAAGTGCACCCAGGCGTTAATGGTGGTGACGATCGACATCTATAAAGGGCTTTTCTCCGCATCCTTCCTTGGCTTACGGCCATACCGCCCTCCACACGCCCGATCTCGTCTGATCTCGGAAGCTAAGCAGGGTCGGGCCTGGTCAGTACTTGGATGGGAGACCGCCTGGGAATACCAGGTGCTGTAAGCTTTTTTATCTCGACAAACAGCAGAAGGCGCTGCTGTTCCCCTACAGCGACATCGGATGAATATATATTCTGAAAAGTTATGTTCTTCAGCACTGTACTTTTCACATGTGAGAAAAGATCAAGTTTCCTGGGTATAAGTGCACCCAGGCGTTAATGGTGGTGACGATCGACATCTATAAAGGGCTTTTCTCCGCATCCTTCTTCGGCTTACGGCCATACCGCCCTCCACACGCCCGATCTCGTCTGATCACGGAAGCTAAGCAGGGTCGGGCCTGGTCAGTACTTGGATGGGAGACCGCCTGGGAATACCAGGTGCTGTAAGCTTTTTTATCTCGACAAACAGCAGAAGGCGCTGCTGTTAACCCCACAGTGACATCGGATGAACATATATTCTGAAAAGTTACGTTCTTCAGCACTGTACTTTTCACATGTGAGAAAAGATCAAGTTTCCTGGGTATAAGTGCACCCAGGCGTTAATGGTGGTGACGATCGACATCTATAAAGGGCTTTTCTCCGCATCCTTCTTCGGCTTACGGCCATACCGCCCTCCACACGCCCGATCTCGTCTGATCTCGGAAGCTAAGCAGGGTCGGGCCTGGTCAGTACTTGGATGGGAGACCGCCTGGGAATACCAGGTGCTGTAAGCTTTTTTATCTCGACAAACAGCAGAAGGTGCTGCTGTTCCCCCACAGCGACATCGGATGAATATATATTCTGAAAAGTTATGTTCTTCAGCACTGTACTTTTCACATGTGAGAAAAGATCAAGTTTCCTGGGTATAAGTGCACCCAGGCATTAATGGTGGTGACGATCGACATCTATAAAGGGCTTTTCTCCGCATCCTTCTTCGGCTTACGGCCATACCGCCCTCCACACGCCCGATCTCGTCTGATCTCGGAAGCTAAGCAGGGTCGGGCCTGGTCAGTACTTGGATGGGAGACCGCCTGGGAATACCAGGTGCTGTAAGCTTTTTTATCTCGACAAACAGCAGAAGGCGCTGCTGTTCCCCCACAGCGACATCGGATGAACATATATTCTGAAAAGTTATGTTCTTCAGCACTGTACTTTTCACATGTGAGAAAAGATCAAGTTTCCTGGGTATAAGTGCACCCAGGCGTTAATGGTGGTGACGATCGACATCTATAAAGGGCTTTTCTCCGCATCCTTCCTCGGCTTACGGCCATACCGCCCTCCACACGCCCGATCTCGTCTGATCTCGGAAGCTAAGCAGGGTCGGGCCTGGTCAGTACTTGGATGGGAGACCGCCTGGGAATACCAGGTGCTGTAAGCTTTTTTATCTCGACAAACAGCAGAAGGCGCTGCTGTTCCCCTACAGCGACATCGGATGAATATATATTCTGAAAAGTTATGTTCTTCAGCACTGTACTTTTCACATGTGAGAAAAGATCAAGTTTCCTGGGTATAAGTGCACCCAGGCGTTAATGGTGGTGACGATCGACATCTATAAAGGGCTTTTCTCCGCATCCTTCTTCGGCTTACGGCCATACCGCCCTCCACACGCCCGATCTCGTCTGATCACGGAAGCTAAGCAGGGTCGGGCCTGGTCAGTACTTGGATGGGAGACCGCCTGGGAATACCAGGTGCTGTAAGCTTTTTTATCTCGACAAACAGCAGAAGGCGCTGCTGTTAACCCCACAGTGACATCGGATGAACATATATTCTGAAAAGTTACGTTCTTCAGCACTGTACTTTTCACATGTGAGAAAAGATCAAGTTTCCTGGGTATAAGTGCACCCAGGCGTTAATGGTGGTGACGATCGACATCTATAAAGGGCTTTTCTCCGCATCCTTCTTCGGCTTACGGCCATACCGCCCTCCACACGCCCGATCTCGTCTGATCTCGGAAGCTAAGCAGGGTCGGGCCTGGTCAGTACTTGGATGGGAGACCGCCTGGGAATACCAGGTGCTGTAAGCTTTTTTATCTCGACAAACAGCAGAGGCGCTGCTGTTCCCCCACAGCGACATCGGATGAACATATATTCTGAAAAGTTATGTTCTTCAGCACTGTACTTTTCACATGTGAGAAAAGATCAAGTTTCCTGGGTATAAGTGCACCCAGGCGTTAATGGTGGTGACGATCGACATCTATAAAGGGCTTTTCTCCGCATCCTTCTTCGGCTTACGGCCATACCGCCCTCCACACGCCCGATCTCGTCTGATCTCGGAAGCTAAGCAGGGTCGGGCCTGGTCAGTACTTGGATGGGAGACCGCCTGGGAATACCAGGTGCTGTAAGCTTTTTTATCTCGACAAACAGCAGAAGGTGCTGCTGTTCCCCCACAGCGACATCGGATGAATATATATTCTGAAAAGTTATGTTCTTCAGCACTGTACTTTTCACATGTGAGAAAAGATCAAGTTTCCTGGGTATAAGTGCACCCAGGCATTAATGGTGGTGACGATCGACATCTATAAAGGGCTTTTCTCCGCATCCTTCTTCGGCTTACGGCCATACCTCCCTCCACACGCCCGATCTCGTCTGATCTCGGAAGCTAAGCAGGGTCGGGCCTGGTCAGTACTTGGATGGGAGACCGCCTGGGAATACCAGGTCCTGTAAGCTTTTTTATCTCGACAAACAGCAGAAGGCGCTGCTGTTCCCCCACAGCGACATCGGATGAACATATATTCTGAAAAGTTATGTTCTTCAGCACTGTACTTTTCACATGTGAGAAAAGATCAAGTTTCCTGGGTATTAGTGCACCCAGGCGTTAATGGTGGTGACGATCGACATCTATAAAGGGCTTTTCTCCGCATCCTTCTTCGGCTTACGGCCATACCGCCCTCCACACGCCCGATCTCGTCTGATCTCGGAAGCTAAGCAGGGTCGGGCCTGGTCAGTACTTGGATGGGAGACCGCCTGGGAATACCAGGTGCTGTAAGCTTTTTTATCTCGACAAACAGCAGAAGGCGCTGCTGTTCCCCCACAGCGACATCGGATGAACATATATTCTGAAAAGTTATGTTCTTCAGCACTGTACTTTTCACATGTGAGAAAAGATCAAGTTTCCTGGGTATTAGTGCACCCAGGCGTTAATGGTGGTGACGATCGACATCTATAAAGGGCTTTTCTCCGCATCCTTCTTCGGCTTACGGCCATACCGCCCTCCACACGCCCGATCTCGTCTGATCTCGGAAGCTAAGCAGGGTCGGGCCTGGTCAGTACTTGGATGGGAGACCGCCTGGGAATACCAGGTGCTGTAAGCTTTTTTATCTCGACAAACAGCAGAAGGCGCTGCTGTTCCCCCACAGCGACATCGGATGAACATATATTCTGAAAAGTTATGTTCTTCAGCACTGTACTTTTCACATGTGAGAAAAGATCAAGTTTCCTGGGTATTAGTGCACCCAGGCGTTAATGGTGGTGACGATCGACATCTATAAAGGGCTTTTCTCCGCATCCTTCTTCGGCTTACGGCCATACCGCCCTCCACACGCCCGATCTCGTCTGATCTCGGAAGCTAAGCAGGGTCGGGCCTGGTCAGTACTTGGATGGGAGACCGCCTGGGAATACCAGGTGCTGTAAGCTTTTTTATCTCGACAAACAGCAGAAGGCGCTGCTGTTCCCCCACAGCGACATCGGATGAACATATATTCTGAAAAGTTATGTTCTTCAGCACTGTACTTTTCACATGTGAGAAAAGATCAAGTTTCCTGGGTATAAGTGCACCCAGGCGTTAATGGTGGTGACGATCGACATCTATAAAGGGCTTTTCTCCGCATCCTTCTTCGGCTTACGGCCATACCGCCCTCCACACGCCCGATCTCATCTGATCTCGGAAGCTAAGCAGGGTCGGGCCTGGTCAGTACTTGGATGGGAGACCGCCTGGGAATACCAGGTGCTGTAAGCTTTTTTATCTCGACAAACAGCAGAAGGCGCTGCTGTTCCCCCACAGCGACATCGGATGAATATATATTCTGAAAAGTTATGTTCTTCAGCACTGTACTTTTCACATGTGAGAAAAGATCAAGTTTCCTGGGTATAAGTGCACCCAGGCGTTAATGGTGGTGACGATCGACATCTATAAAGGGCTTTTCTCCGCATCCTTCTTCGGCTTACGGCCATACCGCCCTCCACACGCCCGATCTCGTCTGATCTCGGAAGCTAAGCAGGGTCGGGCCTGGTCAGTACTTGGATGGGAGACCGCCTGGGAATACCAGGTGCTGTAAGCTTTTTTATCTCGACAAACAGCAGAAGGCGCTGCTGTTCCCCCACAGCGACATCGGATGAACATATATTCTGAAAAGTTATGTTCTTCAGCACTGTACTTTTCACATGTGAGAAAAGATCAAGTTTCCTGGGTATTAGTGCACCCAGGCGTTAATGGTGGTGACGATCGACATCTATAAAGGGCTTTTCTCCGCATCCTTCTTCGGCTTACGGCCATACCGCCCTCCACACGCCCGATCTCGTCTGATCTCGGAAGCTAAGCAGGGTCGGGCCTGGTCAGTACTTGGATGGGAGACCGCCTGGGAATACCAGGTGCTGTAAGCTTTTTTATCTCGACAAACAGCAGAAGGCGCTGCTGTTCCCCCACAGCGACATCGGATGAACATATATTCTGAAAAGTTATGTTCTTCAGCACTGTACTTTTCACATGTGAGAAAAGATCAAGTTTCCTGGGTATAAGTGCACCCAGGCGTTAATGGTGGTGACGATCGACATCTATAAAGGGTTTTTCTCCGCATCCTTCTTCGGCTTACGGCCATACCGCCCTCCACACGCCCGATCTCGTCTGATCTCGGAAGCTAAGCAGGGTCGGGCCTGGTCAGTACTTGGATGGGAGACCGCCTGGGAATACCAGGTGCTGTAAGCTTTTTTATCTCGACAAACAGCAGAAGGCGCTGCTGTTCCCCCACAGCGACATCGGATGAATATATATTCTGAAAAGTTATGTTCTTCAGCACTGTACTTTTCACATGTGAGAAAAGATCAAGTTTCCTGGGTATAAGTGCACCCAGGCGTTAATGGTGGTGACGATCGACATCTATAAAGGGCTTTTCTCCGCATCCTTCTTCGGCTTACGGCCATACCGCCCTCCACAGGCCCGATCTCGTCTGATCACGGAAGCTAAGCAGGGTCGGGCCTGGTCAGTACTTGGATGGGAGACCGCCTGGGAATACCAGGTGCTGTAAGCTTTTTTATCTCGACAAACAGCAGAAGGCGCTGCTGTTAACCCCACAGTGACATCGGATGAACATATATTCTGAAAAGTTATGTTCTTCAGCACTGTACTTTTCACATGTGAGAAAAGATCAAGTTTCCTGGGTATAAGTGCACCCAGGCGTTAATGGTGGTGACGATCGACATCTATAAAGGGCTTTTCTCCGCATCCTTCTTCGGCTTACGGCCATACCGCCCTCCACACGCCCGATCTCGTCTGATCTCGGAAGCTAAGCAGGGTCGGGCCTGGTCAGTACTTGGATGGGAGACCGCCTGGGAATACCAGGTGCTGTAAGCTTTTTTATCTCGACAAACAGCAGAGGCGCTGCTGTTCCCCCACAGCGACATCGGATGAACATATATTCTGAAAAGTTATGTTCTTCAGCACTGTACTTTTCACATGTGAGAAAAGATCAAGTTTCCTGGGTATAAGTGCACCCAGGCGTTAATGGTGGTGACGATCGACATCTATAAAGGGCTTTTCTCCGCATCCTTCTTCGGCTTACGGCCATACCGCCCTCCACACGCCCGATCTCGTCTGATCTCGGAAGCTAAGCAGGGTCGGGCCTGGTCAGTACTTGGATGGGAGACCGCCTGGGAATACCAGGTGCTGTAAGCTTTTTTATCTCGACAAACAGCAGAAGGCGCTGCTGTTCCCCCACAGCGACATCGGATGAATATATATTCTGAAAAGTTATGTTCTTCATTACTGTACTTTTCACATGTGAGAAAAGATCAAGTTTCCTGGGTATAAGTGCACCCAGGCGTTAATGGTGGTGACGATCGACATCTATAAAGGGCTTTTCTCCGCATCCTTCTTCGGCTTACGGCCATACCGCCCTCCACACGCCCGATCTCGTCTGATCTCGGAAGCTAATCAGGGTCTGGCCTGGTCAGTACTTGGATGGGAGACCGCCTGGGAATACCAGGTGCTGTAAGCTTTTTTATCTCGACAAACAGCAGAAGGCGCTGCTGTTCCCCCACAGCGACATCGGATGAATATATATTCTGAAAAGTTATGTTCTTCAGCACTGTACTTTTCACATGTGAGAAAAGATCAAGTTTCCTGGGTATAAGTGCACCCAGCCGTTAATGGTGGTGACGATCGACATCTATAAAGGGCTTTTCTCCGCATCCTTCTTCGGCTTACGGCCATACCGCCCTCCACACGCCCGATCTCGTCCGATCTCGGAAGCTAAGCAGGGTCGGGCCTGGTCAGTACTTGGATGGGAGACCGCCTTGGAATACCAGGTGCTGTAAGCTTTTTTATCTCGACAAACAGCAGAAGGTGCTGCTGTTCCCCCACAGCGACATCGGATGAATATATATTCTGAAAAGTTATGTTCTTCAGCACTGTACTTTTCACATGTGAGAAAAGATCAAGTTTCCTGGGTATTAGTGCACCCAGGCGTTAATGGTGGTGACGATCGACATCTATAAAGGGCTTTTCTCCGCATCCTTCTTCGGCTTACGGCCATACCGCCCTCCACACGCCCGATCTCGTCTGATCTCGGAAGCTAAGCAGGGTCGGGCCTGGTCAGTACTTGGATGGGAGACCGCCTGGGAATACCAGGTGCTGTAAGCTTTTTTATCTCGACAAACAGCAGAAGGCGCTGCTGTTCCCCCACAGCGACATCGGATGAACATATATTCTGAAAAGTTATGTTCTTCAGCACTGTACTTTTCACATGTGAG
This sequence comes from Eutrigla gurnardus, assembly GCF_963514095.1. Taxonomy (NCBI): domain Eukaryota; kingdom Metazoa; phylum Chordata; class Actinopteri; order Perciformes; family Triglidae; genus Eutrigla; species Eutrigla gurnardus. The sequence goes on along the minus strand of NC_139922.1, from coordinate 30,016,829 downwards.
AAAAGATCAAGTTTCCTGGGTATAAGTGCACCCAGGCGTTAATGGTGGTGACGATCGACATATATAAAGGGCTTTTCTCCGCATCCTTCTTCGGCTTACGGCCATACCGCCCTCTACACGCCCGATCTCGTCTGATCTCGGAAGCTAAGCAGGGTCGGGCCTGGTCAGTACTTGGATGGGAGACGGCCTGGGAATACCAGGTGCTGTAACCTTTTTTATCTCGACAAACAGCAGAAGGCGCTGCTCTTCCCCCACAGCGACATCGGATGAATATATATTCTGAAAAGTTATGTTCTTCAGCACTGTACTTTTCACATGTGAGAAAAGATCAAGTTTCCTGGGTATAAGTGCACCCAGGCGTTAATGGTGGTGACGATCGACATCTATAAAGGGCTTTTCTCCGCATCCTTCTTCGTGTTACGGCCATACCGCCCCGAACCTCTTGGAGCGCAGTTGGTGTGTGTGAGTTGGCGAGTCGGTGTGAGAGCGGAGATTGCAGCAGCAGAGTGAGAGTGAGTGAGTGTGCTGAGAGCAATTGTTTGTCTGTCTTGAATTGTTTGTTCGTCGTGTGTGTGCGTGTGTGCGGTGTGTTTTTCCTTTTCTTTCTTCTTCCCTTACTCTATCTTTCTTCCTTTATATGTACTTGGTGTCACTTCGGGTTCTTTGTTTATAGATAGTTTGGTTAATACCCCCCGGCAGTGAATAGCACTGATCGGGGGTGGGATTTCACGGTAGCTCTTTTGTGCAAAAAAAAAAAAAATGACGGATCACACGGTAAAGACTAGAAGCAAGGCTAAGGTTACGATGAGAAGCATGACGGACCCGGATTTGGCTGCACCTGCTCTCTCCTCTGGGCGTCCTGCAAAGGGCGTCCGGGGGGGAGAGGAGGCTCTGAGTGCGTATGATGTGAGGATCGATAAGAGTGGAAGATTGATGAAAGGGATTGAGTCTATGAGTGAGAATGAGTGTGTGGATGACTGTGAGTGGAAGACTGCGGGGGGGAAGGGCCAGGTGGCAGGCCAGAAGCAGAGGGCCGCGAGGAGCGCGTCGACTTCCGGGTTGGCAGTCGGCTCCGCCGTACCAGCGGGAGTGATGCCACAGAGGGTGGCAGCCACGAGGGCCGGGGACGCCAGAGCTGCGGGACCCGTGACAGGTCGAGCAGGCTCAGCGGGGCTGGGAAAGGCTCCGATGGCGGCGGCTACGGGAGCTGCGGCGGCGGCGGCGATGGGACGGAGCGTGTCCTTCGCTCCGGGAGGGACCAAAGCGGCGGCAGCTCAGGCGGCAGCGATCCCAGCAGCTAGAGCAGCGGCGTCGGCGGCCAACCAGGCTGGACGGACGGGCAGGCCAGCCCAGGCGGCGGCAGCAGCGGCGGCACACACGGCGGGACGAGCGGGCGACACGGGACCAGGCAGCGGGGCCGGGAGGACGGTGGAGGACCCGGCGGGACGAGCGGAGGCTCCGGCGGCGGCTTCGATTGCAGCAGCAGGCGGGAGAGAAACAGCGGCTGCTTTGCTGGCGGCGAGAAGAGCCAGGGACGCAGGAGCTGGAGCGGCTGCTGGACCGGGGACGGGAGCAGCGGCTGGAGCTGCAGCGGGCTCGCCCGCGGCAGCAGGACTTCAGCGGACCTTTGAGAAGGAACTCACAGTCCTCCTGGAACTGCAAGGGACTCTCCCCATCTCCGCGATGGAGCTCATGCGGGCGGTGAGGGGCTTGTGTGGGGGCTTGGTGGCGTGCCGTGCTACCGGTCCCCGCGCATACGAAGTCACCATGACACACATAAAGGGTAAGGAGCGAATCCTTGACGGTTTCAAAATTGGGGATACTGCTGTGTTGGCAAAAGGTTTATGCAATGACGAGCTCGTAGTATCATTTCTCAATCTGCCTGCCTATATTACGGACGAGGAAATTATCGCCAAATTAGAGAGCTGGGGGGTGGGGGCTGCCTCCCCGATAAGGAGACGAATGTGGCCGGGGACTAACGTCGCTGATGGCACCAGGTTCCTGAAAGTAAAATTCAATGACAAGATCCAGAGCCTGCCGTACTCAGCGCGGTTTGAGACGGCCCTAGGGCCCGAATACTTTAGGGTGATTCACGATCGTCAGGTCAAGGTGTGCCGTATGTGTCTCCAGCCGGGGCACATATTACGAGAATGCCCTGAGTTCTTTTGCCACAAGTGCGGGGTCCAGGGGCATTACGTACGGGAGTGTGGGGCCAAGAGGGGGCCGGAGGAGGTGAAGTGCTTATTGTGTAGCAATACAAATTCAAAGTGCTCGTGTAAGGAGAGCGAGGAGGAGGAGGGGGAGGAGGAGGAGGTGAAGGAGAAGGAGGAGGAGGAGGATGATGGCTCCTCGGCTGAGCTTCTCTCTGAGGAGGTGGAGAGTGAGAACGAGGAGGACATGGAGCAGGAAGGGGCGGGTGTGGCCGTGACGGCTGACCCAGCCCGGGCTGGATCCCATGAGCAGGTGAAAGGTGAGCAGCAGGACCCGAGCAAGGGGGCGGGTGTGGCCGTGAGGGCTGACCTAGCCCGGGCTGGGCCCCCGGTGCAGCCAACGGTGCCGAAGGGCCGGACCCAGGCGGAGCTCATCGGCTCCAGCCTGGACGGGCTAGAGGCGGCCGGAGGTGGCGGCCGGGCGGAGGTGGGCTCCCGTCTTGAAGAAGACGGAGAGCTGCCCTCGGCCCAGGTGACGACCAGACAGGGGGGCTCAGCCAGTGAGGGTCCACTGCTCGAGGGACGGCAGGGAGGAGTCCCTGTCGTCCCCCAGACACAGCTCGGGACCAGCTCCGACACCGACTGGGACCTGGACCAGGTAAAGCAAGTCAGAACGGGTAGGAAGAATAAGAAAAGGAAAACCAAGCAATAATGTACATTTCCTCCACTAGGTGCCCCTGATGGCTTCCCTCCTTTCGTTAAACGCTCGAGGGCTCCGCACGTGGGTAAAAACTAGGGCTATTTTGAACACCGTCAAAAATAACGAGATCTTGTGTGTGCAGGAGACCTGGTGGGATCAGCGGGTGGAGCAAAGGGTGCGGGGGGAGTGGAAGGGCAGCATAGCCAACAACAACGGGGGTGTTGCCTCCGGAGGGGTGGCTGTGTTGTTCGGGGAGGCAGCAGGGGTAACGTGGGCAGAGGTGTACGCAGATAGCGAGGGTCGTGTAATCGTTTTGGATATTGTGGGTCCGCAGTGGGCAGGCAGATTGATAAATGTGTATGCTCACAACGACGAGATGAGCAGAAAAGCTCTGTTTTTAAAACTGGAAAGGTGGATCACTCCCGCCACCATCATCATAGGGGACCTGAACTTAGTTCAGACCCTGGATGATGTGGGGGGGAGGGAGAAGCTCAGGTCCGACGTGAGCAGGGGTGTGTTGCTGGATTTATGTGTGCGAAATAACATGGTGGACGTGTTCCGGGTTCTCAACCCAGGTAGGCGGTCCTACAGTCGGGTCCAGGTGGTGCAGGGCCGCAGCCGCCGCTCCCGGATCGATTTGCTCCTGGCCTCCGGGGGGTTGCTGAGGGGGATTCAGGGGGTCGCTTACGAGCCATGCCCGTGGAGAGATCACCTGTTCCTCCGATGCGGCTTCTCGGGGCCGGGGGACGTCCGGGGGGGCGGTCTGTGGGTCCTCAACGCCGGCCTGCTGGAGGACCGCCGATTCAGGAGCAAACTGGATAAACTGCTGTTATACTGTGTACACGAGTGTGATGATGAGCGGGGATTGTTGGGGAGGTGGGCGGAGTTTAAGGCGAGAATTAAAAGGCTCGCCATAAACTTCGCCAAACATAAGGGGTGGGCGGAGAAGATGGAGGAGCAAAAATTAAATGGTGTGATTAAAAATGTCCTGATGGCTCAGTACGGCGAGGGGGACGTGTACAATCTGTGCACTCTCCCTCCCAGAACGGCCTACAGCCAGCTACCGCCGTTCTTCCGGGAGGTGCTAGAGGCGTGGCGCAAGTTGCTGCCCCGCCTCAAGCCAGCAGAGGTGAACAGAGGCAGTATCGCACTGTTGCCATTCCTCCAGACTCCCTTCCTCCAGCACGAGGGAAGGGCGCTGTCCTGCGCTCCGTTGCGGGCAGCGGGGGTCACGAGGATTGGTCAGGTGATTGACGGGGAGGGGCTCTTTGATTTTCAAAGGGCCAAAACTTCACTGATCAGGGGAGGGATTAGCTTTAGGCCGGGGCACGTTAGAACCACCGGTGCTAGAGTAGATAGGGCCATGCCAGAGTCCTGGAGGAGGGCTCTCTGCACCACCGGACCGGTGCGGGACCCTCGGCTGGCGTTCCTCCTGTGCCTGGCCCCGAGCCAGGTCGTACCCCTTGGTGAGTGTAACACCGGGACGCTGTACAGGCTCCTCGTGTCCGAGCTGGGGAGGCGGCCTTCCTCCGAGGCAGCTTGGGGGAGGCTCTTCCCCGGCTCGGACGTGAGGGAAATCTGGAAAAATTGCAGCGTCCCAAACCTATCCCATGCGGCGTTCGACCTGGACTTCCGTATCAGGCACAGGAGGGTCTACACCGGGGTCGTCCTGCACCAGGTCCACAGGGAGCTCTTCTCCAGGACCTGTGCTGTTTGCGAGATAGGGGATGAAGATGATATGCATTTGTTTGTGCACTGCCCGGAGTTGGTGGGTTTCCATGTGTTTTTGTTGTCTGTTCTGCGCACCCATTGCCACTACACACACACTGCACTCACCCCCTGGACTCTGCTATTTGGACTCTCACACAAGCACGCACTTACAAACACAGTACTGGCACTGGCACGGCAGGCCACTTGGACACGTCGCAACATCTCACTTCACGAGCACAGGCACACATCTGTTACACGCATATGGAAGACACTCATACAGTCACATTTCAGGACACTGCACCACGCAAAACATCTGGACGCACTGGTGGCGGGCAGTTCTTTTTGTTTTGTCAATGAGTTGGGTGATTTGTGTTTTTGTTTTGAGTAAATGTTTTTTGTTTCATTTTGAGTATGTCATTAAGTGTGTTTGCATTATGTGTGTCATTGAGTGTTCTTTTAGTTTGTCAAATTGAGTGTTTCAGTGTCGGTGGGGGATTATGTGTTGGGTACATGTTGGTCAGTAATGTAGTGTCTCCTTTCTTTTGCAGTTTGTTGTTTTGTAATTTATGGTTGTTTTTCAGTTTTGCTCATTTCTAGTCCTGTTTACTCATGCTTTATTTTACAGTTTGTATTCATTTCCAGTGTTTGATTATTTACTTTTCCATTTATTTCAATTTTTGATCATTTACAGTTTGGTTCATTTACAGTTTGTTTCATTTTCAGTTGGCTTAATTTGCATTTTGGTATGATTTACAGTTTGATTTCATTTTTGTGTACAGTCTGTTCTGTGTTGTTTGTGATTTTAAATGAATAGTGTTTTCAAATTGTAAGGAAAAAAATGTTCTGTGTTGTTTGTGATTTTAATGAATAGTGTTTTCAAATTGTAAAAAAGTATATTTTTATAATAAAAGATCCCCCCCCCCACACGCCCGATCTCGTCTGATCTCGGAAGCTAAGCAGGGTCGGGCCTGGTCAGTACTTGGATGGGAGACCGCCTGGGAATACCAGGTGCTGTAAGCTTTTTTATCTCGACAAACAGCAGAAGGCGCTGCT
>NC_139922.1:30001216-30006216 GCF_963514095.1 Eutrigla gurnardus | reverse complement strand
GCGGTGAGGGGCTTGTGTGGGGGCTTGGTGGCGTGCCGTGCTACCGGTCCCCGCGCATACGAAGTCACCATGACACACATAAAGGGTAAGGAGCGAATCCTTGACGGTTTCAAAATTGGGGATACTGCTGTGTTGGCAAAAGGTTTATGCAATGACGAGCTCGTAGTATCATTTCTCAATCTGCCTGCCTATATTACGGACGAGGAAATTATCGCCAAATTAGAGAGCTGGGGGGTGGGGGCTGCCTCCCCGATAAGGAGACGAATGTGGCCGGGGACTAACGTCGCTGATGGCACCAGGTTCCTGAAAGTAAAATTCAATGACAAGATCCAGAGCCTGCCGTACTCAGCGCGGTTTGAGACGGCCCTAGGGCCCGAATACTTTAGGGTGATTCACGATCGTCAGGTCAAGGTGTGCTGTATGTGTCTCCAGCCGGGGCACATATTACGAGAATGCCCTGAGTTCTTTTGCCACAAGTGCGGGGTCCAGGGGCATTACGTACGGGAGTGTGGGGCCAAGAGGGGGCCGGAGGAGGTGAAGTGCTTATTGTGTAGCAATACAAATTCAAAGTGCTCGTGTAAGGAGAGCGAGGAGGAGGAGGGGGAGGAGGAGGAGGTGAAGGAGAAGGAGGAGGAGGAGGATGATGGCTCCTCGGCTGAGCTTCTCTCTGAGGAGGTGGAGAGTGAGAACGAGGAGGACATGGAGCAGGAAGGGGCGGGTGTGGCCGTGACGGCTGACCTAGCCCGGGCTGGATCCCATGAGCAGGTGAAAGGTGAGCAGCAGGACCCGAGCAAGGGGGCGGGTGTGGCCGTGAGGGCTGACCTAGCCCGGGCTGGGCCCCCGGTGCAGCCAACGGTGCCGAAGGGCCGGACCCAGGCGGAGCTCATCGGCTCCAGCCTGGACGGGCTAGAGGCGGCCGGAGGTGGCGGGCGGGCGGAGGTGGGCTCCCGTCTTGAAGAAGACGGAGAGCTGCCCTCGGCCCAGGTGACGACCAGACAGGGGGGCTCAGCCAGTGAGGGTCCACTGCTCGAGGGACGGCAGGGAGTCGTCCCTGTCGTCCCCCAGACACAGCTCGGGACCAGCTCCGACACCGACTGGGACCTGGACCAGGTAAAGCAAGTCAGAACGGGTAGGAAGAATAAGAAAAGGAAAACCAAGCAATAATGTACATTTCCTCCACTAGGTGCCCCTGATGGCTTCCCTCCTTTCGTTAAACGCTCGAGGGCTCCGCACGTGGGTAAAAACTAGGGCTATTTTGAACACCGTCAAAAATAACGAGATCTTGTGTGTGCAGGAGACCTGGTGGGATCAGCGGGTGGAGCAAAGGGTGCGGGGGGAGTGGAAGGGCAGCATAGCCAACAACAACGGGGGTGTTGCCTCCGGAGGGGTGGCTGTGTTGTTCGGGGAGGCAGCAGGGGTAACGTGGGCAGAGGTGTACGCAGATAGCGAGGGTCGTGTAATCGTTTTGGATATTGTGGGTCCACAGTGGGCAGGCAGATTGATAAATGTGTATGCTCACAACGACGAGATGAGCAGAAAAGCTCTGTTTTTAAAACTGGAAAGGTGGATCACTCCCGCCACCATCATCATAGGGGACCTGAACTTAGTTCAGACCCTGGATGATGTGGGGGGGAGGGAGAAGCTCAGGTCCGACGTGAGCAGGGGTGTGTTGCTGGATTTATGTGTGCGAAATAACATGGTGGACGTGTTCCGGGTTCTCAACCCAGGTAGGCGGTCCTACAGTCGGGTCCAGGTGGTGCAGGGCCGCAGCCGCCGCTCCCGGATCGATTTGCTCCTGGCCTCCGGGGGGTTGCTGAGGGGGATTCAGGGGGTCGCTTACGAGCCATGCCCGTGGAGCGATCACCTGTTCCTCCGATGCGGCTTCTCGGGGCCGGGGGACGTCCGGGGGGGCGGTCTGTGGGTCCTCAACGCCGGCCTGCTGGAGGACCGCCGATTCAGGAGCAAACTGGATAAACTGCTGTTATACTGTGTACACGAGTGTGATGATGAGCGGGGATTGTTGGGGAGGTGGGCGGAGTTTAAGGCGAGAATTAAAAGGCTCGCCATAAACTTCGCCAAACATAAGGGGTGGGCGGAGAAGATGGAGGAGCAAAAATTAAATGGTGTGATTAAAAATGTCCTGATAAACATTGACGCGGCGACTGGAGCGCAGCTGGCGGACATGGAAGCCGCGAAGGCGAAGCTGGCAGAGCTTCATGGGGCCAGGTGCGCTGCGGCAGCCTTGCGTGCCAGAGCTGTCGACCTACTCCAGGGCGAGAGGTACTCCGCGTACTTTCTCGGCCTGGAGAAGGGAAGACAGCAAAGGCAAGAAATAGGGCAGCTGGAAAACGAGGCAGGGACCATGGTTACGGGGCGGGATGGAGTGGAGGAGGTGGCTGTCTCGTTTTTCGAGAAACTGTTCAGTAGGGAGCAGGTGGAGAAGGGGAGGGGGGAACAGTTGCTGAGCAGAGTAAGAGGGAGGTTGAGGGCTCAGGATAGCGAATTATTGGAGGGGAGGATAACGGAGGATGAGGTCGCCAGGGCCATAGCCGGCCTATCCAGGGCCAAAAGCCCTGGAGAGGACGGCCTCACCGCCGAACTCTATATGCTGTGTGAGGAGTACTTTGTGCCGCTCCTCACACAGCTTTTTAATGAAATAGTAGACACAGACAGGGTGCCGGAGGGCTTTTCGGCAGGAGTGATCTCCCTCCTGTTCAAGAAAGGGGACAGGAGGGAGATCAAAAATTATAGGCCGATAAGCCTGCTCAACGCAGACTACAAAATCCTCGCCAAAATAGTGGCGAACAGGATGAAGGAGGTGGCCGGGGACGTCGTGACCAGTTTACAGGCTTACGGCGTCCCCGGCAGGGATATAGCCGATTCCATTTTAGTGGTGCAGGGAGCGGTCCGGGGGATGGAGGAGTCGAAAAAGGGGCTCCTCCTGAACCTGGACCTAGAACAGGCTTTTGACCGGGTAGACCAGGGGTTTCTATTTAACTCGTTGAGCGCCATGGGCTTCGGGCCAGGGCTCAGGAGGATGGTGGGGCTGCTATATAGGGGAGCACAGGCAAGAATCAAAATAAACGGGAGGCTGAGCAGGGTTTTTAATATCACAAGATCGGTGAGGCAGGGCTGCCCTCTCTCTCCGCTGCTGTTCTCCGTGGTGGTGGAGTCCCTGGTGGCCGCCATCACGGGGGACGGGCGCATGCCGGGGCTGCCCGTGGCGCCGGGGCTCGGGAGGGTCACCGTCGTTCCCTTTGCGGACGACGTGACCATCCTGGCCTCGGCGCCGGAGCAGATCGACTGCGCGCTGGAGCACGTCGCAGCCTTTGAGGCAGCCTCGGGGGCGAAATTGAACAGGGCCAAGACCTGCCTGCTGGTGGCGGACGGAGGGGGTCTTGGCCGGTGGGGTTTTAACATAAAACAGCAGACAAAGATTTTAGGAATACATGTGGGCATAGGTGGGGATAGGGCCTCACACAGTAACTGGGACGCGGCAATTAACAGGGTGAAACACATTGTTAACAGGTGGCGGCCCCGGGGCCTCAGCCTGAGAGCAAAGGCAATAGTGTGGAACGCCTTAGTAGCCTCTACTCTAGTACATGTTTTGGGAACCTGCGAGCTGCCACAGTGGGCACTAAACGTCCTGCAGGACACCCTCTCCGCTTTCCTATGGAGGGGGAGGGGTAATTCGATCGCTCGACGGGTGTTAATTGGTAATAAACGGGAGGGGGGTTTAGGACTGATTGACTTGAGTGCCAAAAGAGACGCACTGCGGCTAAAAGTGGTTAGAAAATTTCTCGATCCGGCCAGGCAGTACCCCTGGGAGGGCACGATGGCGGGCTGTTTGGCTCAGTACGGCGAGGGGGACGTGTACAATCTGTGCACTCTCCCTCCCAGAACGGCCTACAGCCAGCTACCGCCGTTCTTCCGGGAGGTGCTAGAGGCGTGGCGCAAGTTGCTGCCCCGCCTCAAGCCAGCAGAGGTGAACAGAGGCAGTATCGCACTGTTGCCATTCCTCCAGACTCCCTTCCTCCAGCACGAGGGAAGGGCGCTGTCCTGCGCTCCGTTGCGGGCAGCGGGGGTCACGAGGATTGGTCAGGTGATTGACGGGGAGGGGCTCTTTGATTTTCAAAGGGCCAAAACTTCACTGATCAGGGGAGGGATTAGCTTTAGGCCGGGGCACGTTAGAACCACCGGTGCTAGAGTAGATAGGGCCATGCCAGAGTCCTGGAGGAGGGCTCTCTGCACCACCGGACCGGTGCGGGACCCTCGGCTGGCGTTCCTCCTGTGCCTGGCCCCGAGCCAGGTCGTACCCCTTGGTGAGTGTAACACCGGGACGCTGTACAGGCTCCTCGCGTCCGAGCTGGGGAGGCGGCCTTCCTCCGAGGCAGCTTGGGGGAGGCTCTTCCCCGGCTCGGACGTGAGGGAAATCTGGAAAAATTGCAGCGTCCCAAACCTATCCCATGCGGCGTTCGACCTGGACTTCCGTATCAGGCACAGGAGGGTCTACACCGGGGTCGTCCTGCACCAGGTCCACAGGGAGCTCTTCTCCAGGACCTGTGCTGTTTGCGAGATAGGGGATGAAGATGATATGCATTTGTTTGTGCACTGCCCGGAGTTGGTGGGTTTCCATGTGTTTTTGTTGTCTGTTCTGCGCACCCATTGCCACTACACACACACTGCACTCACCCCCTGGACTCTGCTATTTGGACTCTCACACAAGCACGCACTTACAAACACAGTACTGGCACTGGCACGGCAGGCCACTTGGACACGTCGCAACATCTCACTTCACGAGCACAGGCACACATCTGTTACACGCATATGGAAGACACTCATACAGTCACATTTCAGGACACTGCACCACGCAAAACATCTGGACGCACTGGTGGCGGGCAGTTCTTTTTGTTTTGTCAATGAGTTGGGTGATTTGTGTTTTTGTTTTGAGTAAAGGTTTTTTGTTTCATTTTGAGTATGTCATTAAGTGTGTTTGCATT
>NC_139922.1:29993716-29996216 GCF_963514095.1 Eutrigla gurnardus | reverse complement strand
ACGCCCGATCTTGTCTGATCTCGGAAGCTAAGCAGGGTCGGGCCTGGTCAGTACTTGGATGGGAGACCGCCTGCGAATACCAGGTGCTGTAAGCTTTTTTATCTCGACAAACAGCAGAAGGCGCTGCTGTTCCCCCACAGCGACATCGGATGAACATATATTCTGAAAAGTTATGTTCTTCAGCACTGTACTTTTCACATGTGAGAAAAAATCAAGTTTCCTGGGTATAAGTGCACCCAGGCGTTAATGGTGGTGACGATCGACATCTATAAAGGGCTTTTCTCCGCATCCTTCTTCGGCTTACGGCCATACCGCCCTCCACACGCCCGATCTCGTCTGATCTCGGAAGCTAAACAGGGTCGGGCCTGGTCAGTACTTGGATGGGAGACCGCCTGGGAATACCAGGTGCTGTAAGCTTTTTTATCTCGACAAACAGCAGAAGGCGCTGCTGTTCCCCCACAGCGACATCGGATGAACATATATTCTGAAAAGTTATGTTCATCAGCACTGTACTTTTCACATGTGAGAAAAGATCAAGTTTCCTGGGTATAAGTGCACCCAGGCGTTAATGGTGGTGACGATCGACATCTATAAAGGGCTTATCTCCGCATCCTTCTTCGGCTTACGGCCATACCGCCCTCCACACGCCCGATCTCGTCTGATCTCGGAAGCTAAGCAGGGTCGGGCCTGGTCAGTACTTGGATGGGAGACCGCCTGGGAATACGAGGTGCTGTAAGCTTTTTTATCTCGACAAACAGCAGAAGGCGCTGCTGTTCCCCCACAGCGACATCGGATGAACATATATTCTGAAAAGTTATGTTCTTCAGCACTGTACTTTTCACATGTGAGAAAAGATCAAGTTTCCTGGGTATAAGTGCACCCAGGCGTTAATGGTGGTGACGATCGACATCTATAAAGGGCTTTTCTCCGCATCCTTCTTCGGCTTACGGCCATACCGCCCTCCACACGCCCGATCTCGTCTGATCTCGGAAGCTAAGCAGGGTCGGGCCTGGTCAGTACTTGGATGGGAGACCGCCTGGGAATACGAGGTGCTGTAAGCTTTTTTATCTCGACAAACAGCAGAAGGCGCTGCTGTTCCCCCACAGCGACATCGGATGAACATATATTCTGAAAAGTTATGTTCATCAGCACTGTACTTTTCACATGTGAGAAAAGATCAAGTTTCCTGGGTATAAGTGCACCCAGGCGTTAATGGTGGTGACGATCGACATCTATAAAGGGCTTTTCTCCGCATCCTTCTTCGGCTTACGGCCATACCGCCCTCCAAACGCCCGATCTCGTCTGATCTCGGAAGCTAAGCAGGGTCGGGCCTGGTCAGTACTTGGATGGGAGACCGCCTGGGAATACCAGGTGCTGTAAGCTTTTTTATCTCGACAAACAGCAGAAGGCGCTGCTGTTCCCCCACAGCGACATCGGATGAACATATATTCTGAAAAGTTATGTTCTTCAGCACTGTACTTTTCACATGTGAGAAAAGATCAAGTTTCCTGGGTATAAGTGCACCCAGGCGTTAATGGTGGTGACGATCGACATCTATAAAGGGCTTTTCTCCGCATCCTTCTTGGGCTTACGGCCATACCGCCCTCCACACGCCCGATCTCGTCTGATCTCGGAAGCTAAGCAGGGTCGGGCCTGGTCAGTACTTGGATGGGAGACCGCCTGGGAATACCAGGTGCTGTAAGCTTTTTTATCTCGACAAACAGCAGAAGGCGCTGCTGTTCCCCCACAGCGACATCGGATGAACATATATTCTGAAAAGTTATGTTCTTCAGCACTGTACTTTTCACATGTGAGAAAAGATCAAGTTTCCTGGGTATAAGTGCACCCAGGCGTTAATGGTGGTGACGATCGACATCTATAAAGGGCTTTTCTCCGCATCCTTCTTCGGCTTACGGCCATACAGCCCTCCACACGCCCGATCTTGTCTGATCTCGGAAGCTAAGCAGGGTCGGGCCTGGTCAGTACTTGGATGGGAGACCGCCTGGGAATACCAGGTGCTGTAAGCTTTTTTATCTCGACAAACAGCAGAAGGCGCTGCTGTTCCCCCACAGCGACATCGGATGAACATATATTCTGAAAAGTTATGTTTTTCAGCACTGTACTTTTCACATGTGAGAAAAGATCAAGTTTCCTGGGTATAAGTGCACCCAGGCGTTAATGGTGGTGACGATCGACATCTATAAAGGGCTTTTCTCCGCATCCTTCTTCGGCTTACGGCCATACCGCCCTCCACACGCCCGATCTCGTCTGATCTCGGAAGCTAAGCAGGGTCGGGCCTGGTCAGTACTTGGATGGGAGACCGCCTAGGAATACCAGGTGCTGTAAGCTTTTTTATCTCGACAAACAGCAGAAGGCGCTGCTGTTCCCCCACAGCGACATCGGATGAACATATATTCTGAAAATTTATGTTCTTCAGCACTGTACTTTTCACATGTGAGAAAAGATCAAGTTTCCTGGGTATAAGTGCACCCAGGCGTTA
>NC_139922.1:29973716-29991216 GCF_963514095.1 Eutrigla gurnardus | reverse complement strand
TTATGTTCTTCAGCACTGTACTTTTCACATGTGAGAAAAGATCAAGTTTCCTGGGTATAAGTGCACCCAGGCGTTAATGGTGGTGACGATCGACATCTATAAAGGGCTTTTCTCCGCATCCTTCTTCGGCTTACGGCCATACCGCCCTCCACACGCCCGATCTCGTCTGATCTCGGAAGCTAAGCAGGGTCGGGCCTGGTCAGTACTTGGATGGGAGACCGCCTGGGAATACCAGGTGCTGTAAGGTTTTTTATCTCGACAAACAGCAGAAGGCGCTGCTGTTCCCCCACAGCGACATCGGATGAACATATATTCTGAAAAGTTATGTTCTTCAGCACTGTACTTTTCACATGTGAGAAAAGATCAAGTTTCCTGGGTATAAGTGCACCCAGGCGTTAATGGTGGTGACGATCGACATCTATAAAGGGCTTTTCTCCGCATCCTTCTTCGGCTTACGGCCATACCGCCCTCCACACGCCCGATCTCGTCTGATCTCGGAAGCTAAGCAGGGTCGGGCCTGGTCAGTACTTGGATGGGAGACTGCCTGGGAATACCAGGTGCTGTAAGCTATTTTATCTCGACAAACAGCAGAAGGCGCTGCTGTTCCCCCACAGCGACATCGGATGAACATATATTCTGAAAAGTTATGTTCTTCAGCACTGTACTTTTCACATGTGAGAAAAGATCAAGTTTCCTGGGTATGAGTGCACCCAGGCGTTAATGGTGGTGACGATGGACATCTATAAAGGGCTTTTCTCCGCATCCTTCTTCGGCTTACCGCCATACCGCCCCGAACCTCTTGGAGCGCAGTTGGTGTGTGTGAGTTGGCGAGTCGGTGTGAGAGCGGAGATTGCAGCAGCAGAGTGAGAGTGAGTGAGTGTGCTGAGAGCAATTGTTTGTCTGTCTTGAATTGTTTGTTCGTCGTGTGTGTGCGTGTGTGCGGTGTGTTTTTCCTTTTCTTTCTTCTTCCCTTACTCTATCTTTCTTCCTTTATATGTACTTGGTGTCACTTCGGGTTCTTTGTTTATAGATAGTTTGGTTAATACCCCCCGGCAGTGAATAGCACTGATCGGGGGTGGGATTTCACGGTAGCTCTTGTGTGAAAAAAAAAAAGAAAAATAATGACGGATCACACGGTAAAGACTAGAAGCAAGGCTAAGGTCACGATGAGAAGCATGACGGACCCGGATTTGGCTGCACCTGCTCTCTCCTCTGGGCGTCCTGCAAAGGGCGTCCGGGGGGGAGAGGAGGCTCTGAGTGCGTATGATGTGAGGATCGATAAGAGTGGAAGATTGATGAAAGGGATTGAGTCTATGAGTGAGAATGAGTGTGTGGATGACTGTGAGTGGAAGACTGCGGGGGGGAAGGGCCAGGTGGCAGGCCAGAAGCAGAGGGCCGCGAGGAGCGCGTCGACTTCCGGGTTGGCAGTCGGCTCCGCCGTACCAGCGGGAGTGATGCCACAGAGGGTGGCAGCCACGAGGGCCGGGGACGCCAGAGCTGCGGGACCCGTGACAGGTCGAGCAGGCTCAGCGGGGCTGGGAAAGGCTCAGATGGCGGCGGCCACGGGAGCTGCGGCGGCGGCGGCGATGGGACGGAGCGTGTCCTTCGCTCCGGGAGGGACCAAAGCGGCGGCAGCTCAGGCGGCAGCGATCCCAGCAGCTAGAGCAGCGGCGGCGGCGGCCAACCAGGCTGGACGGACGGGCAGGCCAGCCCAGGCGGCGGCAGCAGCGGCGGCAAACACGGCGGGACGAGCGGGCGACACGGGACCAGGCAGCGGGGCCGGGAGGACGGTGGAGGACCCGGCGGGACGAGCGGAGGCTCCGGCGGCGGCTTCGATTGCAGCAGCAGGCGGGAGAGAAACAGCGGCTGCTTTGCTGGCGGCGAGAAGAGCCAGGGACGCAGGAGCTGGAGCGGCTGCTGGACCGGGGACGGGAGCAGCGGCTGGAGCTGCAGCGGGCTCGCCCGCGGCAGCAGGACTTCAGCGGACCTTTGAGAAGGAACTCACAGTCCTCCTGGAACTGCAAGGGACTCTCCCCATCTCCGCGATGGAGCTCATGCGGGCGGTGAGGGGCTTGTGTGGGGGCTTGGTGGCGTGCCGTGCTACCGGTCCCCGCGCATACGAAGTCACCATGACACACATAAAGGGTAAGGAGCGAATCCTTGACGGTTTCAAAATTGGGGATACTGCTGTGTTGGCAAAAGGTTTATGCAATGACGAGCTCGTAGTATCATTTCTCAATCTGCCTGCCTATATTACGGACGAGGAAATTATCGCCAAATTAGAGAGCTGGGGGGTGGGGGCTGCCTCCCCGATAAGGAGACGAATGTGGCCGGGGACTAACGTCGCTGATGGCACCAGGTTCCTGAAAGTAAAATTCAATGACAAGATCCAGAGCCTGCCGTACTCAGCGCGGTTTGAGACGGCCCTAGGGCCCGAATACTTTAGGGTGATTCACGATCGTCAGGTCAAGGTGTGCTGTATGTGTCTCCAGCCGGGGCACATATTACGAGAATGCCCTGAGTTCTTTTGCCACAAGTGCGGGGTCCAGGGGCATTACGTACGGGAGTGTGGGGCCAAGAGGGGGCCGGAGGAGGTGAAGTGCTTATTGTGTAGCAATACAAATTCAAAGTGCTCGTGTAAGGAGAGCGAGGAGGAGGAGGGGGAGGAGGAGGAGGTGAAGGAGAAGGAGGAGGAGGAGGATGATGGCTCCTCGGCTGAGCTTCTCTCTGAGGAGGTGGAGAGTGAGAACGAGGAGGACATGGAGCAGGAAGGGGCGGGTGTGGCCGTGACGGCTGACCTAGCCCGGGCTGGATCCCATGAGCAGGTGAAAGGTGAGCAGCAGGACCCGAGCAAGGGGGCGGGTGTGGCCGTGAGGGCTGACCTAGCCCGGGCTGGGCCCCCGGTGCAGCCAACGGTGCCGAAGGGCCGGACCCAGGCGGAGCTCATCGGCTCCAGCCTGGACGGGCTAGAGGCGGCCGGAGGTGGCGGGCGGGCGGAGGTGGGCTCCCGTCTTGAAGAAGACGGAGAGCTGCCCTCGGCCCAGGTGACGACCAGACAGGGGGGCTCAGCCAGTGAGGGTCCACTGCTCGAGGGACGGCAGGGAGTCGTCCCTGTCGTCCCCCAGACACAGCTCGGGACCAGCTCCGACACCGACTGGGACCTGGACCAGGTAAAGCAAGTCAGAACGGGTAGGAAGAATAAGAAAAGGAAAACCAAGCAATAATGTACATTTCCTCCACTAGGTGCCCCTGATGGCTTCCCTCCTTTCGTTAAACGCTCGAGGGCTCCGCACGTGGGTAAAAACTAGGGCTATTTTGAACACCGTCAAAAATAACGAGATCTTGTGTGTGCAGGAGACCTGGTGGGATCAGCGGGTGGAGCAAAGGGTGCGGGGGGAGTGGAAGGGCAGCATAGCCAACAACAACGGGGGTGTTGCCTCCGGAGGGGTGGCTGTGTTGTTCGGGGAGGCAGCAGGGGTAACGTGGGCAGAGGTGTACGCAGATAGCGAGGGTCGTGTAATCGTTTTGGATATTGTGGGTCCGCAGTGGGCAGGCAGATTGATAAATGTGTATGCTCACAACGACGAGATGAGCAGAAAAGCTCTGTTTTTAAAACTGGAAAGGTGGATCACTCCCGCCACCATCATCATAGGGGACCTGAACTTAGTTCAGACCCTGGATGATGTGGGGGGGAGGGAGAAGCTCAGGTCCGACGTGAGCAGGGGTGTGTTGCTGGATTTATGTGTGCGAAATAACATGGTGGACGTGTTCCGGGTTCTCAACCCAGGTAGGCGGTCCTACAGTCGGGTCCAGGTGGTGCAGGGCCGCAGCCGCCGCTCCCGGATCGATTTGCTCCTGGCCTCCGGGGGGTTGCTGAGGGGGATTCAGGGGGTCGCTTACGAGCCATGCCCGTGGAGCGATCACCTGTTCCTCCGATGCGGCTTCTCGGGGCCGGGGGACGTCCGGGGGGGCGGTCTGTGGGTCCTCAACGCCGGCCTGCTGGAGGACCGCCGATTCAGGAGCAAACTGGATAAACTGCTGTTATACTGTGTACACGAGTGTGATGATGAGCGGGGATTGTTGGGGAGGTGGGCGGAGTTTAAGGCGAGAATTAAAAGGCTCGCCATAAACTTCGCCAAACATAAGGGGTGGGCGGAGAAGATGGAGGAGCAAAAATTAAATGGTGTGATTAAAAATGTCCTGATAAACATTGACGCGGCGACTGGAGCGCAGCTGGCGGACATGGAAGCCGCGAAGGCGAAGCTGGCAGAGCTTCATGGGGCCAGGTGCGCTGCGGCAGCCTTGCGTGCCAGAGCTGTCGACCTACTCCAGGGCGAGAGGTACTCCGCGTACTTTCTCGGCCTGGAGAAGGGAAGACAGCAAAGGCAAGAAATAGGGCAGCTGGAAAACGAGGCAGGGACCATGGTTACGGGGCGGGATGGAGTGGAGGAGGTGGCTGTCTCGTTTTTCGAGAAACTGTTCAGTAGGGAGCAGGTGGAGAAGGGGAGGGGGAACAGTTGCTGAGCAGAGTAAGAGGGAGGTTGAGGGCTCAGGATAGCGAATTATTGGAGGGGAGGATAACGGAGGATGAGGTCGCCAGGGCCATAGCCGGCCTATCCAGGGCCAAAAGCCCTGGAGAGGACGGCCTCACCGCCGAACTCTATATGCTGTGTGAGGAGTACTTTGTGCCGCTCCTCACACAGCTTTTTAATGAAATAGTAGACACAGACAGGGTGCCGGAGGGCTTTTCGGCAGGAGTGATCTCCCTCCTGTTCAAGAAAGGGGACAGGAGGGAGATCAAAAATTATAGGCCGATAAGCCTGCTCAACGCAGACTACAAAATCCTCGCCAAAATAGTGGCGAACAGGATGAAGGAGGTGGCCGGGGACGTCGTGACCAGTTTACAGGCTTACGGCGTCCCCGGCAGGGATATAGCCGATTCCATTTTAGTGGTGCAGGGAGCGGTCCGGGGGATGGAGGAGTCGAAAAAGGGGCTCCTCCTGAACCTGGACCTAGAAAAGGCTTTTGACCGGGTAGACCAGGGGTTTCTATTTAACTCGTTGAGCGCCATGGGCTTCGGGCCAGGGCTCAGGAGGATGGTGGGGCTGCTATATAGGGGAGCACAGGCAAGAATCAAAATAAACGGGAGGCTGAGCAGGGTTTTTAATATCACAAGATCGGTGAGGCAGGGCTGCCCTCTCTCTCCGCTGCTGTTCTCCGTGGTGGTGGAGTCCCTGGTGGCCGCCATCACGGGGGACGGGCGCATGCCGGGGCTGCCCGTGGCGCCGGGGCTCGGGAGGGTCACCGTCGTTCCCTTTGCGGACGACGTGACCATCCTGGCCTCGGCGCCGGAGCAGATCGACTGCGCGCTGGAGCACGTCGCGGCCTTTGAGGCAGCCTCGGGGGCGAAATTGAACAGGGCCAAGACCTGCCTGCTGGTGGCGGACGGAGGGGGTCTTGGCCGGTGGGGTTTTAACATAAAACAGCAGACAAAGATTTTAGGAATACATGTGGGCATAGGTGGGGATAGGGCCTCACACAGTAACTGGGACGCGGCAATTAACAGGGTGAAACACATTGTTAACAGGTGGCGGCCCCGGGGCCTCAGCCTGAGAGCAAAGGCAATAGTGTGGAACGCCTTAGTAGCCTCTACTCTAGTACATGTTTTGGGAACCTGCGAGCTGCCACAGTGGGCACTAAACGTCCTGCAGGACACCCTCTCCGCTTTCCTATGGAGGGGGAGGGGTAATTCGATCGCTCGACGGGTGTTAATTGGTAATAAACGGGAGGGGGGTTTAGGACTGATTGACTTGAGTGCCAAAAGAGACGCACTGCGGCTAAAAGTGGTTAGAAAATTTCTCGATCCGGCCAGGCAGTACCCCTGGGAGGGCGCGATGGCGGGCTGTTTGGCTCAGTACGGCGAGGGGGACGTGTACAATCTGTGCACTCTCCCTCCCAGAACGGCCTACAGCCAGCTACCGCCGTTCTTCCGGGAGGTGCTAGAGGCGTGGCGCAAGTTGCTGCCCCGCCTCAAGCCAGCAGAGGTGAACAGAGGCAGTATCGCACTGTTGCCATTCCTCCAGACTCCCTTCCTCCAGCACGAGGGAAGGGCGCTGTCCTGCGCTCCGTTGCGGGCAGCGGGGGTCACGAGGATTGGTCAGGTGATTGACGGGGAGGGGCTCTTTGATTTTCAAAGGGCCAAAACTTCACTGATCAGGGGAGGGATTAGCTTTAGGCCGGGGCACGTTAGAACCACCGGTGCTAGAGTAGATAGGGCCATGCCAGAGTCCTGGAGGAGGGCTCTCTGCACCACCGGACCGGTGCGGGACCCTCGGCTGGCGTTCCTCCTGTGCCTGGCCCCGAGCCAGGTCGTACCCCTTGGTGAGTGTAACACCGGGACGCTGTACAGGCTCCTCGCGTCCGAGCTGGGGAGGCGGCCTTCCTCCGAGGCAGCTTGGGGGAGGCTCTTCCCCGGCTCGGACGTGAGGGAAATCTGGAAAAATTGCAGCGTCCCAAACCTATCCCATGCGGCGTTCGACCTGGACTTCCGTATCAGGCACAGGAGGGTCTACACCGGGGTCGTCCTGCACCAGGTCCACAGGGAGCTCTTCTCCAGGACCTGTGCTGTTTGCGAGATAGGGGATGAAGATGATATGCATTTGTTTGTGCACTGCCCGGAGTTGGTGGGTTTCCATGTGTTTTTGTTGTCTGTTCTGCGCACCCATTGCCACTACACACACACTGCACTCACCCCCTGGACTCTGCTATTTGGACTCTCACACAAGCACGCACTTACAAACACAGTACTGGCACTGGCACGGCAGGCCACTTGGACACGTCGCAACATCTCACTTCACGAGCACAGGCACACATCTGTTACACGCATATGGAAGACACTCATACAGTCACATTTCAGGACACTGCACCACGCAAAACATCTGGACGCACTGGTGGCGGGCAGTTCTTTTTGTTTTGTCAATGAGTTGGGTGATTTGTGTTTTTGTTTTGAGTAAATGTTTTTTGTTTCATTTTGAGTATGTCATTAAGTGTGTTTGCATTATGTGTGTCATTGAGTGTTCTTTTAGTTTGTCAAATTGAGTGTTTCAGTGTCGGTGGGGGATTATGTGTTGGGTACATGTTTGTCAGTAATGTAGTGTCTCCTTTCTTTTGCAGTTTGTTGTTTTGTAATTTATGGTTGTTTTTCAGTTTTGCTCATTTCTAGTCCTGTTTACTCATGCTTTATTTTACAGTTTGTATTCATTTCCAGTTTTTGATTATTTACTTTTCCATTTATTTCAATTTTTGATCATTTACAGTTTGGTTCATTTACAGTTTGTTTCATTTTCAGTTGGCTTAATTTGCATTTTGGTATGATTTACAGTTTGATTTCATTTTTGTGTACAGTCTGTTCTTTGTTGTTTGTGATTTTAAATGAATAGTGTTTTCAAATTGTAAGGAGAAAAATGTTCTGTGTTGTTTGTGATTTTAATGAATAGTGTTTTCAAATTGTAAAAAAGTATATTTTTATAATAAAAGATCCCCCCCCCCCCCCCCCCACACGCCCGATCTCGTCTGATCTCGGAAGCTAAGCAGGGTCGGGCCTGGTCAGTACTTGGATGGGAGACCGCCTGGGAATACCAGGTGCTGTAAGCTTTTTTATCTCGACAAACAGCAGAAGGCGCTGCTGTTCCCCCACAGCGACATCGGATGAACATATATTCTGAAAAGTTATGTTCTTCAGCACTGTACTTTTCACATGTGAGAAAAGATCAAGTTTCCTGGGTATAAGTGCACCCAGGCGTTAATGGTGGTGACGATCGACATCTATAAAGGGCTTTTCTCCGCATCCTTCTTCGGCTTACGGCCATACCGCCCTCCACACGCCCGATCTCGTCTGATCTCGGAAGCTAAGCAGGGTCGGGCCTGGTAAGTACTTGGATGGGAGACCGCCTGGGAATACCAGGTGCTGTAAGCTATTTTATCTCGACAAACAGCAGAAGGCGCTGCTGTTCCCCCACAGCGACATCGGATGAATATATATTCTGAAAAGTTATGTTCTTCAGCACTGTACTTTTCACATGTGAGAAAAGATCAAGTTTCCTGGGTATAAGTGCACCCAGGCGTTAATGGTGGTGACGATCGACATCTATAAAGGGCTTTTCTCCGCATCTTTCTTCGGCTTACGGCCATACCGCCCTCCACACGCCCGATCTCGTCTGATCTCGGAAGCTAAGCAGGGTCGGGCCTGGTCAGTACTTGGATGAGAGACCGCCTGGGAATACCAGGTGCTGTAAGCTTTTTTATCTCGACAAACAGCAGAAGGCGCTGCTGTTCCCCCACAGCGACATCGGATGAACATATATTCTGAAAAGTTATGTTCTTCAGCACTGTACTTTTCACATGTGAGAAAAGATCAAGTTTCCTGGGTATAAGTGCACCCAGGCGTTAATGGTGGTGACGATCGACATCTATAAAGGGCTTTTCTCCGCATCCTTCTTCGGCTTACGGCCATACCGCCCTCCACACGCCCGATCTCGTCTGATCTCGGAAGCTAAGCAGGGTCGGGCCTGGTCAGTACTTGGATGGGAGACCGCCTGGGAATACCAGGTGCTGTAAGCTATTTTATCTCGACAAACAGCAGAAGGCGCTGCTGTTCCCCCACAGCGACATCGGATGAACATATATTCTGAAAAGTTATGTTCTTCAGCACTGTACTTTTCACATGTGAGAAAAGATCAAGTTTCCTGGGTATAAGTGCACCCAGGCGTTAATGGTGGTGACGATCGACATCTATAAAGGGCTTTTCTCCGCATCCTTCTTCGTCTTACGGCCATACCGCCCTCCACACGCCCGATCTCGTCTGATCTCGGAAGCTAAGCAGGGTCGGGCCTGGTCAGTACTTGGATGGGAGACCGCCTGGGAATACCAGGTGCTGTAAGCTTTTTTATCTCGACAAACAGCAGAAGGCGCTGCTGTTCCCCCACAGCGACATCGGATGAACATATATTCTGAAAAGTTATGTTCTTCAGCACTGTACTTTTCACATGTGAGAAAAGATCAAGTTTCCTGGGTATAAGTGCACCCAGGCGTTAATGGTGGTGACGATCGACATCTATAAAGGGCTTTTCTCCGCATCCATCTTCGGCTTACAGCCATACCGCCCTCCACACGCCCGATCTCGTCTGATCTCGGAAGCTAAGCAGGGTCGGGCCTGGTCAGTACTTGGATGGGAGACCGCCTGTGAATACCAGGTGCTGTAAGCTTTTTTATCTCGACAAACAGCAGAAGGCGCTGCTGTTCCCCCACAGCAACATCGGATGAACATATATTCTGAAAAGTTATGTTCTTCAGCACTGTACTTTTCACATGTGAGAAAAGATCAAGTTTCCTGGGTATAAGTGCACCCAGGCGTTAATGGTGGTGACGATCGACATCTATAAAGGGCTTTTCTCCGCATCCTTCTTCGTCTTACGGCCATACCGCCCTCCACACGCCCGATCTCGTCTGATCTCGGAAGCTAAGCAGGGTCGGGCCTGGTCAGTACTTGGATGGGAGACCGCCTGGGAATACCAGGTGCTGTAAGCTTTTTTATCTCGACAAACAGCAGAAGGCGCTGCTGTTCCCCCACAGCGACATCGGATGAACATATATTCTGAAAAGTTATGTTCTTCAGCACTGTACTTTTCACATGAGAGAAAAGATCAAGTTTCCTGGGTATAAGTGCACCCAGGCGTTAATGGTGGTGACGATCGACATCTATAAAGGGCTTTTCTCCGCATCCTTCTTCGGCTTACGGCCATACCGCCCTCCACACGCCCGATCTCGTCTGATCTCGGAAGCTAAGCGGGGTCGGGCCTGGTCAGTACTTGGATGGGAGACCGCCTGGGAATACCAGGTGCTGTAAGCTTTTTTATCTCGACAAACAGCAGAAGGCGCTGCTGTTCCCCCACAGCGACATCGGATGAACATATATTCTGAAAAGTTATGTTCTTCAGCACTGTACTTTTCACATGTGAGAAAAGATCAAGTTTCCTGGGTATAAGTGCACCCAGGCGTTAATGGTGGTGACGATCGACATCTATAAAGGGCTTTTCTCCGCATCCTTCTTCGGCTTACGGCCATACCGCCCTCCACACGCCCGATCTCGTCTGATCTCGGAAGCTAAGCAGGGTCGGGCCTGGTCAGTACTTGGATGGGAGATCGCCTGGGAATACCAGGTGCTGTAAGCTATTTTATCTTGACAAACAGCAGAAGGCGCTGCTGTTCCCCCACAGCGACATCGGATGAACATATATTCTGAAAAGTTATGTTCTTCAGCACTGTACTTTTCACATGTGAGAAAAGATCAAGTTTCCTGGGTATAAGTGCACCCAGGCGTTAATGGTGGTGACGATCGACATCTATAAAGGGCTTTTCTCCGCATCCTTCTTCGGCTTACGGCCATACCGCCCTCCACACGCCCGATCTCGTCTGATCTCGGAAGCTAAGCGGGGTCGGGCCTGGTCAGTACTTGGATGGGAGACCGCCTGGGAATACCAGGTGCTGTAAGCTTTTTTATCTCGACAAACAGCAGAAGGCGCTGCTGTTCCCCCACAGCGACATCGGATGAACATATATTCTGAAAAGTTATGTTCTTCAGCACTGTACTTTTCACATGTGAGAAAAGATCAAGTTTCCTGGGTATAAGTGCACCCAGGCGTTAATGGTGGTGACGATCGACATCTATAAAGGGCTTTTCTCCGCATCCTTCTTCGGCTTACGGCCATACCGCCCTCCACACGCCCGATCTCGTCTGATCTCGGAAGCTAAGCAGGGTCGGGCCTGGTCAGTACTTGGATGGGAGATCGCCTGGGAATACCAGGTGCTGTAAGCTATTTTATCTTGACAAACAGCAGAAGGCGCTGCTGTTCCCCCACAGCGACATCGGATGAACATATATTCTGAAAAGTTATGTTCTTCAGCACTGTACTTTTCACATGTGAGAAAAGATCAAGTTTCCTGGGTATAAGTGCACCCAGGCGTTAATGGTGGTGACGATGGACATCTATAAAGGGCTTTTCTCCGCATCCTTCTTCGGCTTACGGCCATACCGCCCTCCACACGCCCGATCTCGTCTGATCTCGGAAGCTAAGCAGGGTCGGGCCTGGTCAGTACTTGGATGGGAGACCGCCTGGGAATACCAGGTGCTGTAAGCTTTTTTATCTCGACAAACAGCAGAAGGCGCTGCTGTTCCCCCACAGCGACATCGGATGAACATATATTCTGAAAAGTTATGTTCTTCAGCACTGTACTTTTCACATGTGAGAAAAGATCAAGTTTCCTGGGTATAAGTGCACCCAGGCGTTAATGGTGGGGACGATCGACATCTATAAAGGGCTTTTCTCCGCATCCTTCTTTGGCTTACGGCCATACCGCCCTCCACACGCCCGATCTCGTCTGATCTCGGAAGCTAAGCAGGGTCGGGCCTGGTCAGTACCTGGATGGGAGACCGCCTGGGAATACCAGGTGCTGTAAGCTATTTTATCTCGACAAACAGCAGAAGGCGCTGCTGTTCCCCCACAGCGACATCGGATGAACATATATTCTGAAAAGTTATGTTCTTCAGCACTGTACTTTTCACATGTGAGAAAAGATCAAGTTTCCTGGGTATAAGTGCACCCAGCCGTTAATGGTGGTGACGATCGACATCTATAAAGGGCTTTTCTCCGCATCCTTCTACGGCTTACGGCCATACCGCCCCGAACCTCTTGGAGCGCAGTTGGTGTGTGTGAGTTGGCGAGTCGGTGTGAGAGCGGAGATTGCAGCAGCAGAGTGAGAGTGAGTGAGTGTGCTGAGAGCAATTGTTTGTCTGTCTTGAATTGTTTGTTCGTCGTGTGTGTGCGTGTGTGCGGTGTGTTTTTCCTTTTCTTTCTTCTTCCCTTACTCTATCTTTCTTCCTTTATATGTACTTGGTGTCACTTCGGGTTCTTTGTTTATAGATAGTTTGGTTAATACCCCCCGGCAGTGAATAGCACTGATCGGGGGTGGGATTTCACGGTAGCTCTTGTGTGCAAAAAAAAAAAAAATGACGGATCACACGGTAAAGACTAGAAGCAAGGCTAAGGTTACGATGAGAAGCATGACGGACCCGGATTTGGCTGCACCTGCTCTCTCCTCTGGGCGTCCTGCAAAGGGCGTCCGGGGGGGAGAGGAGGCTCTGAGTGCGTATGATGTGAGGATCGATAAGAGTGGAAGATTGATGAAAGGGATTGAGTCTATGAGTGAGAATGAGTGTGTGGATGACTGTGAGTGGAAGACTGCGGGGGGGAAGGGCCAGGTGGCAGGCCAGAAGCAGAGGGCCGCGAGGAGCGCGTCGACTTCCGGGTTGGCAGTCGGCTCCGCCGTACCAGCGGGAGTGATGCCACAGAGGGTGGCAGCCACGAGGGCCGGGGACGCCAGAGCTGCGGGACCCGTGACAGGTCGAGCAGGCTCAGCGGGGCTGGGAAAGGCTCCGATGGCGGCGGCTACGGGAGCTGCGGCGGCGGCGGCGATGGGACGGAGCGTGTCCTTCGCTCCGGGAGGGACCAAAGCGGCGGCAGCTCAGGCGGCAGCTCAGGCGGCAGCGATCCCAGCAGCTAGAGCAGCGGCGGCGGCGGCCAACCAGGCTGGACGGACGGGCAGGCCAGCCCAGGCGGCGGCAGCAGCGGCGGCAAACACGGCGGGACGAGCGGGCGACACGGGACCAGGCAGCGGGGCCGGGAGGACGGTGGAGGACCCGGCGGGACGAGCGGAGGCTCCGGCGGCGGCTTCGATTGCAGCAGCAGGCGGGAGAGAAACAGCGGCTGCTTTGCTGGCGGCGAGAAGAGCCAGGGACGCAGGAGCTGGAGCGGCTGCTGGACCGGGGACGGGAGCAGCGGCTGGAGCTGCAGCGGGCTCGCCCGCGGCAGCAGGACTTCAGCGGACCTTTGAGAAGGAACTCACAGTCCTCCTGGAACTGCAAGGGACTCTCCCCATCTCCGCGATGGAGCTCATGCGGGCGGTGAGGGGCTTGTGTGGGGGCTTGGTGGCGTGCCGTGCTACCGGTCCCCGCGCATACGAAGTCACCATGACACACATAAAGGGTAAGGAGCGAATCCTTGACGGTTTCAAAATTGGGGATACTGCTGTGTTGGCAAAAGGTTTTTTGCAATGACGAGCTCGTAGTATCATTTCTCAATCTGCCTGCCTATATTACGGACGAGGAAATTATCGCCAAATTAGAGAGCTGGGGGGTGGGGGCTGCCTCCCCGATAAGGAGACGAATGTGGCCGGGGACTAACGTCGCTGATGGCACCAGGTTCCTGAAAGTAAAATTCAATGACAAGATCCAGAGCCTGCCGTACTCAGCGCGGTTTGAGACGGCCCTAGGGCCCGAATACTTTAGGGTGATTCACGATCGTCAGGTCAAGGTGTGCCGTATGTGTCTCCAGCCGGGGCACATATTACGAGAATGCCCTGAGTTCTTTTGCCACAAGTGCGGGGTCCAGGGGCATTACGTACGGGAGTGTGGGGCCAAGAGGGGGCCGGAGGAGGTGAAGTGCTTATTGTGTAGCAATACAAATTCAAAGTGCTCGTGTAAGGAGAGCGAGGAGGAGGAGGGGGAGGAGGAGGAGGTGAAGGAGAAGGAGGAGGAGGAGGATGATGGCTCCTCGGCTGAGCTTCTCTCTGAGGAGGTGGAGAGTGAGAACGAGGAGGACATGGAGCAGGAAGGGGCGGGTGTGGCCGTGACGGCTGACCCAGCCCGGGCTGGATCCCATGAGCAGGTGAAAGGTGAGCAGCAGGACCCGAGCAAGGGGGCGGGTGTGGCCGTGAGGGCTGACCTAGCCCGGGCTGGGCCCCCGGTGCAGCCAACGGTGCCGAAGGGCCGGACCCAGGCGGAGCTCATCGGCTCCAGCCTGGACGGGCTAGAGGCGGCCGGAGGTGGCGGCCGGGCGGAGGTGGGCTCCCGTCTTGAAGAAGACGGAGAGCTGCCCTCGGCCCAGGTGACGACCAGACAGGGGGGCTCAGCCAGTGAGGGTCCACTGCTCGAGGGACGGCAGGGAGGAGTCCCTGTCGTCCCCCAGACACAGCTCGGGACCAGCTCCGACACCGACTGGGACCTGGACCAGGTAAAGCAAGTCAGAACGGGTAGGAAGAATAAGAAAAGGAAAACCAAGCAATAATGTACATTTCCTCCACTAGGTGCCCCTGATGGCTTCCCTCCTTTCGTTAAACGCTCGAGGGCTCCGCACGTGGGTAAAAACTAGGGCTATTTTGAACACCGTCAAAAATAACGAGATCTTGTGTGTGCAGGAGACCTGGTGGGATCAGCGGGTGGAGCAAAGGGTGCGGGGGGAGTGGAAGGGCAGCATAGCCAACAACAACGGGGGTGTTGCCTCCGGAGGGGTGGCTGTGTTGTTCGGGGAGGCAGCAGGGGTAACGTGGGCAGAGGTGTACGCAGATAGCGAGGGTCGTGTAATCGTTTTGGATATTGTGGGTCCGCAGTGGGCAGGCAGATTGATAAATGTGTATGCTCACAACGACGAGATGAGCAGAAAAGCTCTGTTTTTAAAACTGGAAAGGTGGATCACTCCCGCCACCATCATCATAGGGGACCTGAACTTAGTTCAGACCCTGGATGATGTGGGGGGGAGGGAGAAGCTCAGGTCCGACGTGAGCAGGGGTGTGTTGCTGGATTTATGTGTGCGAAATAACTTGGTGGACGTGTTCCGGGTTCTCAACCCAGGTAGGCGGTCCTACAGTCGGGTCCAGGTGGTGCAGGGCCGCAGCCGCCGCTCCCGGATCGATTTGCTCCTGGCCTCCGGGGGGTTGCTGAGGGGGATTCAGGGGGTCGCTTACGAGCCATGCCCGTGGAGCGATCACCTGTTCCTCCGATGCGGCTTCTCGGGGCCGGGGGACGTCCGGGGGGGCGGTCTGTGGGTCCTCAACGCCGGCCTGCTGGAGGACCGCCGATTCAGGAGCAAACTGGATAAACTGCTGTTATACTGTGTACACGAGTGTGATGATGAGCGGGGATTGTTGGGGAGGTGGGCGGAGTTTAAGGCGAGAATTAAAAGGCTCGCCATAAACTTCGCCAAACATAAGGGGTGGGCGGAGAAGATGGAGGAGCAAAAATTAAATGGTGTGATTAAAAATGTCCTGATAAACATTGACGCGGCGACTGGAGCGCAGCTGGCGGACATGGAAGCCGCGAAGGCGAAGCTGGCAGAGCTTCATGGGGCCAGGTGCGCTGCGGCAGCCTTGCGTGCCAGAGCTGTCGACCTACTCCAGGGCGAGAGGTACTCCGCGTACTTTCTCGGCCTGGAGAAGGGAAGACAGCAAAGGCAAGAAATAGGGCAGCTGGAAAACGAGGCAGGGACCATGGTTACGGGGCGGGATGGAGTGGAGGAGGTGGCTGTCTCGTTTTTCGAGAAACTGTTCAGTAGGGAGCAGGTGGAGAAGGGGAGGGGGGAACAGTTGCTGAGCAGAGTAAGAGGGAGGTTGAGGGCTCAGGATAGCGAATTATTGGAGGGGAGGATAACGGAGGATGAGGTCGCCAGGGCCATAGCCGGCCTATCCAGGGCCAAAAGCCCTGGAGAGGACGGCCTCACCGCCGAACTCTATATGCTGTGTGAGGAGTACTTTGTGCCGCTCCTCACACAGCTTTTTAATGAAATAGTAGACACAGACAGGGTGCCGGAGGGCTTTTCGGCAGGAGTGATCTCCCTCCTGTTCAAGAAAGGGGACAGGAGGGAGATCAAAAATTATAGGCCGATAAGCCTGCTCAACGCAGACTACAAAATCCTCGCCAAAATAGTGGCGAACAGGATGAAGGAGGTGGCCGGGGACGTCGTGACCAGTTTACAGGCTTACGGCGTCCCCGGCAGGGATATAGCCGATTCCATTTTAGTGGTGCAGGGAGCGGTCCGGGGGATGGAGGAGTCGAAAAAGGGGCTCCTCCTGAACCTGGACCTAGAAAAGGCTTTTGACCGGGTAGACCAGGGGTTTCTATTTAACTCGTTGAGCGCCATGGGCTTCGGGCCAGGGCTCAGGAGGATGGTGGGGCTGCTATATAGGGGAGCACAGGCAAGAATCAAAATAAACGGGAGGCTGAGCAGGGTTTTTAATATCACAAGATCGGTGAGGCAGGGCTGCCCTCTCTCTCCGCTGCTGTTCTCCGTGGTGGTGGAGTCCCTGGTGGCCGCCATCACGGGGGACGGGCGCATGCCGGGGCTGCCCGTGGCGCCGGGGCTCGGGAGGGTCACCGTCGTTCCCTTTGCGGACGACGTGCTCATCCTGGCCTCGGCGCCGGAGCAGATCGACTGCGCGCTGGAGCACGTCGCGGCCTTTGAGGCAGCCTCGGGGGCGAAATTGAACAGGGCCAAGACCTGCCTGCTGGTGGCGGACGGAGGGGGTCTTGGCCGGTGGGGTTTTAACATAAAACAGCAGACAAAGATTTTAGGAATACATGTGGGCATAGGTGGGGATAGGGCCTCACACAGTAACTGGGACGCGGCAATTAACAGGGTGAAACACATTGTTAACAGGTGGCGGCCCCGGGGCCTCAGCCTGAGAGCAAAGGCAATAGTGTGGAACGCCTTAGTAGCCTCTACTCTAGTACATGTTTTGGGAACCTGCGAGCTGCCACAGTGGGCACTAAACGTCCTGCAGGACACCCTCTCCGCTTTCCTATGGAGGGGGAGGGGTAATTCGATCGCTCGACGGGTGTTAATTGGTAATAAACGGGAGGGGGGTTTAGGACTGATTGACTTGAGTGCCAAAAGAGACGCACTGCGGCTAAAAGTGGTTAGAAAATTTCTCGATCCGGCCAGGCAGTACCCCTGGGAGGGCGCGATGGCGGGCTGTTTGGCTCAGTACGGCGAGGGGGACGTGTACAATCTGTGCACTCTCCCTCCCAGAACGGCCTACAGCCAGCTACCGCCGTTCTTCCGGGAGGTGCTAGAGGCGTGGCGCAAGTTGCTGCCCCGCCTCAAGCCAGCAGAGGTGAACAGAGGCAGTATCGCACTGTTGCCATTCCTCCAGACTCCCTTCCTCCAGCACGAGGGAAGGGCGCTGTCCTGCGCTCCGTTGCGGGCAGCGGGGGTCACGAGGATTGGTCAGGTGATTGACGGGGAGGGGCTCTTTGATTTTCAAAGGGCCAAAACTTCACTGATCAGGGGAGGGATTAGCTTTAGGCCGGGGCACGTTAGAACCACCGGTGCTAGAGTAGATAGGGCCATGCCAGAGTCCTGGAGGAGGGCTCCCTGCACCACCGGACCGGTGCGGGACCCTCGGCTGGCGTTCCTCCTGTGCCTGGCCCCGAGCCAGGTCGTACCCCTTGGTGAGTGTAACACCGGGACGCTGTACAGGCTCCTCGCGTCCGAGCTGGGGAGGCGGCCTTCCTCCGAGGCAGCTTGGGGGAGGCTCTTCCCCGGCTCGGACGTGAGGGAAATCTGGAAAAATTGCAGCGTCCCAAACCTATCCCATGCGGCGTTCGACCTGG
>NC_139922.1:29948716-29968716 GCF_963514095.1 Eutrigla gurnardus | reverse complement strand
TTATCTCGACAAACAGCAGAAGGCGCTGCTGTTCCCCCACAGCGACATCGGATGAACATATATTCTGAAAAGTTATGTTCTTCAGCACTGTACTTTTCACATGTGAGAAAAGATCAAGTTTCCTGGGTATAAGTGCACCCAGGCGTTAATGGTGGTGACGATCGACATCTATAAAGGGCTTTTCTCCGCATCCTTCTTCGGCTTACGGCCATACCGCCCTCCACACGCCCGATCTCGTCTGATCTCGGAACCTAAGCAGGGTCGGGCCTGGTCAGTACTTGGATGGGAGATCGCCTGGGAATACCAGGTGCTGTAAGCTATTTTATCTCGACAAACAGCAGAAGGCGCTGCTGTTCCCCCACAGCGAGATCGGATGAACATATATTCTGAAAAGTTATGTTCTTCAGCACTGTACTTTTCACATGTGAGAAAAGATCAAGTTTCCTGGGTATAAGTGCACCCAGGCGTTAATGGTGGTGACGATCGACATCTATAAAGGGCTTTTCTCCGCATCCTTCTTCGGCTTACGGCCATACCGCCCTCCACACGCCCGATCTCGTCTGATCTCGGAAGCTAAGCAGGGTCGGGCCTGGTCAGTACTTGGATGGGAGACCGCCTGGGAATACCAGGTGCTGTAAGCTTTTTTATCTCGACAAACAGCAGAAGGCGCTGCTGTTCCCCCACAGCGACATCGGATGAACATATATTCTGAAAAGTTATGTTCTTCAGCACTGTACTTTTCACATGTGAGAAAAGATCAAGTTTCCTGGGTATAAGTGCACCCAGGCGTTAATGGTGGGGACGATCGACATCTATAAAGGGCTTTTCTCCGCATCCTTCTTTGGCTTACGGCCATACCGCCCTCCACACGCCCGATCTCGTCTGATCTCGGAAGCTAAGCAGGGTCGGGCCTGGTCAGTACCTGGATGGGAGACCGCCTGGGAATACCAGGTGCTGTAAGCTATTTTATCTCGACAAACAGCAGAAGGCGCTGCTGTTCCCCCACAGCGACATCGGATGAACATATATTCTGAAAAGTTATGTTCTTCAGCACTGTACTTTTCACATGTGAGAAAAGATCAAGTTTCCTGGGTATAAGTGCACCCAGCCGTTAATGGTGGTGACGATCGACATCTATAAAGGGCTTTTCTCCGCATCCTTCTACGGCTTACGGCCATACCGCCCCGAACCTCTTGGAGCGCAGTTGGTGTGTGTGAGTTGGCGAGTCGGTGTGAGAGCGGAGATTGCAGCAGCAGAGTGAGAGTGAGTGAGTGTGCTGAGAGCAATTGTTTGTCTGTCTTGAATTGTTTGTTCGTCGTGTGTGTGCGTGTGTGCGGTGTGTTTTTCCTTTTCTTTCTTCTTCCCTTACTCTATCTTTCTTCCTTTATATGTACTTGGTGTCACTTCGGGTTCTTTGTTTATAGATAGTTTGGTTAATACCCCCCGGCAGTGACTAGCACTGATCGGGGGTGGGATATCACGGTAACGTTTGTGTGCAAAAAAAAAAAATATATATAACAAAAAAAATGACGGATTACACGGTAAAGACTAAAAGTAAGGTTAAGATGACGACGAGAAGCATGACGGACCCGGATTTGGCTGCACCTGCTCTCTCCTCTGGGCGTCCTGCAAAGGGCGTTCGGGGGGGAGAAGAGGCTCTGAGTATGTATGATGTGAGGATTGACAGGAGTGGAAGAATAATGAAAGGGATTGAGTCCATGAGTGAAAATGAGTGTGTGGATGACGGCGAGTGGAAGACTGCGGGGGGGAAGGGACAGGTGGCGGGCAAAAAGCAGAGGGCAGCGAGGAGCGCGCCGACTTCCGGGTTGGCAGCCGGCTCCGCCGTACCAGCGGGAGTGATGCCACAGAGGGTGGCAGCCACGAGGAACGGGGACGCCAGAGCTGCGGGACCCGTGACAGGTCGAGCAGGCTCAGCGGGGCTGGGAAAGGCTCCGATGGCGGCGGCTACGGGAGCTGCGGCGGCGGCGGAGATGGGACGGAGCGTGTCCTTCGCTCCGGGAGGGACCAAAGCGGCGGCAGCTCAGGCGGAGGTGATCCCAGCAGCCAGAGCAGCGGCGGCGGCCAACCAGGCGGGACGGACGGGCAGGCCAGCCCAGGCGGCGGCAGGCCAGCCCAGGCGGCGGCAGCAGCGGCGGCGGTGAACACTGCGGGACGAGCGGGCGACACGGGACCAGGCAGCGGGGCCGGGAGGACGGCGGTGGATTCTGCGGGACGGGCGGAGGCTCCGGTGGCGGCTTCGATCGTGGCAGCGGCCGGGAAGGAAACAGCGGCTGCTTTGCTGGCAGCGAGAAGAGCCAAGGCTGCGGGGGCTGGAGCAGCGGCCGGACCGGGGACGGGAGCAGCGGCCGGAGCCGTGGCGGACCCGTCCGCGGCAGCAGGACCACAGCGGACTTTCGACAAAGAACTCACCGTCCTCTTGGAGCTGCAAGGGACTCTCCCCATCTCCGCGATGGAGCTCATGCGGGCGGTGAGGGGCTTGTGTGGGGGCTTGTTGGCTTGCCGTGCTACCGGTCCCCGCGCTTACGAAGTGACGATGACACACATTAAGGGTAAGGAGAGAATCCTTGACGGCTTTAAAATTGGGGACACTGCTGTTTTAGCCAAAGGGCTGTGCAATGATGAGCTTGTCGTGTCATTTCTCAACCTGCCTGCTTATATTACTGATGAGGAAATTGTGGCTAAATTAGAGAGCTGGGGGGTGGGCGCTGTCTCCCCGATAAGGAGACGAATGTGGCCGGGGACTAACGTCGCTGATGGTACCAGGTTTTTAAAAGTAAAATTTAACGATAAAATCCAGAGCCTGCCGTACTCGGCGCGGTTTGAGACGGCCCTAGGGCCCGAATACTTCAGGGTTATTCACGATCGTCAGGTCAAGGTGTGCCGTATGTGTCTCCAGCCGGGGCACATACTGCGAGAATGCCCGGAGTTTTTCTGTCACAAATGCGGGGTCCAGGGGCATTACGTGCGGGAGTGTGGGGCCAAGAGGGGGCCGGAGGAGGAGAAGTGTGTGTTATGCAAAAATGTTAATTCTAAGTGCTCGTGCAAGGAGAGCGAGGATGAGGGAGGGGAGGAGGAGGAGGAGAAGGAGGAGGAAGAGGAGGAGGACGATGGCTCCTCGGCTGAGCTTCTCTCTGAGGAGGTGGAGAGTGAG
Organism: Eutrigla gurnardus; assembly: GCF_963514095.1. Classification (NCBI taxonomy): domain Eukaryota; kingdom Metazoa; phylum Chordata; class Actinopteri; order Perciformes; family Triglidae; genus Eutrigla; species Eutrigla gurnardus. Next base: position 29,965,544 of record NC_139922.1, on the reverse strand, counting down.
AACGAGGAGGACATGGAGCAGGAAGGGGCGGGTGTGGCCGTGACGGCTGACCTAGCCCGGGCTGGATCCAGGGAGCAGGTGCCAGGTGAGCAGCAGGACCCGAGCAAGGGGGCGGGTGTGGCCGTGAAGGCTGACCTAGCCCGGGCTGGGCCCCCGGTGCAGCCAACGGTGCCGACAGGCCGGACCCAGGCGGAGCTCATGGGCTCCAGCCTGGTCGGGCTGGAGGCGGCCGGAGGCGGCGGCTGGGCGGGGGTAGGCTCCTGTCTTGGAGAAGACGGTGAGCTGCCCTCGGCCCAGGTGATGGCCAGACAGGGGGGCTCAGCCAGTGAGGGGCCACTGCTCGAGGGACGGCAGGGAGGGGTCCCTGTCGTTCCTCAGACACAGCTCGGGACCAGCTCCGACACCGACTGGGACCTGGACCAGGTCAAGCAGGTTAGGACGGGTAGAAAGAATAAGAAAAGGAAAACCAAGCAATGATGTGCATTCCCTCCACTAGGTGTCCCTGATGGCTTCCCTCCTTTCTTTAAATGTTCGTGGGCTCCGCACGTGGGTTAAAACCAGGGCTATTCTTGCTAGTGTAAAAAACAATGACATTTTGTGTGTCCAAGAGACCTGGTGGGATCAGCGGGTGGAGCAAAGGGTGCGGGGGGAGTGGAAGGGCAGCATAGCTTGCAACAACGGGGGTGTTACCTCCGGAGGGGTGGCTGTGCTGTTCGGGGAAGCAGCTGGGGTTACGTGGGGAGTAGTGCACTCTGACAATGAAGGACGAGTAATAGTCCTGGATATTGTGTGTCCACAATGGGCAGGCAGGTTGATAAATGTATACGCACATAACGATGAAATGAAAAGAAAAGCCCTGTTTCTGGAGCTGGAAAGGTGGATCACTCCCACCACCATCGTCATAGGGGACCTGAACCTGGTCCAGACCTTGGACGATGTGGGGGGGAGGGAAAAGCTCAGGTCTGACGTGAGCAGGGGTGTGTTCGCGGATCTATGTGTACGTAATGACATGATTGATGTGTTTCGGGTTCTCAACCCAGGTAGGCGGTCCTACAGTCGGGTCCAGGTGGTGCAGGGCCGCAGCCGTCGCTCCCGGATCGACTTGCTCCTGGCCTCCGGGGGGTTGCTGAGGGGGATTCGGGGGGTCGCTTATGAGCCCTGCCCATGGAGCGATCACCTGTTCCTCCGATGCAGCTTCTCGGGGCCGGGGGACGTCCGGGGAGGCGGCCTGTGGGTCCTCAACGCTGGCCTGCTGGAGGATCGCCATTTCAGAAATAAGCTGGATAAACTGCTTTTGTATTGTGTGCATGAGTGTGATGATGAGCGGGGATTGTTGGGGAGGTGGGTGGAGTTTAAGGCGAGAATAAAAAGGCTCGCAATTAACTTCGCAAAGCATAAGGGCTGGTTGGAGAGGAGGGAGGAACAGAAATTAAATCAAGTTATTAAAAACGTCATAACGGGCATAGACACGGCGACTGGAGCACAGCTGGCGGGCATGGAAGCCGCAAAGGCGAGGCTGGCAGAGCTGCATGGAGCCAGGTGCGCTGCTGCAGCCCTGCGCGCCAGAGCTGTCGACCTCCTCCAGGGCGAGAGGTACTCCGCGTACTTTCTCGGCCTGGAGAAGGGTAGACAGCAAAGGCAGGAGATTGGGCAGCTAGAGGACGAGGCGGGGATCATGGTCACGGGGCGGGATGGAGTAGAGGATGTGGCCGTCTCGTTTTTTAAAAAACTGTTTGGCAGGGAGCAGGTGGATAAGGTGAGGGGGGAACAGCTGCTGAGCAGAGTGAGAGGGAGGCTGAGCGCATTGGACAGTGGTTTATTGGAGGGGAGGATCACGGAGGTTGAGGTCGCCAGGGCCGTAGCCGGCCTATCCAGGGCCAAAAGCCCTGGAGAGGACGGCCTCACCGCCGAGCTCTATATGCTGTGTGAGGAGTACTTTGTGCCGCTCCTCACACAGCTTTTTAATGAGATGGTGGACAGGAATAGGGTGCCAGAGGGGTTCTCGGCAGGGGTGATCTCCCTCCTATTCAAAAAAGGGGATAGGAGGGAGATCAAAAATTATAGGCCAATAAGCCTTTTAAACGTGGACTATAAAGTCCTTGCTAAAATCTTAGCCAACAGGGTGAAGGAGGTGGCCGGGGACGTCGTGACCAGCTTGCAGGCTTACGGCGTTCCCGGCAGGGACATAGCTGATTCCATTTTAGCTGTGCAAGGAGCGGTCCGGGGGATGGAGGAATCAAATAAGGGGCTCCTCCTGAACCTGGACCTCGAGAAGGCGTTTGACAGGGTGGATCATTCCTTTTTATTCAACTCCCTGAGCGCCATGGGCTTCGGGCCAGGGCTCAGGAAGATGGTGGGGCTTTTATATAGGGGAGCGCAGGCAAGATTAAAAATTAACGGGAGGTTGAGCGGGGTTTTTAAAATAGAGAGATCGGTGAGGCAGGGCTGTCCTCTCTCGCCGCTGCTGTTCTCCGTGGTGGTGGAGTCCCTGGCGGCCGCCGTCGCAGCGGACGGTCGCATGCCGGGGCTGCCCGTGGCGCCGGGGCTCGGGAGGGTCACCGTCGTCCCCTTTGCGGACGACGTGACCATCCTGGCCTCGGCGCCGGAGCAGATCGACCGCGCACTGGAGCACGTCGCGGCCTTCGAGGCAGCCTCGGGGGCGAGGCTTAACAGGGCCAAGACCTGCCTGCTGGTGGCGAACGGGGGGGGTCTTGGCCGGTGGGGTTTTAATATCCAACAGCAGACAAAGATCTTTGGTATACATGTGGGCATAGGTGGGGATAGGGCCTCACACAGTAACTGGGACGCGGCAATTAATAGGGTGAAATACATTGTTAACAGGTGGCGGCCCCGGGGCCTCAGCCTGAGAGCAAAGGTAATAGTGTGGAACGCCTTAGTAGCCTCTACTCTAGTGCATGTTTTGGGGACCTGCGAGCTGCCACAGTGGGCACTAAACGTCCTGCAGGACACCCTCTCCACATTCCTCTGGAGGGGGAGGGCCAATTCGATCGCTCGACGGGTGTTAATTGGTAATAAACGGGAGGGGGGTTTAGGACTAATTGACTTGAGTGCCAAAAGAGACGCACTGCGGCTAAAAGTGGTTAGAAAATTTCTCGATCCGGCCAGGCAGTACCCCTGGGAGGGCGCGATGGCGGGCTGTTTGGCTCAGTACGGCGAGGGGGACGTGTACAATCTGTGCACTCTCCCTCCCAGAACGGCCTACAGCCAGCTACCGCCGTTCTTCCGGGAGGTGCTAGAGGCGTGGCGCAAGTTGCTGCCCCGCCTCAAGCCAGCAGAGGTGAACAGAGGCAGTATCGCACCGTTGCCATTCCTCCAGACTCCCTTCCTCCAGTACGAGGGAAGGGCGCTGTCCTGCGCTCCGTTGCGGGCAGCGGGGGTCACGAGGATTGGTCAGGTGATTGACGGGGAGGGGTTCTTTGATTTTCAAAGAGCCAAAACTTCACTGATTAGGGGAGGGATTAGCTTTAGGCCGGGGCACGTTAGAAGCACCGGTGCTAGAGTAGATAGGGCCATGCCAGAGTCCTGGAGGAGGGCTCTCTGCACCATCGGACCGGTGCGGGACCCTCGGTTGGCGTTCCTCCTGTGCCTGGCCCCGAGCCAGGTCGTACCCCTTGCAGACTGTAGGACCGGGACGTTGTATAGGCTCCTCGCGTCCGAGCTGGGGAGGCGGCCTTCCTCCGAGGCAGCTTGGAGGCGGCTCTTCCCCGGCTCGGACGTGGAGGAGATCTGGAAAAACTGCAACGTCCCGGACATATCGCATGCGGCGTTCGACCTGGACTTCCGCGTCAGGCACAGGAGGGTCTTCACCGGGGTCGTCCTGCACCAGGTCCACAGGGAGCTCTTCTCCAGGACCTGCGCAGTTTGTCAGCTAGGGGATGAGGATGATTTACATTTGTTTGTGCACTGCCCCGAGTTGGTGGGTTTTCATGCTTTTCTGCTGTCTGTTCTGCGCACTCATTGTCATTACACACTCACGACACTCACCCCCTGGACTCTGTTATTTGGACTGGCACGCAAGCATGCACTCACCAACACAATATTGGCACTGGCACGGCAGGCCACCTGGACAAGACGCAACATCGCACTACACGAACACAGGCACACATCCGTTACACGCATCTGGAGGACAATCACACAGGCACACTTCAGAACACTGCATCACGCCAAAAAACTGGACGCAATGGTGGCGGGCTGTTCTTTCTGTTTTGTGAATGAGCTGGGTGATTTGTGTTTTTGTTTTGAATAAATGTGTTTTGTTTCATTTTTCGTGTATGTCATTAAGTGTTTTTTTTTTCATCATGTATGTGTCATTGAGTGTTCGCTTAGCATGTCCAATTGAGTGTTTCAGTGTCGGTGGGGGACTATGTGTTGGGTATATGTTTGTCAGTGATGTGGTTTCTCTTTTCATTTGCAGTTTTGTTGTTTTGTAATTTATGGTTGATTTTCAGTTTTGCTTATTTCTAGTCCTGGTTATTTTTATTTTACAGCTTGTGTTTCATTTCTAGTTCTTGATTATTCACTTTTTCATTTATTTCAATTTTTGATCAATTTTTACAGTTTGGTTCATTTACGGTTTTGTTTATTTATATTTTTTGGTTTATTTTCAGTTGGTTCATTTGCATTTTTTCTTTTTCAGTTGGCTCTATTTTTCATTTGTGTTTGACTTACAGTTTGTTTTCCAATTTTGTACAGTCAGTTTTGTGTTGTTTGTGGTTTTAAATGAATAGAATGTTCAAATTGCAGAGAATATATTTTTCATAATAAAAGATAAAAAAAAAAAACCCCTAGGAGCAGTGTGTGTGTGAGTTGGCGAGTCAGAGCGAGAGAGAGCGAGCGAGAGCAAGAGCGTGAGTCAGAGTGCAATTGTTTGTCCGTGGATTTGTTTGTTCGTCGTGTGTGTGCGTGTGTGCGGTGTGTTTTTTCCTTCCTTTTTTCTCCCCCTCTTCTATCTTTCTTCCTTTATATGTACTTGGTGTCACTTCGGGTTCTTTGTTAATAGATAGTTTGGTTAATACCCCCCGGCAGTGACTAGCACTGATCGGGGGTGGGATATCACGGTAACATTTGTGTGCAAAAAAAAAAAATATATAACAAAAAAAAATGACGGATTACACGGTAAAGACTAAAAGTAAGGTTAAGATGACGACGAGAAGCATGACGGACCCGGATTTGGCTGCACCTGCTCTCTCCTCTGGGCGTCCTGCAAAGGGCGTTCGGGGGGGAGAAGAGGCTCTGAGTATGTATGATGTGAGGATTGACAGGAGTGGAAGAATAATGAAAGGGATTGAGTCCATGAGTGAAAATGAGTGTGTGGATGACGGCGAGTGGAAGACTGCGGGGGGGAAGGGACAGGTGGCGGGCAAAAAGCAGAGGGCAGCGAGGAGCGCGCCGACTTCCGGGTTGGCAGCCGGCTCCGCCGTACCAGCGGGAGTGATGCCACAGAGGGTGGCAGCCACGAGGGACGGGGACGCCAGAGCTGCGGGACCCGTGACAGGTCGAGCAGGCTCAGCGGGGCTGGGAAAGGCTCCGATGGCGGCGGCTACGGGAGCTGCGGCGGCGGCGGAGATGGGACGGAGCGTGTCCTTCGCTCCGGGAGGGACCAAAGCGGCGGCAGCTCAGGCGGCGGTGATCCCAGCAGCCAGAGCAGCGGCGGCGGCCAACCAGGCGGGACGGACGGGCAGGCCAGCCCAGGCGGCGGCAGCAGCGGCGGCGGCGAACACTGCGGGACGAGCGGGCGACACGGGACCAGGCAGCGGGGCCGGGAGGACGGCGGTGGATTCTGCGGGACGGGCGGAGGCTCCGGTGGCGGCTTCGATCGTGGCAGCGGCCGGGAAGGAAACAGCGGCTGCTTTGCTGGCAGCGAGAAGAGCCAAGGCTGCGGGGGCTGGAGCAGCGGCCGGACCGGGGACGGGAGCAGCGGCCGGAGCCGTGGCGGACCCGTCCGCGGCAGCAGGACCACAGCGGACTTTCGACAAAGAACTCACCGTCCTCTTGGAGCTGCAAGGGACTCTCCCCATCTCCGCGATGGAGCTCATGCGGGCGGTGAGGGGCTTGTGTGGGGGCTTGTTGGCTTGCCGTGCTACCGGTCCCCGCGCTTACGAAATGACGATGACACACATTAAGGGTAAGGAGAGAATCCTTGACGGCTTTAAAATTGGGGACACTGCTGTTTTAGCCAAAGGGCTGTGCAATGATGAGCTTGTCGTGTCATTTCTCAACCTGCCTGCTTATATTACTGATGAGGAAATTGTGGCTAAATTAGAGAGCTGGGGGGTGGGCGCTGTCTCCCCGATAAGGAGACGAATGTGGCCGGGGACTAACGTCGCTGATGGTACCAGGTTTTTAAAAGTAAAATTTAACGATAAAATCCAGAGCCTGCCGTACTCGGCGCGGTTTGAGACGGCCCTAGGGCCCGAATACTTCAGGGTTATTCACGATCGTCAGGTCAAGGTGTGCCGTATGTGTCTCCAGCCGGGGCACATACTGCGAGAATGCCCGGAGTTTTTCTGTCACAAATGCGGGGTCCAGGGGCATTACGTGCGGGAGTGTGGGGCCAAGAGGGGGCCGGAGGAGGAGAAGTGTGTGTTATGCAAAAATGTTAATTCTAAGTGCTCGTGCAAGGAGAGCGAGGATGAGGGAGGGGAGGAGGAGGAGGAGAAGGAGGAGGAAGAGGAGGAGGACGAGGGCTCCTCGGCTGAGCTTCTCTCTGAGGAGGTGGAGAGTGAGAACGAGGAGGACATGGAGCAGGAAGGGGCGGGTGTGGCCGTGACGGCTGACCTAGCCCGGGCTGGATCCAGGGAGCAGGTGCCAGGTGAGCAGCAGGACCCGAGCAAGGGGGCGGGTGTGGCCGTGAAGGCTGACCTAGCCCGGGCTGGGCCCCCGGTGCAGCCAACGGTGCCGACAGGCCGGACCCAGGCGGAGCTCATGGGCTCCAGCCTGGTCGGGCTGGAGGCGACCGGAGGCGGCGGCTGGGCGGGGGTCGGCTCCTGTCTTGGAGAAGACGGTGAGCTGCCCTCGGCCCAGGTGATGGCCAGACAGGGGGGCTCAGCCAGTGAGGGGCCACTGCTCGAGGGACGGCAGGGAGGGGTCCCTGTCGTTCCTCAGACACAGCTCGGGACCAGCTCCGACACCGACTGGGACCTGGACCAGGTCAAGCAGGTTAGGACGGGTAGAAAGAATAAGAAAAGGAAAACCAAGCAATGATGTGCATTCCCTCCACTAGGTGTCCCTGATGGCTTCCCTCCTTTCTCTAAATGTTCGTGGGCTCCGCACGTGGGTTAAAACCAGGGCTATTCTTGCTAGTGTAAAAAACAATGACATTTTGTGTGTCCAAGAGACCTGGTGGGATCAGCGGGTGGAGCAAAGGGTGAGGGGGGAGTGGAAGGGCAGCATAGCTTGCAACAACGGGGGTGTTACCTCCGGAGGGGTGGCTGTGCTGTTCGGGGAGACAGCGGGGGTTACGTGGGTAATGGTGCACTCAGATAATGAAGGCAGAATAATAGTGCTGGATATTGTGTGTCCACAGTGGGCAGGCAGGTTGATAAATGTTTATGCACAGAACGACGAAGTGAAAAGAAAAGCTCTTTTTCTAGAGCTGGAGAGGTGGATCACTCCCACCACCATCATCATAGGGGACCTGAACCTGGTTCAGACCTTGGATGATGTGGGGGGGAGGGAGAAGCTCAGGTCCGACGTGAGCAGGGGTGTGTTTTTGGATTTATGTGTACGTAACAATATGGTGGATGTGTTTCGGGTTCTCAACCCAGGTAGGCGGTCCTACAGTCGGGTCCAGGTGGTGCAGGGCCGCAGCCGCCGCTCCCGGATCGACTTGCTCCTGGCCTCCGGGGGGTTGCTGAGGGGGATTCGGGGGGTCGCTTACGAGCCATGCCCATGGAGCGATCACCTGTTCCTCCGATGCAGCTTCTCGGGGCCGGGGGACGTCCGGGGGGGCGGCCTGTGGGTCCTCAATGCTGGCCTGCTGGAGGACCGCCGCTTCAGAAATAAGCTTGAAAAATTGTTATTGTATTGTGTGCATGAGTGCGATGATGAGCGGGGATTGTTGGGGAGGTGGGTGGAGTTTAAGGCAAGAATCAAGAGGCTGGCAATAAACTTCGCTAAACATAAGGGGTGGTTAGGAAAAATGGAGGAACAGAAATTAAATGACGTTATTAAAAACGTCATTTCTAGCATTGACACGGCGACTGGAGTGCAGCTGGCGGGCATGGAAGCCGCAAAGGCGAGGCTGGCAGAGCTGCACGGAGCTAGGTGCGCTGCTGCAGCCCTGCGCGCCAGAGCTGTCGACCTCCTCCAGGGCGAGAGGTACTCCGCGTACTTTCTCGGCCTGGAGAAGGGTAGACAGCAAAGGCAGGAGATTGGGCAGTTAGAAGACGAGGCGGGGATCATGGTTACGGGGCGGGATGGAGTAGAGGAGGTGGCCGTCTCGTTTTATGAAAGGTTGTTTGGCAGGGAGCAGGTGGATAAGGTGGGGGGGGAACAGCTGCTGAGCAGAGTGAGAGGGAGGCTAAGCGCACTGGATAGTGATTTACTAGAGGGGAGGATCACGGAGGATGAGGTCGCCAGGGCCGTAGCCGGCCTATCCAGGGCCAAAAGCCCTGGAGAAGACGGCCTCACCGCCGAGCTCTATATGCTGTGTGAGGAGTACCTTGTGCCACTCCTCACACAGCTTTTTAATGAAATGGTAGAGAAAGATGGGGTGCCAGAGGGGTTCTCGGCGGGAGTGATCTCCATCCTGTTCAAGAAAGGGGACAGGAGGGAGATCAAAAATTACAGGCCAATAAGTCTGCTAAATGTTGACTATAAAATCTTCGCTAAAATATTAGCTAATAGGGTGAAGGAGGTGGCCGGGGACGTCGTGACCAGCTTACAGGCTTACGGCGTCCCCGGCAGGGACATAGCAGACTCAATCATGGTTGTGCAGGGAGCGGTCCGGGGGATGGAGGAGTCAAAAAAGGGGCTCCTCCTGAACCTGGACCTAGACAAAGCTTTTGACCGAGTGGATCACTCGTTTTTATTTAACTCCCTGAGCGCCATGGGCTTCGGGCCAGGGCTCAGGAAGATGGTGGGTCTTTTATATAGGGGAGCACAGGCGAGATTGAAAATTAACGGGAGACTGAGTAGGGCATTCACTATAGGGAGATCGGTGAGGCAGGGCTTTCCTCTCTCGCCGCTGCTGTTCTCCGTGGTGGTGGAGTCCCTGGCGGCCGCCGTCGCAGCGGACGGTCGCATGCCGGGGCTGCCCGTGGCGCTGGGGCTCAGGAGGGTCACCGTCGTCCCCTTTGCGGACGACGTGACCGTCCTGGCCTCGGCGCCGGAGCAGATCGACTACGCACTGGAGCACGTCGCGGCCTTCGAGGCAGCCTCGGGGGCGAGGCTAAACAGGGCCAAGACCTGCCTGCTGGTGGCGGACGGGGGGGGTCTTGGCCGATGGGGTTATAACATCCAACAGCAGACTAAGATCTTAGGTATACATGTGGGCATAGGTGGGGATAGGGCCTCACACAGTAACTGGGACGCGGCAATTAACAGGGTGAAATACATTGTTAACAGGTGGCGGCCCCGGGGCCTCAGCCTGAGAGCAAAGGTAATAGTGTGGAACGCCTTAGTAGCCTCTACTCTAGTGCATGTTTTGGGGACCTGCGAGCTGCCACAGTGGGCACTAAACGTCCTGCAGGACACCCTCTCCGCTTTCCTATGGAGGGGGAGGGCCAATTCGATCGCTCGACGGGTGTTAATTGGTAATAAACGGGAGGGGGGTTTAGGACTGATTGATTTGAGTGCCAAAAGAGACGCACTGCGGCTAAAAGTGGTTAGAAAATTTCTCGATCCGGCCAGGCAGCACCCCTGGGAGGGCGCGATGGCGGGCTGTTTGGCTCAGTACGGCGAGGGGGACGTGTACAATCTGTGCACTCTCCCTCCCAGAACGGCCTACAGCCAGCTACCGCCGTTCTTCCGGGAGGTGCTAGAGGCGTGGCGCAAGTTGCTGCCCCGCCTCAAGCCAGCAGAGGTGAACAGAGGCAGTATCGCACCGTTGCCATTCCTCCAGACTCCCTTCCTCCAGCACGAGGGAAGGGCGCTCTCCTGCGCTCCGTTGCGGGCAGCGGGGGTCACGAGGATTGGTCAGGTGATTGACGGGGAGGGGCTCTTTGATTTTCAAAGGGCCAAAACTTCACTGATCAGGGGAGGGATTAGCTTTAGGCCGGGGCACGTTAGAACCACCGGTGCTAGAGTAGATAGGGCCATGCCAGAGTCCTGGAGGAGGGCTCTCTGCACCATCGGACCGGTGCGGGACCCTCGGTTGGCGTTCCTCCTGTGCCTGGCCTCGAGCCAGGTCGTACCCCTTGCTGACTGTAGGACCGGGACGTTGTATAGGCTCCTCGCGTCCGAGCTGGGGAGGCGGCCTTCCTCCGAGGCAGCTTGGAGGCGGCTCTTCCCCGGCTCGGACGTTGAGGAGATCTGGAAAAACTGCAACGTCCCGGACATATCGCATGCGGCGTTCGACCTGGACTTCCGCGTCAGGCACAGGAGGGTCTTCACCGGGGTCGTCCTGCACCAGGTCCACAGGGAGCTCTTCTCCAGGACCTGCGCAGTTTGTCAGTTAGGGGATGAGGACGATCTGCATTTGTTTGTGCACTGCCCTGAGTTGGTGGGTTTTCATGTGTTTTTGTTGTCTGTTTTGCGCACCCATTGCCACTTCACACACAAGACACTTACCCCCTGGACACTTTTATTTGGACTCACTCACAAGCACGCACTCATCAATACAATCCTGGCACTGGCACGACAAGCCACTTGGACTCGACGGAACATTTCATTGCACGAGCACAGGCACACATCCGCTTCACGCATCTGGCAATCCATCACACAGGCACACCTCAGAACACTGCACCACGCAAAAAAACTGGACGCACTGGTGGCGGGCAGTTCTTTTTGTTTTGTTAATGAGTTGGGTGATTTGTGTTTTTGTTTTGAGTAAATGTTTTTTGTGTTCATTTGAATATGTCATTAAGTGTGTCTTTCATTATGTGTGTCAGTGAGTGTTCTTTAGTTCGTCAAATTGAGTGTTTCAGTGTCGGTGGGGGATTATGTGTTGGGTATATGTTTGTCAGTGATGTGGTTTCTCTTTTCATTTGCAGTTTTGTTGTTTTGTAAATTTATGGTTGATTTTCAGTTTTGCTTATTTCTAGTCCTGGTTATTTTCATTTTACAGCTTGTATTCATTTCCAGAGTTTTGATTATTTACTTTTTCATTTATTTAAATTTTTTATCATTTTTCACAGTGTGGTTCATTTATGGCTTTGTTTATTTACATTTTGGTTTATTTTCAGTTGGTTCATTTGCATTTTTGTTCATTTTCAGTTGGCTTTATTTGCATCTTGGTTTTGATTTATAGTTTGTTTTCCAATTTTGTACAGTCAGTTTTGTGTTGTTTGTGGTTTTAAATGAATAGAATGTTCAAATTGCAGAGAATATATTTTTCATAATAAAAGATAAAAAAAAACCCTAGGAGCGCAGTTGGTGTGTGTGAGTTGGCGAGTCGGTGTGAGAGCGGAGATTGCAGCAGCAGAGTGAGAGTGAGTGAGTGTGCTGAGAGCAATTGTTTGTCTGTCTTGAATTGTTTGTTCGTCGTGTGTGTGCGTGTGTGCGGTGTGTTTTCTCTTCTTCTTTTCTACTCTTCTATCTTTTCCTACTTCTTATGCACTCTTAGGTTATTGCGGGTCTTTGGTTTATTTGATAGTTTGGTTCAATACCCCCCGGCAGTGACTAGCACTGATCGGGGGTGGGTTTCACAGTAGCTGTTTGTAAAAAGAAAAAAAGAGAGAAAAAAAAAAAAAAAAAAAAAATGACTGACTTAATGGTAAAGGCTAAAGGAAAGGCTAAAACGACGACGAGTAGAAGCATTACGGACCCGGAATTGGCTGCACCTGCTCTCTCCTCTGGGCGTCCTGTAAAGGGCGCACGGAGGGGAGAGGAGGAACGGAGTGTGTTTGACGTGAGGATTGATAGAAATGGAAGATTGTTGAATGAGATTGAATCTGTGAGTGAGAGTGAATGTATGGATGTGGGTGAGTGGAAGACTGCGGGGGGGAAGGGCCGGGTGGCAGGTCAGAAGCAGAGGGCTACGAGGAGCGCGCCGACTTCCGGGTTGGCAGCCGGCTCCGCCGTAGCAGCTGGAGCGATGCCACAGAGGGTGGCAGCCACGAGGGCCGGGGACGCCAGAGCTGCGGGACCCGTGACAGGTCGAGCAGGCTCAGCGGGGCTGGGAAAGGCTCCGATGGCGGCGGCTTCGGGAGCTGCGGCGGCTGCAGCGATGGGACGGAGCGTGTCCTTCGCTCCGGGAGGGACCAAGGCGGCGGCGGCTCCGGCGGCGGTGATTCCAGCAGCCAGAGCAGCGGCGGCGGCGGCCAGCCAGGCGGGACGGGCGGGCAGGCCAGCCCAGGCGGCGGCAGCGGCGGCGGAGGACACGGCGGGACGAGCGGGCGACACGGGACCTGGCAGCAGGGCCGGGAGGACGGCGGTGGAGTCGGCAGGACGGGCGGAAGCTCCGGCGGCAGCTTCGATGGCTGCAGCGGTCGGGAAGGAAACAGCGGCTGCTTTGCTGGCGGCGAGAAGAGCCAAGGCTGCGGGGGCTGGAGCAGCGGCCGGATCGGGGACGGGAGCAGCGGCCGGAGCCGTGGCGGGCCCGTCCACGGCAGCAGGACCCCAGCGGACTTTTGAGAAGGAACTCACCGTCCTCTTGGAGCTGCAAGGGACTCTCCCCATCTCCGCGATGGAGCTCATGCGGGCGGTGAGGGGCTTGTGTGGGGGCTTGGTGGCTTGCCGTGCCACCGGGCCCCGCGCTTATGAAGTGACGATGACGCACATTAAGGGTAAGGAGAGAATCCTTGATGGGTTTAAAATTGGAGATACTGCTGTTCTAGCTAAAGGTCTCTGCAATGATGAGCTAGTCGTGTCATTTCTCAACCTGCCTGCCTACATTACTGATGAGGAGATTGTGGCTAAATTAGAGAGCTGGGGGGTGAGTGCTGCCTCCCCGATAAGGAGACGAATGTGGCCGGGGACAAACGTCGCTGATGGTACCAGGTTTCTCAAGGTTAAATTCAACGATAAAATCCAGAGCCTGCCATACTCGGCACGGTTTGAGACGGCCCTGGGGCCGGAGTACTTTAGGGTCATACACGACCGGCAGGTCAAGGTGTGCCGTATGTGCCTTCAGCCGGGGCACATACTGCGAGAATGCCCGGAGTTTTTCTGCCATAAGTGCGGGGTCCAGGGGCATTATGTGCGGGAGTGTGGGGCCAAGAGGGGGCCGGAGGAGGTGAAGTGCTTGTTGTGTAGCAATACAAATTCAAAGTGCTCGTGTAAGGAGAGCGAGGAGGAGGAGGGGGAGGAGGAGGAGGAGGTGAAGGAGAAGGAGGAGAAGGAGGAGGAAGAGGAGGAGGATGAGGGCTCCTCGGCTGAGCTTCTCTCTGAGGAGGAGTGTGAGAGCGAGGAGGACATGGAGCAGGAAGGGGCGGGTGTGGCCGTGAAGGCTGACCTAGCCCGGGCTGGATCCAGAGAGCAGGTGGCAGGTGAGCAGCAGGTCCTGAGCAAGGGGGCGGGTGTGGCCGTGACGGCTGACCTAGCCCGGGCTGGGCCCCCGGAGCAGGCAACGGTGTCGATGGGCCGGAGCCAGGCGGAGCTCATCGGCTCTAGCCTGGACGGGCTAGAGAAGGCCGGAGGTGGCAGCTGGGCGGGGGTTGGCTCCTGTCTTGGAGAAGACGGTGAGCTGCCCTCGGCCCAGGCGATGGCCAGACAGAGGGGCTCAGCCAGTGAGGGGCCACTGCTCGAGGGACGGCAGGGAGGGGTCTCTGTCGTTCCTCAGACACAGGTCGGGACCAGCTCCGACACCGATTGGGACCTGGACCTGGTCAAGCAGGTCAAGAAGGGTAGGAGTCAAATAAGGGGCTCCTCCTGAACCTGGACCTAGACAAGGCCTTTGACAGAGTTGACCACTCATTTTTGTTCGGCTCTTTGAGCGCCATGGGCTTCGGCCCAGGGCTTAGGAGGCTGGTGGGTCTCCTTTACAGGGGAGCGCAGTCGCGCTTAAAAATAAATGGGAGGCTGAGCAGGGTGTTTGACATAGGCAGATCGGTGAGGCAGGGCTGTCCTCTCTCACCACTACTGTTCTCCATCATAATAGAGTCCTTGGCGGCCGCTGTCGCAGCTGACAGCCGCATGCCAGGGTTGCCCGTGTCGCCGGGGCTCAGGAGGGTCACCGTCGTCCCCTTTGCGGACGACGTGACCAACCTGGCCTCGGCGCCAGAGGAAATCGATTGTGCGCTGGAGCACATCGCGGCCTTCGAGGCAGCCTCGGGGGCGAGGCTTAATAGGGCCAAGACCTGCCTGCTGGTGGCGAACGGGGGGGGTCTTGGCAGGTGGGGTTTTAATATCCAACAACAGATAAAGGTTTTAGGCATACATGTGGGCATAGGTGGGGATAGGGCCTCACACAGTAACTGGGACGCGGCAATTAACAGGGTGAAACACATTGTTAACGGGTGGCGGCCCCGGGGCCTCAGCCTGAGAGCAAAGGCAATAGTGTGGAACGCCTTAGTAGCCTCTACTCTAGTGCATGTTTTGGGGACCTGCGAGCTGCCACAGTGGGCACTAAACGTCCTGCAGGACACCCTCTCCGCTTTCCTATGGAGGGGGAGGGCTAATTCGATCGCTCGACGGGTGTTAATTGGTAATAAACGGGAGGGGGGTTTAGGACTGATTGACTTGAGTGCCAAAAGAGACGCACTGCGGCTAAAAGTGGTTAGAAAATTTCTCGATCCGGCCAGGCAGTACCCCTGGGAGGGCGCGATGGCGGGCTGTTTGGCTCAGTACGGCGAGGGGGACGTGTACAATCTGTGCACTCTCCCTCCCAGAACGGCCTACAGCCAGCTACCGCCGTTCTTCCGGGAGGTGCTAGAGGCGTGGCGCAAGTTGCTGCCCCGCCTCAAGCCAGCAGAGGTGAACAGAGGCAGTATCGCACCATTGCCATTCCTCCAGACTCCCTTCCTCCAGCACGAGGGAAGGGCGCTGTCCTGCGCTCCGTTGCGGGCAGCGGGGGTCACGAGGATTGGTCAGGTGATTGACGGGGAGGGGCTCTTTGATTTTCAAAGGGCCAAAACTTCACTGATCAGGGGAGGGATTAGCTTTAGGCCGGGGCACGTTAGAACCACCGGTGCTAGAGTAGATAGGGCCATGCCAGAGTCCTGGAGGAGGGCTCTCTGCACCACCGGACCGGTGCGGGACCCTCGGCTGGCGTTCCTCCTGTGCCTGGCCCCGAGCCAGGTCGTACCCCTTGGTGAGTGTAACACCGGGACGCTGTACAGGCTCCTCGCGTCCGAGCTGGGGAGGCGGCCTTCCTCCGAGGCAGCTTGGGGGAGGCTCTTCCCCGGCTCGGACGTGAGGGAAATCTGGAAAAATTGCAGCGTCCCAAACCTATCCCATGCGGCGTTCGACCTGGACTTCCGGGTCAGGCACAGGAGGGTCTACACCGGGGTCGTCCTGCACCAGGTCCACAGGGAGCTCTTCTCCAGGACCTGTGCAGTTTGTAAGTTAGGGGATGAAGATGATATGCATTTGTTTGTGCACTGCCCGGAGTTGGTGGGTTTCCATGTGTTTTTGTTGTCTGTTCTGCGCACCCATTGCCACTACACACACACTGCACTCACCCCCTGGACTCTGCTATTTGGACTCTCACACAAGCACGCACTTACAAACACAGTACTGGCACTGGCACGGCAGGCCACTTGGACACGTCGCAACATCTCACTTCACGAGCACAGGCACACATCTGTTACACGCATATGGAAGACACTCATACAGTCACATTTCAGGACACTGCACCACGCAAAACATCTGGACGCACTGGTGGCGGGCAGTTCTTTTTGTTTTGTCAATGAGTTGGGTGATTTGTGTTTTTGTTTTGAGTAAATGTTTTTTGTTTCATTTTGAGTATGTCATTAAGTGTGTTTGCATTATGTGTGTCATTGAGTGTTCTTTTAGTTTGTCAAATTGAGTGTTTCAGTGTCGGTGGGGGATTATGTGTTGGGTACATGTTTGTCAGTAATGTAGTGTCTCCTTTCTTTTGCAGTTTGTTGTTTTGTAATTTATGGTTGTTTTTCAGTTTTGCTAATTTCTAGTCCTGTTTACTCATGCTTTACTTTACAGTTTGTATTCATTTCCAGTTTTTGATTATTTACTTTTCCATTTATTTCAATTTTTGATCATTTACAGTTTGGTTTATTTACAGTTTGTTTCATTTTCAGTTGGCTTAATTTGCATTTTGGATTGATTTACAGTTTGATTTCATTTTTGTGTACAGTCTGTTCTGTGTTGTTTTTGATTTTAAATGAATAGTGTTTTCAAATTGTAAGGGAAAAAAAAAAAAAAAAAAATGTTCTGTGTTGTTTGTGATTTTAATGAATAGTGTTTTCAAATTGTAAGAAAGTATATTTTTATAATAAAAGATCCCCCCCCCCACACGCCCGATCTCGTCTGATCTCGGAAGCTAAGCAGGGTCGGGCCTGGTCAGTACTTGGATGGGAGACCGCCTGGGAATACCAGGTGCTGTAAGCTTTTTTATCTCGACAAACAGCAGAAGGCGCTGCTGTTCCCCCACAGCGACATCGGATGAACATATATTCTGAAAAGTTATGTTCTTCAGCACTGTACTTTTCACATGTGAGAAAAGATCAAGTTTCCTGGGTATAAGTGCACCCAGGCGTTAATGGTGGTGACGATCGACATCTATAAA
>NC_139922.1:29903716-29943716 GCF_963514095.1 Eutrigla gurnardus | reverse complement strand
CGCTGCTGTTCCCCCACAGCGACATCGGATGAACATATATTCTGAAAAGTTATGTTCTTCAGCACTGTACTTTTCACATGTGAGAAAAGATCAAGTTTCCTGGGTATAAGTGCACCCAGGCGTTAATGGTGGTGACGATCGACATCTATAAAGGGCTTTTCTCCGCATCCTTCTTCGGCTTACGGCCATACCGCCCTCCACACGCCCGATCTCGTCTGATCTCGGAAGCTAAGCAGGGTCGGGCCTGGTCAGTACTTGGATGGGAGACCGCCTGGGAATACCAGGTGCTGTAAGCTTTTTAATCTCGACAAACAGCAGAAGGCGCTGCTGTTCCCCCACAGCGACATCGGATGAACATATATTCTGAAAAGTTATGTTCTTCAGCACTGTACTTTTCACATGTGAGAAAAGATCAAGTTTCCTGGGTATAAGTGCACCCAGGCGTTAATGGTGGTGACGATCGACATCTATAAAGGGCTTTTCTCCGCATCCTTCTTCGTCTTACGGCCATACCGCCCTCCACACGCCCGATCTCGTCTGATCTCGGAAGCTAAGCAGGGTCGGGCCTGGTCAGTACTTGGATGGGTGACCGCCTGGGAATACCAGGTGCTGTAAGCTATTTTATCTCGACAAACAGCAGAAGGCGCTGCTGTTCCCCCACAGCGACATCGGATGAACATATATTCTGAAAAGTTATGTTCTTCAGCACTGTACTTTTCACATGTGAGAAAAGATCAAGTTTCCTGGGTATAAGTGCACCCAGGCGTTAATGGTGGTGACGATCGACATCTATAAAGGGCTTTTCTCCGCATCCTTCTTCGGCTTACGGCCATACCGCCCTCCACACGCCCGATCTCGTCTGATCTCGGAAGCTAAGCAGGGTCGGGCCTGGTCAGTACTTGGATGGGAGACCGCCTGGGAATACCAGGTGCTGTAAGCTATTTTATCTCGACAAACAGCAGAAGGCGCTGCTGTTCCCCCACAGCGACATCGGATGAACATATATTCTGAAAAGTTATGTTCTTCAGCACTGTACTTTTCACATGTGAGAAAAGATCAAGTTTCCTGGGTATAAGTGCACCCAGGCGTTAATGGTGGTGACGATCGACATCTATAAAGGGCTTTTCTCCGCATCCTTCTTCGGCTTACGGCCATACCGCCCTCCACAAGCACGATCTCGTCTGATCTCGGAAGCTAAGCAGGGTCGGGCCTGGTCAGTACTTGGATGGGAGACCGCCTGGGAATACCAGGTGCTGTAAGCTTTTTTATCTCGACAAACAGCAGAAGGTGCTGCTGTTCCCCCACAGCGACATCGGATGAACATATATTCTGAAAAGTTATGTTCTTCAGCACTGTACTTTTCACATGTGAGAAAAGATCAAGTTTCCTGGGTATAAGTGCACCCAGGCGTTAATGGTGGTGACGATCGACATCTATAAAGGGCTTTTCTCCGCATCCTTCTTCGGCTTACGGCCATACCGCCCTCCACACGCCCGATCTCGTCTGATCTCGGAAGCTAAGCAGGGTCGGGCCTGGTCAGTACTTGGATGGGAGACCGCCTGGGAATACCAGGTGCTGTAAGCTATTTTATCTCGACAAACAGCAGAAGGCGCTGCTGTTCCCCCACAGCGACATCGGATGAACATATATTCTGAAAAGTTATGTTCTTCAGCACTGTACTTTTCACATGTGAGAAAAGATCAAGTTTCCTGGGTATAAGTGCACCCAGGCGTTAATGGTGGTGACGATCGACATCTATAAAGGGCTTTTCTCCGCATCCTTCTTCGGCTTACGGCCATACCGCCCTCCACACGCCCGATCTCGTCTGATCTCGGAAGCTAAGCAGGGTCGGGCCTGGTCAGTACTTGGATGGGAGACCGCCTGGGAATACCAGGTGCTGTAAGCTATTTTATCTCGACAAACAGCAGAAGGCGCTGCTGTTCCCCCACAGCGACATCGGATGAACATATATTCTGAAAAGTTATGTTCTTCAGCACTGTACTTTTCACATGTGAGAAAAGATCAAGTTTCCTGGGTATAAGTGCACCCAGGCGTTAATGGTGGTGACGATCGACATCTATAAAGGGCTTTTTTCCGCATCCTTCTTCGGCTTACGGCCATACCGCCCTCCACACGCCCGATCTCGTCTGATCTCGGAAGCTAAGCAGGGTCGGGCCTGGTCAGTACTTGGATGGGAGACCGCCTGGGAATACCAGGTGCTGTAAGCTTTTTTATCTCGACAAACAGCAGAAGGCGCTGCTGTTCCCCCACAGCGACATCGGATGAACATATATTCTGAAAAGTTATGTTCTTCAGCACTGTACTTTTCACATGTGAGAAAAGATCAAGTTTCCTGGGTATAAGTGCACCCAGGCGTTAATGGTGGTGACGATCGACATCTATAAAGGGCTTTTCTCCGCATCCTTCTTCGGCTTACGGCCATACCGCCCTCCACACGCCCGATCTCGTCTGATCTCGGAAGCTAAGCAGGGTCGGGCCTGGTCAGTACTTGGATGGGAGACCGCCTGGGAATACCAGGTGCTGTAAGCTTTTTTATCTCGACAAACAGCAGAAGGTGCTGCTGTTCCCCCACAGCGACATCGGATGAATATATATTCTGAAAAGTTATGTTCTTCAGCACTGTACTTTTCACATGTGAGAAAAGATCAAGTTTCCTGGGTATAAGTGCACCCAGGCATTAATGGTGGTGACGATCAACATCTATAAAGGGCTTTTTTCCGCATCCTTCTTCGGCTTAAGGCCATACCGCCCTCCACACGCCCGATCTCGTCTGATCTCGGAAGCTAAGCAGGGTCGGGCCTGGTCAGTACTTGGATGGGAGACCGCCTGGGAATACCAGGTGCTGTAAGCTTTTTTATCAAGACAAACAGCAGAAGGCGCTGCTGTTCCCCCACAGCGACATCGGATGAACATATATTCTGAAAAGTTATGTTCTTCAGCACTGTACTTTTCACATGTGAGAAAAGATCAAGTTTCCTGGGTATAACTGCACCCAGGCGTTAATGGTGGTGACGATCGACATCTATAAAGGGCTTTTCTCCGCATCCTTCTTCGGCTTACGGCCATACCGCCCTCCACACGCCCGATCTCGTCTGATCTCGGAAGCTAAGCAGGGTCGGGCCTGGTCAGTACTTGGATGGGTGACCGCCTGGGAATACCAGGTGCTGTAAGCTTTTTTATCTCGACAAACAGCAGAAGGTGCTGCTGTTCCCCCACAGCGACATCGGATGAACATATATTCTGAAAAGTTATGTTCTTCAGCACTGTACTTTTCACATGTGAGAAAAGATCAAGTTTCCTGGGTATAAGTGCACCCAGGCGTTAATGGTGGTGACGATCGACATCTATAAAGGGCTTTTCTCCGCATCCTTCTTCGGCTTACGGCCATACCGCCCTCCACACGCCCGATCTCGTCTGATCTCGGAAGCTAAGCAGGGTCGGGCCTGGTCAGTACTTGGATGGGAGACCGCCTGGGAATACCAGGTGCTGTAAGCTATTTTATCTCGACAAACAGCAGAAGGCGCTGCTGTTCCCCCACAGCGACATCGGATGAACATATATTCTGAAAAGTTATGTTCTTCAGCACTGTACTTTTCACATGTGAGAAAAGATCAAGTTTCCTGGGTATAAGTGCACCCAGGCGTTAATGGTGGTGACGATCGACATCTATAAAGGGCTTTTCTCCGCATCCTTCTTCGGCTTACGGCCATACCGCCCTCCACACGCCCGATCTCGTCTGATCTCGGAAGCTAAGCAGGGTCGGGCCTGGTCAGTACTTGGATGGGAGACCGCCTGGGAATACCAGGTGCTGTAAGCTATTTTATCTCGACAAACAGCAGAAGGCGCTGCTGTTCCCCCACAGCGACATCGGATGAACATATATTCTGAAAAGTTATGTTCTTCAGCACTGTACTTTTCACATGTGAGAAAAGATCAAGTTTCCTGGGTATAAGTGCACCCAGGCGTTAATGGTGGTGACGATCGACATCTATAAAGGGCTTTTCTCCGCATCCTTCTTCGGCTTACGGCCATACCGCCCTCCACACGCCCGATCTCGTCTGATCTCGGAAGCTAAGCAGGGTCGGGCCTGGTCAGTACTTGGATGGGAGACCGCCTGGGAATACCAGGTGCTGTAAGCTTTTTTATCTCGACAAACAGCAGAAGGTGCTGCTGTTCCCCCACAGCGACATCGGATGAATATATATTCTGAAAAGTTATGTTCTTCAGCACTGTACTTTTCACATGTGAGAAAAGATCAAGTTTCCTGGGTATAAGTGCACCCAGGCATTAATGGTGGTGACGATCGACATCTATAAAGGGCTTTTTTCCGCATCCTTCTTCGGCTTACGGCCATACCGCCCTCCACACGCCCGATCTCGTCTGATCTCGGAAGCTAAGCAGGGTCGGGCCTGGTCAGTACTTGGATGGGAGACCGCCTGGGAATACCAGGTGCTGTAAGCTTTTTTATCTCGACAAACAGCAGAAGGCGCTGCTGTTCCCCCACAGCGACATCGGATGAACATATATTCTGAAAAGTTATGTTCTTCAGCACTGTACTTTTCACATGTGAGAAAAGATCAAGTTTCCTGGGTATAAGTGCACCCAGGCGTTAATGGTGGTGACGATCGACATCTATAAAGGGCTTTTCTCCGCATCCTTCTTCGGCTTACGGCCATACCGCCCTCCACACGCCCGATCTCGTCTGATCTCGGAAGCCTAGCAGGGTCGGGCCTGGTCAGTACTTGGATGGGTGACCGCCTGGGAATACCAGGTGCTGTAAGCTTTTTTATCTCGACAAACAGCAGAAGGTGCTGCTGTTCCCCCACAGCGACATCGGATGAACATATATTCTGAAAAGTTATGTTCTTCAGCACTGTACTTTTCACATGTGAGAAAAGATCAAGTTTCCTGGGTATAAGTGCACCCAGGCGTTAATGGTGGTGACGATCGACATCTATAAAGGGCTTTTCTCCGCATCCTTCTTCGGCTTACGGCCATACCGCCCTCCACACGCCCGATCTCGTCTGATCTCGGAAGCTAAGCAGGGTCGGGCCTGGTCAGTACTTGGATGGGAGACCGCCTGGGAATACCAGGTGCTGTAAGCTTTTTTATCTCGACAAACAGCAGAAGGTGCTGCTGTTCCCCCACAGCGACATCGGATGAATATATATTCTGAAAAGTTATGTTCTTCAGCACTGTACTTTTCACATGTGAGAAAAGATCAAGTTTCCTGGGTATAAGTGCACCCAGGCATTAATGGTGGTGACGATCGACATCTATAAAGGGCTTTTTTCCGCATCCTTCTTCGGCTTACGGCCATACCGCCCTCCACACGCCCGATCTCGTCTGATCTCGGAAGCTAAGCAGGGTCGGGCCTGGTCAGTACTTGGATGGGAGACCGCCTGGGAATACCAGGTGCTGTAAGCTTTTTTATCTCGACAAACAGCAGAAGGCGCTGCTGTTCCCCCACAGCGACATCGGATGAACATATATTCTGAAAAGTTATGTTCTTCAGCACTGTACTTTTCACATGTGAGAAAAGATCAAGTTTCCTGGGTATAAGTGCACCCAGGCGTTAATGGTGGTGACGATCGACATCTATAAAGGGCTTTTCTCCGCATCCTTCTTCGGCTTACGGCCATACCGCCCTCCACACGCCCGATCTCGTCTGATCTCGGAAGCCTAGCAGGGTCGGGCCTGGTCAGTACTTGGATGGGTGACCGCCTGGGAATACCAGGTGCTGTAAGCTTTTTTATCTCGACAAACAGCAGAAGGTGCTGCTGTTCCCCCACAGCGACATCGGATGAACATATATTCTGAAAAGTTATGTTCTTCAGCACTGTACTTTTCACATGTGAGAAAAGATCAAGTTTCCTGGGTATAAGTGCACCCAGGCGTTAATGGTGGTGACGATCGACATCTATAAAGGGCTTTTCTCCGCATCCTTCTTCGGCTTACGGCCATACCGCCCTCCACACGCCCGATCTCGTCTGATCTCGGAAGCTAAGCAGGGTCGGGCCTGGTCAGTACTTGGATGGGAGACCGCCTGGGAATACCAGGTGCTGTAAGCTTTTTTATCTCGACAAACAGCAGAAGGTGCTGCTGTTCCCCCACAGCGACATCGGATGAATATATATTCTGAAAAGTTATGTTCTTCAGCACTGTACTTTTCACATGTGAGAAAAGATCAAGTTTCCTGGGTATAAGTGCACCCAGGCATTAATGGTGGTGACGATCAACATCTATAAAGGGCTTTTTTCCGCATCCTTCTTCGGCTTACGGCCATACCGCCCTCCACACGCCCGATCTCGTCTGATCTCGGAAGCTAAGCAGGGTCGGGCCTGGTCAGTACTTGGATGGGTGACCGCCTGGGAATACCAGGTGCTGTAAGCTTTTTTATCTCGACAAACAGCAGAAGGTGCTGCTGTTCCCCCACAGCGACATCGGATGAACATATATTCTGAAAAGTTATGTTCTTCAGCACTGTACTTTTCACATGTGAGAAAAGATCAAGTTTCCTGGGTATAAGTGCACCCAGGCGTTAATGGTGGTGACGATCGACATCTATAAAGGGCTTTTCTCCGCATCCTTCTTCGGCTTACGGCCATACCGCCCTCCACACGCCCGATCTCGTCTGATCTCGGAAGCTAAGCAGGGTCGGGCCTGGTCAGTACTTGGATGGGAGACCGCCTGGGAATACCAGGTGCTGTAAGCTATTTTATCTCGACAAACAGCAGAAGGCGCTGCTGTTCCCCCACAGCGACATCGGATGAACATATATTCTGAAAAGTTATGTTCTTCAGCACTGTACTTTTCACATGTGAGAAAAGATCAAGTTTCCTGGGTATAAGTGCAC
Source organism: Eutrigla gurnardus (assembly GCF_963514095.1). Taxonomy (NCBI): domain Eukaryota; kingdom Metazoa; phylum Chordata; class Actinopteri; order Perciformes; family Triglidae; genus Eutrigla; species Eutrigla gurnardus. Next base: position 29,936,839 of record NC_139922.1, on the reverse strand, counting down.
CCAGGCGTTAATGGTGGTGACGATCGACATCTATAAAGGGCTTTTCTCCGCATCCTTCTTCGGCTTACGGCCATACCGCCCTCCACACGCCCGATCTCGTCTGATCTCGGAAGCTAAGCAGGGTCGGGCCTGGTCAGTACTTGGATGGGAGACCGCCTGGGAATACCAGGTGCTGTAAGCTATTTTATCTCGACAAACAGCAGAAGGCGCTGCTGTTCCCCCACAGCGACATCGGATGAACATATATTCTGAAAAGTTATGTTCTTCAGCACTGTACTTTTCACATGTGAGAAAAGATCAAGTTTCCTGGGTATAAGTGCACCCAGGCGTTAATGGTGGTGACGATCGACATCTATAAAGGGCTTTTCTCCGCATCCTTCTTCGGCTTACGGCCATACCGCCCTCCACACGCCCGATCTCGTCTGATCTCGGAAGCTAAGCAGGGTCGGGCCTGGTCAGTACTTGGATGGGAGACCGCCTGGGAATACCAGGTGCTGTAAGCTTTTTTATCTCGACAAACAGCAGAAGGTGCTGCTGTTCCCCCACAGCGACATCGGATGAATATATATTCTGAAAAGTTATGTTCTTCAGCACTGTACTTTTCACATGTGAGAAAAGATCAAGTTTCCTGGGTATAAGTGCACCCAGGCATTAATGGTGGTGACGATCGACATCTATAAAGGGCTTTTTTCCGCATCCTTCTTCGGCTTACGGCCATACCGCCCTCCACACGCCCGATCTCGTCTGATCTCGGAAGCTAAGCAGGGTCGGGCCTGGTCAGTACTTGGATGGGAGACCGCCTGGGAATACCAGGTGCTGTAAGCTTTTTTATCTCGACAAACAGCAGAAGGCGCTGCTGTTCCCCCACAGCGACATCGGATGAACATATATTCTGAAAAGTTATGTTCTTCAGCACTGTACTTTTCACATGTGAGAAAAGATCAAGTTTCCTGGGTATAAGTGCACCCAGGCGTTAATGGTGGTGACGATCGACATCTATAAAGGGCTTTTCTCCGCATCCTTCTTCGGCTTACGGCCATACCGCCCTCCACACGCCCGATCTCGTCTGATCTCGGAAGCCTAGCAGGGTCGGGCCTGGTCAGTACTTGGATGGGTGACCGCCTGGGAATACCAGGTGCTGTAAGCTTTTTTATCTCGACAAACAGCAGAAGGTGCTGCTGTTCCCCCACAGCGACATCGGATGAACATATATTCTGAAAAGTTATGTTCTTCAGCACTGTACTTTTCACATGTGAGAAAAGATCAAGTTTCCTGGGTATAAGTGCACCCAGGCGTTAATGGTGGTGACGATCGACATCTATAAAGGGCTTTTCTCCGCATCCTTCTTCGGCTTACGGCCATACCGCCCTCCACACGCCCGATCTCGTCTGATCTCGGAAGCTAAGCAGGGTCGGGCCTGGTCAGTACTTGGATGGGAGACCGCCTGGGAATACCAGGTGCTGTAAGCTATTTTATCTCGACAAACAGCAGAAGGCGCTGCTGTTCCCCCACAGCGACATCGGATGAACATATATTCTGAAAAGTTATGTTCTTCAGCACTGTACTTTTCACATGTGAGAAAAGATCAAGTTTCCTGGGTATAAGTGCACCCAGGCGTTAATGGTGGTGACGATCGACATCTATAAAGGGCTTTTCTCCGCATCCTTCTTCGGCTTACGGCCATACCGCCCTCCACACGCCCGATCTCGTCTGATCTCGGAAGCTAAGCAGGGTCGGGCCTGGTCAGTACTTGGATGGGAGACCGCCTGGGAATACCAGGTGCTGTAAGCTTTTTTATCTCGACAAACAGCAGAAGGTGCTGCTGTTCCCCCACAGCGACATCGGATGAATATATATTCTGAAAAGTTATGTTCTTCAGCACTGTACTTTTCACATGTGAGAAAAGATCAAGTTTCCTGGGTATAAGTGCACCCAGGCATTAATGGTGGTGACGATCGACATCTATAAAGGGCTTTTTTCCGCATCCTTCTTCGGCTTACGGCCATACCGCCCTCCACACGCCCGATCTCGTCTGATCTCGGAAGCTAAGCAGGGTCGGGCCTGGTCAGTACTTGGATGGGAGACCGCCTGGGAATACCAGGTGCTGTAAGCTTTTTTATCTCGACAAACAGCAGAAGGCGCTGCTGTTCCCCCACAGCGACATCGGATGAACATATATTCTGAAAAGTTATGTTCTTCAGCACTGTACTTTTCACATGTGAGAAAAGATCAAGTTTCCTGGGTATAAGTGCACCCAGGCGTTAATGGTGGTGACGATCGACATCTATAAAGGGCTTTTCTCCGCATCCTTCTTCGGCTTACGGCCATACCGCCCTCCACACGCCCGATCTCGTCTGATCTCGGAAGCTAAGCAGGGTCGGGCCTGGTCAGTACTTGGATGGGAGACCCCCTGGGAATACCAGGTGCTGTAAGCTATTTTATCTCGACAAACAGCAGAAGGCGCTGCTGTTCCCCCACAGCGACATCGGATGAACATATATTCTGAAAAGTTATGTTCTTCAGCACTGTACTTTTCACATGTGAGAAAAGATCAAGTTTCCTGGGTATAAGTGCACCCAGGCGTTAATGGTGGTGACGATCGACATCTATAAAGGGCTTTTCTCCGCATCCTTCTTCGGCTTACGGCCATACCGCCCTCCACACGCCCGATCTCGTCTGATCTCGGAAGCTAAGCAGGGTCGGGCCTGGTCAGTACTTGGATGGGAGACCGCCTGGGAATACCAGGTGCTGTAAGCTATTTTATCTCGACAAACAGCAGAAGGCGCTGCTGTTCCCCCACAGCGACATCGGATGAACATATATTCTGAAAAGTTATGTTCTTCAGCACTGTACTTTTCACATGTGAGAAAAGATCAAGTTTCCTGGGTATAAGTGCACCCAGGCGTTAATGGTGGTGACGATCGACATCTATAAAGGGCTTTTCTCCGCATCCTTCTTCGGCTTACGGCCATACCGCCCTCCACACGCCCGATCTCGTCTGATCTCGGAAGCTAAGCAGGGTCGGGCCTGGTCAGTACTTGGATGGGAGACCGCCTGGGAATACCAGGTGCTGTAAGCTTTTTTATCTCGACAAACAGCAGAAGGTGCTGCTGTTCCCCCACAGCGACATCGGATGAACATATATTCTGAAAAGTTATGTTCTTCAGCACTGTACTTTTCACATGTGAGAAAAGATCAAGTTTCCTGGGTATAAGTGCACCCAGGCATTAATGGTGGTGACGATCGACATCTATAAAGGGCTTTTTTCCGCATCCTTCTTCGGCTTACGGCCATACCGCCCTCCACACGCCCGATCTCGTCTGATCTCGGAAGCTAAGCAGGGTCGGGCCTGGTCAGTACTTGGATGGGAGACCGCCTGGGAATACCAGGTGCTGTAAGCTTTTTTATCTCGACAAACAGCAGAAGGCGCTGCTGTTCCCCCACAGCGACATCGGATGAACATATATTCTGAAAAGTTATGTTCTTCAGCACTGTACTTTTCACATGTGAGAAAAGATCAAGTTTCCTGGGTATAAGTGCACCCAGGCGTTAATGGTGGTGACGATCGACATCTATAAAGGGCTTTTCTCCGCATCCTTCTTCGGCTTACGGCCATACCGCCCTCCACACGCCCGATCTCGTCTGATCTCGGAAGCTAAGCAGGGTCGGGCCTGGTCAGTACTTGGATGGGAGACCGCCTGGGAATACCAGGTGCTGTAAGCTATTTTATCTCGACAAACAGCAGAAGGCGCTGCTGTTCCCCCACAGCGACATCGGATGAACATATATTCTGAAAAGTTATGTTCTTCAGCACTGTACTTTTCACATGTGAGAAAAGATCAAGTTTCCTGGGTATAAGTGCACCCAGGCGTTAATGGTGGTGACGATCGACATCTATAAAGGGCTTTTCTCCGCATCCTTCTTCGGCTTACGGCCATACCGCCCTCCACACGCCCGATCTCGTCTGATCTCAGAAGCTAAGCAGGGTCGGGCCTGGTCAGTACTTGGATGGGAGACCGCCTGGGAATACCAGGTGCTGTAAGCTTTTTTATCTCGACAAACAGCAGAAGGCGCTGCTGTTCCCCCACAGCGACATCGGATGAACATATATTCTGAAAAGTTATGTTCTTCAGCACTGTACTTTTCACATGTGAGAAAAGATCAAGTTTCCTGGGTATAAGTGCACCCAGGCGTTAATGGTGGTGACGATCGACATCTATAAAGGGCTTTTCTCCGCATCCTTCTTCGGCTTACGGCCATACCGCCCTCCACACGCCCGATCTCGTCTGATCTCGGAAGCTAAGCAGGGTCGGGCCTGGTCAGTACTTGGATGGGAGACCGCCTGGGAATACCAGGTGCTGTAAGCTTTTTTATCTCGACAAACAGCAGAAGGTGCTGCTGTTCCCCCACAGCGACATCGGATGAACATATATTCTGAAAAGTTATGTTCTTCAGCACTGTACTTTTCACATGTGAGAAAAGATCAAGTTTCCTGGGTATAAGTGCACCCAGGCGTTAATGGTGGTGACGATCGACATCTATAAAGGGCTTTTCTCCGCATCCTTCTTCGGCTTACGGCCATACCGCCCTCCACACGCCCGATCTCGTCTGATCTCGGAAGCTAAGCAGGGTCGGGCCTGGTCAGAACTTGGATGGGAGACCGCCTGGGAATACCAGGTGCTGTAAGCTTTTTTATCTCGACAAACAGCAGAAGGTGCTGCTGTTCCCCCACAGCGACATCGGATGAATATATATTCTGAAAAGTTATGTTCTTCAGCACTGTACTTTTCACATGTGAGAAAAGATCAAGTTTCCTGGGTATAAGTGCACCCAGGCGTTAATGGTGTTGACGATCGACATCTATAAAGGGCTTTTCTCCGCATCCTGCTTCGGCTTACGGCCATACCGCCCTCCACACGCCCGATCTCGTCTGATCTCGGAAGCTAAGCAGGGTCGGGCCTGGTCAGTACTTGGATGGGAGACCGCCTGGGAATACCAGGTGCTGTAAGCTTTTTTATCTCGACAAACAGCAGAAGGCGCTGCTGTTCCCCCACAGCGACATCGGATGAACATATATTCTGAAAAGTTATGTTCTTCAGCACTGTACTTTTCACATGTGAGAAAAGATCAAGTTTCCTGGGTATAAGTGCACCCAGGCATTAATGGTGGTGACGATCGACATCTATAAAGGGCTTTTTTCCGCATCCTTCTTCGGCTTACGGCCATACCGCCCTCCACACGCCCGATCTCGTCTGATCTCGGAAGCTAAGCAGGGTCGGGCCTGGTCAGTACTTGGATGGGAGACCGCCTGGGAATACCAGGTGCTGTAAGCTTTTTTATCTCGACAAACAGCAGAAGGCGCTGCTGTTCCCCCACAGCGACATCGGATGAACATATATTCTGAAAAGTTATGTTCTTCAGCACTGTACTTTTCACATGTGAGAAAAGATCAAGTTTCCTGGGTATAAGTGCACCCAGGCGTTAATGGTGGTGACGATCGACATCTATAAAGGGCTTTTCTCCGCATCCTTCTTCGGCTTACGGCCATACCGCCCTCCACACGCCCGATCTCGTCTGATCTCGGAAGCTAAGCAGGGTCGGGCCTGGTCAGTACTTGGATGGGAGACCGCCTGGGAATACCAGGTGCTGTAAGCTATTTTATCTCGACAAACAGCAGAAGGCGCTGCTGTTCCCCCACAGCGACATCGGATGAACATATATTCTGAAAAGTTATGTTCTTCAGCACTGTACTTTTCACATGTGAGAAAAGATCAAGTTTCCTGGGTATAAGTGCACCCAGGCGTTAATGGTGGTGACGATCGACATCTATAAAGGGCTTTTCTCCGCTTCCTTCTTCGGCTTACGGCCATACCGCCCTCCACACGCCCGATCTCGTCTGATCTCGGAAGCTAAGCAGGGTCGGGCCTGGTCAGTACTTGGATGGGAGACCGCCTGGGAATACCAGGTGCTGTAAGCTATTTTATCTCGACAAACAGCAGAAGGCGCTGCTGTTCCCCCACAGCGACATCGGATGAACATATATTCTGAAAAGTTATGTTCTTCAGCACTGTACTTTTCACATGTGAGAAAAGATCAAGTTTCCTGGGTATAAGTGCACCCAGGCGTTAATGGTGGTGACGATCGACATCTATAAAGGGCTTTTCTCCGCATCCTTCTTCGGCTTACGGCCATACCGCCCTCCACACGCCCGATCTCGTCTGATCTCGGAAGCTAAGCAGGGTCGGGCCTGGTCAGTACTTGGATGGGAGACCGCCTGGGAATACCAGGTGCTGTAAGCTTTTTTATCTCGACAAACAGCAGAAGGCGCTGCTGTTCCCCCACAGCGACATCGGATGAACATATATTCTGAAAAGTTATGTTCTTCAGCACTGTACTTTTCACATGTGAGAAAAGATCAAGTTTCCTGGGTATAAGTGCACCCAGGCGTTAATGGTGGTGACGATCGACATCTATAAAGGGCTTTTCTCCGCATCCTTCTTCGGCTTACGGCCATACCGCCCTCCACACGCCCGATCTCGTCTGATCTCGGAAGCTAAGCAGGGTCGGGCCTGGTCAGTACTTGGATGGGAGACCGCCTGGGAATACCAGGTGCTGTAAGCTTTTTTATCTCGACAAACAGCAGAAGGTGCTGCTGTTCCCCCACAGCGACATCGGATGAACATATATTCTGAAAAGTTATGTTCTTCAGCACTGTACTTTTCACATGTGAGAAAAGATCAAGTTTCCTGGGTATAAGTGCACCCAGGCGTTAATGGTGGTGACGATCGACATCTATAAAGGGCTTTTCTCCGCATCCTTCTTCGGCTTACGGCCATACCGCCCTCCACACGCCCGATCTCGTCTGATCTCGGAAGCTAAGCAGGGTCGGGCCTGGTCAGAACTTGGATGGGAGACCGCCTGGGAATACCAGGTGCTGTAAGCTTTTTTATCTCGACAAACAGCAGAAGGTGCTGCTGTTCCCCCACAGCGACATCGGATGAATATATATTCTGAAAAGTTATGTTCTTCAGCACTGTACTTTTCACATGTGAGAAAAGATCAAGTTTCCTGGGTATAAGTGCACCCAGGCATTAATGGTGGTGACGATCGACATCTATAAAGGGCTTTTTTCCGCATCCTTCTTCGGCTTACGGCCATACCGCCCTCCACACGCCCGATCTCGTCTGATCTCGGAAGCTAAGCAGGGTCGGGCCTGGTCAGTACTTGGATGGGAGACCGCCTGGGAATACCAGGTGCTGTAAGCTTTTTTATCTCGACAAACAGCAGAAGGCGCTGCTGTTCCCCCACAGCGACATCGGATGAACATATATTCTGAAAAGTTATGTTCTTCAGCACTGTACTTTTCACATGTGAGAAAAGATCAAGTTTCCTGGGTATAAGTGCACCCAGGCGTTAATGGTGGTGACGATCGACATCTATAAAGGGCTTTTCTCCGCATCCTTCTTCGGCTTACGGCCATACCGCCCTCCACACGCCCGATCTCGTCTGATCTCGGAAGCTAAGCAGGGTCGGGCCTGGTCAGTACTTGGATGGGAGACCGCCTGGGAATACCAGGTGCTGTAAGCTATTTTATCTCGACAAACAGCAGAAGGCGCTGCTGTTCCCCCACAGCGACATCGGATGAACATATATTCTGAAAAGTTATGTTCTTCAGCACTGTACTTTTCACATGTGAGAAAAGATCAAGTTTCCTGGGTATAAGTGCACCCAGGCGTTAATGGTGGTGACGATCGACATCTATAAAGGGCTTTTCTCCGCATCCTTCTTCGGCTTACGGCCATACCGCCCTCCACACGCCCGATCTCGTCTGATCTCGGAAGCTAAGCAGGGTCGGGCCTGGTCAGTACTTGGATGGGAGACCGCCTGGGAATACCAGGTGCTGTAAGCTATTTTATCTCGACAAACAGCAGAAGGCGCTGCTGTTCCCCCACAGCGACATCGGATGAACATATATTCTGAAAAGTTATGTTCTTCAGCACTGTACTTTTCACATGTGAGAAAAGATCAAGTTTCCTGGGTATAAGTGCACCCAGGCGTTAATGGTGGTGACGATCGACATCTATAAAGGGCTTTTCTCCGCATCCTTCTTCGGCTTACGGCCATACCGCCCTCCACACGCCCGATCTCGTCTGATCTCGGAAGCTAAGCAGGGTCGGGCCTGGTCAGTACTTGGATGGGAGACCGCCTGGGAATACCAGGTGCTGTAAGCTTTTTTATCTCGACAAACAGCAGAAGGCGCTGCTGTTCCCCCACAGCGACATCGGATGAACATATATTCTGAAAAGTTATGTTCTTCAGCACTGTACTTTTCACATGTGAGAAAAGATCAAGTTTCCTGGGTATAAGTGCACCCAGGCGTTAATGGTGGTGACGATCGACATCTATAAAGGGCTTTTCTCCGCATCCTTCTTCGGCTTACGGCCATACCGCCCTCCACACGCCCGATCTCGTCTGATCTCGGAAGCTAAGCAGGGTCGGGCCTGGTCAGTACTTGGATGGGAGACCGCCTGGGAATACCAGGTGCTGTAAGCTTTTTTATCTCGACAAACAGCAGAAGGTGCTGCTGTTCCCCCACAGCGACATCGGATGAACATATATTCTGAAAAGTTATGTTCTTCAGCACTGTACTTTTCACATGTGAGAAAAGATCAAGTTTCCTGGGTATAAGTGCACCCAGGCGTTAATGGTGGTGACGATCGACATCTATAAAGGGCTTTTCTCCGCATCCTTCTTCGGCTTACGGCCATACCGCCCTCCACACGCCCGATCTCGTCTGATCTCGGAAGCTAAGCAGGGTCGGGCCTGGTCAGTACTTGGATGGGAGACCGCCTGGGAATACCAGGTGCTGTAAGCTTTTTTATCTCGACAAACAGCAGAAGGTGCTGCTGTTCCCCCACAGCGACATCGGATGAATATATATTCTGAAAAGTTATGTTCTTCAGCACTGTACTTTTCACATGTGAGAAAAGATCAAGTTTCCTGGGTATAAGTGCACCCAGGCATTAATGGTGGTGACGATCGACATCTATAAAGGGCTTTTTTCCGCATCCTTCTTCGGCTTACGGCCATACCGCCCTCCACACGCCCGATCTCGTCTGATCTCGGAAGCTAAGCAGGGTCGGGCCTGGTCAGTACTTGGATGGGAGACCGCCTGGGAATACCAGGTGCTGTAAGCTTTTTTATCTCGACAAACAGCAGAAGGTGCTGCTGTTCCCCCACAGCGACATCGGATGAATATATATTCTGAAAAGTTATGTTCTTCAGCACTGTACTTTTCACATGTGAGAAAAGATCAAGTTTCCTGGGTATAAGTGCACCCAGGCATTAATGGTGGTGACGATCGACATCTATAAAGAGCTTTTTTCCGCATCCTTCTTCGGCTTACGGCCATACCGCCCTCCACACGCCCGATCTCGTCTGATCTCGGAAGCTAAGCAGGGTCGGGCCTGGTCAGTACTTGGATGGGAGACCGCCTGGGAATACCAGGTGCTGTAAGCTTTTTTATCTCGACAAACAGCAGAAGGCGCTGCTGTTCCCCCACAGCGACATCGGATGAACATATATTCTGAAAAGTTATGTTCTTCAGCACTGTACTTTTCACATGTGAGAAAAGATCAAGTTTCCTGGGTATAAGTGCACCCAGGCGTTAATGGTGGTGACGATCGACATCTATAAAGGGCTTTTCTCCGCATCCTTCTTCGGCTTACGGCCATACCGCCCTCCACACGCCCGATCTCGTCTGATCTCGGAAGCTAAGCAGGGTCGGGCCTGGTCAGTACTTGGATGGGAGACCGCCTGGGAATACCAGGTGCTGTAAGCTTTTTTATCTCGACAAACAGCAGAAGGTGCTGCTGTTCCCCCACAGCGACATCGGATGAACATATATTCTGAAAAGTTATGTTCTTCAGCACTGTACTTTTCACATGTGAGAAAAGATCAAGTTTCCTGGGTATAAGTGCACCCAGGCGTTAATGGTGGTGACGATCGACATCTATAAAGGGCTTTTCTCCGCATCCTTCTTCGGCTTACGGCCATACCGCCCTCCACACGCCCGATCTCGTCTGATCTCGGAAGCTAAGCAGGGTCGGGCCTGGTCAGTACTTGGATGGGAGACCGCCTGGGAATACCAGGTGCTGTAAGCTTTTTTATCTCGACAAACAGCAGAAGGTGCTGCTGTTCCCCCACAGCGACATCGGATGAATATATATTCTGAAAAGTTATGTTCTTCAGCACTGTACTTTTCACATGTGAGAAAAGATCAAGTTTCCTGGGTATAAGTGCACCCAGGCATTAATGGTGGTGACGATCGACATCTATAAAGGGCTTTTTTCCGCATCCTTCTTCGGCTTACGGCCATACCGCCCTCCACACGCCCGATCTCGTCTGATCTCGGAAGCTAAGCAGGGTCGGGCCTGGTCAGTACTTGGATGGGAGACCGCCTGGGAATACCAGGTGCTGTAAGCTTTTTTATCTCGACAAACAGCAGAAGGTGCTGCTGTTCCCCCACAGCGACATCGGATGAATATATATTCTGAAAAGTTATGTTCTTCAGCACTGTACTTTTCACATGTGAGAAAAGATCAAGTTTCCTGGGTATAAGTGCACCCAGGCATTAATGGTGGTGACGATCGACATCTATAAAGAGCTTTTTTCCGCATCCTTCTTCGGCTTACGGCCATACCGCCCTCCACACGCCCGATCTCGTCTGATCTCGGAAGCTAAGCAGGGTCGGGCCTGGTCAGTACTTGGATGGGAGACCGCCTGGGAATACCAGGTGCTGTAAGCTTTTTTATCTCGACAAACAGCAGAAGGCGCTGCTGTTCCCCCACAGCGACATCGGATGAACATATATTCTGAAAAGTTATGTTCTTCAGCACTGTACTTTTCACATGTGAGAAAAGATCAAGTTTCCTGGGTATATGTGCACCCAGGCGTTAATGGTGGTGACGATCGACATCTATAAAGGGCTTTTCTCCGCATCCTTCTTCGGCTTACGGCCATACCGCCCTCCACACGCCCGATCTCGTCTGATCTCGGAAGCTAAGCAGGGTCGGGCCTGGTCAGTACTTGGATGGGAGACCGCCTGGGAATACCAGGTGCTGTAAGCTTTTTTATCTCGACAAACAGCAGAGGCGCTGCTGTTCCCCCACAGCGACATCGGATGAACATATATTCTGAAAAGTTATGTTCTTCAGCACTGTACTTTTCACATGTGAGAAAAGATCAAGTTTCCTGGGTATAAGTGCACCCAGGCGTTAATGGTGGTGACGATCGACATCTATAAAGGGCTTTTCTCCGCATCCTTCTTCGGCTTACGGCCATACCGCCCTCCACACGCCCGATCTCGTCTGATCTCGGAAGCTAAGCAGGGTCGGGCCTGGTCAGTACTTGGATGGGAGACCGCCTGGGAATACCAGGTGCTGTAAGCTTTTTTATCTCGACAAACAGCAGAAGGCGCTGCTGTTCCCCCACAGCGACATCGGATGAATATATATTCTGAAAAGTTATGTTCTTCATTACTGTACTTTTCACATGTGAGAAAAGATCAAGTTTCCTGGGTATAAGTGCACCCAGGCGTTAATGGTGGTGACGATCGACATCTATAAAGGGCTTTTCTCCGCATCCTTCTTCGGCTTACGGCCATACCGCCCTCCACACGCCCGATCTCGTCTGATCTCGGAAGCTAATCAGGGTCTGGCCTGGTCAGTACTTGGATGGGAGACCGCCTGGGAATACCAGGTGCTGTAAGCTTTTTTATCTCGACAAACAGCAGAAGGTGCTGCTGTTCCCCCACAGCGACATCGGATGAATATATATTCTGAAAAGTTATGTTCTTCAGCACTGTACTTTTCACATGTGAGAAAAGATCAAGTTTCCTGGGTATTAGTGCACCCAGGCGTTAATGGTGGTGACGATCGACATCTATAAAGGGCTTTTCTCCGCATCCTTCTTCGGCTTACGGCCATACCGCCCTCCACACGCCCGATCTCGTCTGATCTCGGAAGCTAAGCAGGGTCGGGCCTGGTCAGTACTTGGATGGGAGACCGCCTGGGAATACCAGGTGCTGTAAGCTTTTTTATCTCGACAAACAGCAGAAGGCGCTGCTGTTCCCCCACAGCGACATCGGATGAACATATATTCTGAAAAGTTATGTTCTTCAGCACTGTACTTTTCACATGTGAGAAAAGATCAAGTTTCCTGGGTATAAGTGCACCCAGGCGTTAATGGTGGTGACGATCGACATCTATAAAGGGCTTTTCTCCGCATCCTTCTTCGGCTTACGGCCATACCGCCCTCTACACGCCCGATCTCGTCTGATCTCGGAAGCTAAGCAGGGTCGGGCCTGGTCAGTACTTGGATGGGAGACGGCCTGGGAATACCAGGTGCTGTAACCTTTTTTATCTCGACAAACAGCAGAAGGCGCTGCTCTTCCCCCACAGCGACATCGGATGAATATATATTCTGAAAAGTTATGTTCTTCAGCACTGTACTTTTCACATGTGAGAAAAGATCAAGTTTCCTGGGTATAAGTGCACCCAGGCGTTAATGGTGGTGACGATCGACATCTATAAAGGGCTTTTCTCCGCATCCTTCTTCGTGTTACGGCCATACCGCCCCGAACCTCTTGGAGCGCAGTTGGTGTGTGTGAGTTGGCGAGTCGGTGTGAGAGCGGAGATTGCAGCAGCAGAGTGAGAGTGAGTGAGTGTGCTGAGAGCAATTGTTTGTCTGTCTTGAATTGTTTGTTCGTCGTGTGTGTGCGTGTGTGCGGTGTGTTTTTCCTTTTCTTTCTTCTTCCCTTACTCTATCTTTCTTCCTTTATATGTACTTGGTGTCACTTCGGGTTCTTTGTTTATAGATAGTTTGGTTAATACCCCCCGGCAGTGAATAGCACTGATCGGGGGTGGGATTTCACGGTAGCTCTTTTGTGCAAAAAAAAAAAAAATGACGGATCACACGGTAAAGACTAGAAGCAAGGCTAAGGTTACGATGAGAAGCATGACGGACCCGGATTTGGCTGCACCTGCTCTCTCCTCTGGGCGTCCTGCAAAGGGCGTCCGGGGGGGAGAGGAGGCTCTGAGTGCGTATGATGTGAGGATCGATAAGAGTGGAAGATTGATGAAAGGGATTGAGTCTATGAGTGAGAATGAGTGTGTGGATGACTGTGAGTGGAAGACTGCGGGGGGGAAGGGCCAGGTGGCAGGCCAGAAGCAGAGGGCCGCGAGGAGCGCGTCGACTTCCGGGTTGGCAGTCGGCTCCGCCGTACCAGCGGGAGTGATGCCACAGAGGGTGGCAGCCACGAGGGCCGGGGACGCCAGAGCTGCGGGACCCGTGACAGGTCGAGCAGGCTCAGCGGGGCTGGGAAAGGCTCCGATGGCGGCGGCTACGGGAGCTGCGGCGGCGGCGGCGATGGGACGGAGCGTGTCCTTCGCTCCGGGAGGGACCAAAGCGGCGGCAGCTCAGGCGGCAGCGATCCCAGCAGCTAGAGCAGCGGCGTCGGCGGCCAACCAGGCTGGACGGACGGGCAGGCCAGCCCAGGCGGCGGCAGCAGCGGCGGCAAACACGGCGGGACGAGCGGGCGACACGGGACCAGGCAGCGGGGCCGGGAGGACGGTGGAGGACCCGGCGGGACGAGCGGAGGCTCCGGCGGCGGCTTCGATTGCAGCAGCAGGCGGGAGAGAAACAGCGGCTGCTTTGCTGGCGGCGAGAAGAGCCAGGGACGCAGGAGCTGGAGCGGCTGCTGGACCGGGGACGGGAGCAGCGGCTGGAGCTGCAGCGGGCTCGCCCGCGGCAGCAGGACTTCAGCGGACCTTTGAGAAGGAACTCACAGTCCTCCTGGAACTGCAAGGGACTCTCCCCATCTCCGCGATGGAGCTCATGCGGGCGGTGAGGGGCTTGTGTGGGGGCTTGGTGGCGTGCCGTGCTACCGGTCCCCGCGCATACGAAGTCACCATGACACACATAAAGGGTAAGGAGCGAATCCTTGACGGTTTCAAAATTGGGGATACTGCTGTGTTGGCAAAAGGTTTATGCAATGACGAGCTCGTAGTATCATTTCTCAATCTGCCTGCCTATATTACGGACGAGGAAATTATCGCCAAATTAGAGAGCTGGGGGGTGGGGGCTGCCTCCCCGATAAGGAGACGAATGTGGCCGGGGACTAACGTCGCTGATGGCACCAGGTTCCTGAAAGTAAAATTCAATGACAAGATCCAGAGCCTGCCGTACTCAGCGCGGTTTGAGACGGCCCTAGGGCCCGAATACTTTAGGGTGATTCACGATCGTCAGGTCAAGGTGTGCCGTATGTGTCTCCAGCCGGGGCACATATTACGAGAATGCCCTGAGTTCTTTTGCCACAAGTGCGGGGTCCAGGGGCATTACGTACGGGAGTGTGGGGCCAAGAGGGGGCCGGAGGAGGTGAAGTGCTTATTGTGTAGCAATACAAATTCAAAGTGCTCGTGTAAGGAGAGCGAGGAGGAGGAGGGGGAGGAGGAGGAGGTGAAGGAGAAGGAGGAGGAGGAGGATGATGGCTCCTCGGCTGAGCTTCTCTCTGAGGAGGTGGAGAGTGAGAACGAGGAGGACATGGAGCAGGAAGGGGCGGGTGTGGCCGTGACGGCTGACCCAGCCCGGGCTGGATCCCATGAGCAGGTGAAAGGTGAGCAGCAGGACCCGAGCAAGGGGGCGGGTGTGGCCGTGAGGGCTGACCTAGCCCGGGCTGGGCCCCCGGTGCAGCCAACGGTGCCGAAGGGCCGGACCCAGGCGGAGCTCATCGGCTCCAGCCTGGACGGGCTAGAGGCGGCCGGAGGTGGCGGCCGGGCGGAGGTGGGCTCCCGTCTTGAAGAAGACGGAGAGCTGCCCTCGGCCCAGGTGACGACCAGACAGGGGGGCTCAGCCAGTGAGGGTCCACTGCTCGAGGGACGGCAGGGAGGAGTCCCTGTCGTCCCCCAGACACAGCTCGGGACCAGCTCCGACACCGACTGGGACCTGGACCAGGTAAAGCAAGTCAGAACGGGTAGGAAGAATAAGAAAAGGAAAACCAAGCAATAATGTACATTTCCTCCACTAGGTGCCCCTGATGGCTTCCCTCCTTTCGTTAAACGCTCGAGGGCTCCGCACGTGGGTAAAAACTAGGGCTATTTTGAACACCGTCAAAAATAACGAGATCTTGTGTGTGCAGGAGACCTGGTGGGATCAGCGGGTGGAGCAAAGGGTGCGGGGGGAGTGGAAGGGCAGCATAGCCAACAACAACGGGGGTGTTGCCTCCGGAGGGGTGGCTGTGTTGTTCGGGGAGGCAGCAGGGGTAACGTGGGCAGAGGTGTACGCAGATAGCGAGGGTCGTGTAATCGTTTTGGATATTGTGGGTCCGCAGTGGGCAGGCAGATTGATAAATGTGTATGCTCACAACGACGAGATGAGCAGAAAAGCTCTGTTTTTAAAACTGGAAAGGTGGATCACTCCCGCCACCATCATCATAGGGGACCTGAACTTAGTTCAGACCCTGGATGATGTGGGGGGGAGGGAGAAGCTCAGGTCCGACGTGAGCAGGGGTGTGTTGCTGGATTTATGTGTGCGAAATAACATGGTGGACGTGTTCCGGGTTCTCAACCCAGGTAGGCGGTCCTACAGTCGGGTCCAGGTGGTGCAGGGCCGCAGCCGCCGCTCCCGGATCGATTTGCTCCTGGCCTCCGGGGGGTTGCTGAGGGGGATTCAGGGGGTCGCTTACGAGCCATGCCCGTGGAGAGATCACCTGTTCCTCCGATGCGGCTTCTCGGGGCCGGGGGACGTCCGGGGGGGCGGTCTGTGGGTCCTCAACGCCGGCCTGCTGGAGGACCGCCGATTCAGGAGCAAACTGGATAAACTGCTGTTATACTGTGTACACGAGTGTGATGATGAGCGGGGATTGTTGGGGAGGTGGGCGGAGTTTAAGGCGAGAATTAAAAGGCTCGCCATAAACTTCGCCAAACATAAGGGGTGGGCGGAGAAGATGGAGGAGCAAAAATTAAATGGTGTGATTAAAAATGTCCTGATGGCTCAGTACGGCGAGGGGGACGTGTACAATCTGTGCACTCTCCCTCCCAGAACGGCCTACAGCCAGCTACCGCCGTTCTTCCGGGAGGTGCTAGAGGCGTGGCGCAAGTTGCTGCCCCGCCTCAAGCCAGCAGAGGTGAACAGAGGCAGTATCGCACTGTTGCCATTCCTCCAGACTCCCTTCCTCCAGCACGAGGGAAGGGCGCTGTCCTGCGCTCCGTTGCGGGCAGCGGGGGTCACGAGGATTGGTCAGGTGATTGACGGGGAGGGGCTCTTTGATTTTCAAAGGGCCAAAACTTCACTGATCAGGGGAGGGATTAGCTTTAGGCCGGGGCACGTTAGAACCACCGGTGCTAGAGTAGATAGGGCCATGCCAGAGTCCTGGAGGAGGGCTCTCTGCACCACCGGACCGGTGCGGGACCCTCGGCTGGCGTTCCTCCTGTGCCTGGCCCCGAGCCAGGTCGTACCCCTTGGTGAGTGTAACACCGGGACGCTGTACAGGCTCCTCGTGTCCGAGCTGGGGAGGCGGCCTTCCTCCGAGGCAGCTTGGGGGAGGCTCTTCCCCGGCTCGGACGTGAGGGAAATCTGGAAAAATTGCAGCGTCCCAAACCTATCCCATGCGGCGTTCGACCTGGACTTCCGTATCAGGCACAGGAGGGTCTACACCGGGGTCGTCCTGCACCAGGTCCACAGGGAGCTCTTCTCCAGGACCTGTGCTGTTTGCGAGATAGGGGATGAAGATGATATGCATTTGTTTGTGCACTGCCCGGAGTTGGTGGGTTTCCATGTGTTTTTGTTGTCTGTTCTGCGCACCCATTGCCACTACACACACACTGCACTCACCCCCTGGACTCTGCTATTTGGACTCTCACACAAGCACGCACTTACAAACACAGTACTGGCACTGGCACGGCAGGCCACTTGGACACGTCGCAACATCTCACTTCACGAGCACAGGCACACATCTGTTACACGCATATGGAAGACACTCATACAGTCACATTTCAGGACACTGCACCACGCAAAACATCTGGACGCACTGGTGGCGGGCAGTTCTTTTTGTTTTGTCAATGAGTTGGGTGATTTGTGTTTTTGTTTTGAGTAAATGTTTTTTGTTTCATTTTGAGTATGTCATTAAGTGTGTTTGCATTATGTGTGTCATTGAGTGTTCTTTTAGTTTGTCAAATTGAGTGTTTCAGTGTCGGTGGGGGATTATGTGTTGGGTACATGTTGGTCAGTAATGTAGTGTCTCCTTTCTTTTGCAGTTTGTTGTTTTGTAATTTATGGTTGTTTTTCAGTTTTGCTCATTTCTAGTCCTGTTTACTCATGCTTTATTTTACAGTTTGTATTCATTTCCAGTGTTTGATTATTTACTTTTCCATTTATTTCAATTTTTGATCATTTACAGTTTGGTTCATTTACAGTTTGTTTCATTTTCAGTTGGCTTAATTTGCATTTTGGTATGATTTACAGTTTGATTTCATTTTTGTGTACAGTCTGTTCTGTGTTGTTTGTGATTTTAAATGAATAGTGTTTTCAAATTGTAAGGAAAAAAATGTTCTGTGTTGTTTGTGATTTTAATGAATAGTGTTTTCAAATTGTAAAAAAGTATATTTTTATAATAAAAGATCCCCCCCCCCACACGCCCGATCTCGTCTGATCTCGGAAGCTAAGCAGGGTCGGGCCTGGTCAGTACTTGGATGGGAGACCGCCTGGGAATACCAGGTGCTGTAAGCTTTTTTATCTCGACAAACAGCAGAAGGCGCTGCTGTTCCCCCACAGCGACATCGGATGAACATATATTCTGAAAAGTTATGTTCTTCAGCACTGTACTTTTCACATGTGAGAAAAGATCAAGTTTCCTGGGTATAAGTGCACCCAGGCGTTAATGGTGGTGACGATCGACATCTATAAAGGTCTTTTCTCCGCATCCTTCTTCGCCTTACGGCCATACTGCCCTCCACACGCCCGATCCCGTCTGATCTCGGAAGCTAAGCAGGGTCGGGCCTTCTCAGTACTTGGATGGGAGACCGCCTGGGAATACCAGGTGCTGTAAGCTTTTTTATCTCGACAAACAGCAGAAGGCGCTGCTGTTCCCCCACAGCGACATCGGATGAACATATATTCTGAAAAGTTATGTTCTTCAGCACTGTACTTTTCACATGTGAGAAAAGATCAAGTTTCCTGGGTATAAGTGCACCCAGGCGTTAATGGTGGTGACGATCGACATCTATAAAGGGCTTTTCTCCGCATCCTTCTTTGGCTTAAGGCCATACCGCCCTCCACACGCCCGATCTTGTCTGATCTCGGAAGCTAAGCAGGGTCGGGCCTGGTCAGTACTTGGATGGGAGACCGCCTGGGAATACCAGGTGCTGTAAGCTTTTTTATCTCGACAAACAGCAGAAGGCGCTGCTGTTCCCCCACAGCGACATCGGATGAACATATATTCTGAAAAGTTATGTTCTTCAGCACTGTACTTTTCACATGTGAGAAAAGATCAAGTTTCCTGGGTATAAGTGCACCCAGGCGTTAATGGTGGTGACGATCGACATCTATAAAGGGCTTTTCTCCGCATCCTTCTTCGGCTTACGGCCATACCGCCCTCCACACGCCCGATCTCGTCTGATCTCGGAAGCTAAGCAGGGTCGGGCCTGGTCAGTACTTGGATGGGAGACCGCCTGGGAATACCAGGTGCTGTAAGCTTTTTTATCTCGACAAACAGCAGAAGGCGCTGCTGTTCCCCCACAGCGACATCGGATGAACATATATTCTGAAAAGTTATGTTCTTCAGCACTGTACTTTTCACATGTGAGAAAAGATCAAGTTTCCTGGGTATAAGTCACCCAGGCGTTAATGGTGGTGACGATCGACATCTATAAAGGGCTTTTCTCCGCATCCTTCTTCGGCTTACGGCCATACCGCCCTCCACACGCCCGATCTCGTCTGATCTCGGAAGCTAAGCAGGGTCGGGCCTGGTCAGTACTTGGATGGGAGACCGCCTGGGAATACCAGGTGCTGTAAGCTTTTTTATCTCGACAAACAGCAGAAGGCGCTGCTGTTCCCCCACAGCGACATCGGATGAACATATATTCTGAAAAGTTATGTTCTTCAGCACTGTACTTTTCACATGTGAGAAAAGATCAAGTTTCCTGGGTATAAGTGCACCCAAGTGTTAATGGTGGTGAAGATCGACATCTATAAAGGGCTTTTCTCCGCATCCTTCTTCGGCTTACGGCCATACCGCCCTCCACACGCCCGATCTCGTCTGATCTCGGAAGCTAAGCAGGGTCGGGCCTGGTCAGTACTTGGATGGGAGACCGCCTGGGAATACCAGGTGCTGTAAGCTTTTTTATCTCGACAAACAGCAGAAGGCGCTGCTGTTCCCCCACAGCGACATCGGATGAATATATATTCTGAAAAGTTATGTTCTTCAGCACTGTACTTTTCACATGTGAGAAAAGATCAAGTTTCCTGGGTATAAGTGCACCCAGGCGTTAATGGTGGTGACGATCGACATCTATAAAGGGCTTTTCTCCGCATCCTTCTTCGGCTTACGGCCATACCGCCCTCCACACGCCCGATCTTGTCTGATCTCGGAAGCTAAGCAGGGTCGGGCCTGGTCAGTACTTGGATGGGAGACCGCCAGGGAATACCAGGTGCTGTAAGCTTTTTTATCTCGACAAACAGCAGAAGGCGCTGCTGTTCCCCCACAGCGACATCGGATGAACATATATTCTGAAAAGTTATGTTCTTCAGCACTGTACTTTTCACATGTGAGAAAAGATCAAATTTCCTGGGTATAAGTGCACCCAGGCGTTAATGGTGGTGACGATCGACATCTATAAAGGGCTTTTCTCCGCATCCTTCTTTGGCTTACGGCCATACCGCCCTCCACACGCCCGATCTTGTCTGATCTCGGAAGCTAAGCAGGGTCGGGCCTGGTCAGTACTTGGATGGGAGACCGCCTGGGAATACCAGGTGCTCTAAGCTTTTTTATCTCGACAAACAGCAGAAGGCGCTGCTGTTCCCCCACAGCGACATCGGATGAACATATATTCTGAAAAGTTATGTTCTTCAGCACTGTACTTTTCACATGTGAGAAAAGATCAAGTTTCCTGGGTATAAGTGCACCCAGGCGTTAATGGTGGTGACGATCGACATCTATAAAGGGCTTTTCTCCGCATCCTTCTTCGGCTTACGGCCATACCGCCCTCCACACGCCCGATCTCGTCTGATCTCGGAAGCTAAACAGGGTCGGGCCTGGTCAGTACTTGGATGGGAGACCGCCTGGGAATACCAGGTGCTGTAAGCTTTTTTATCTCGACAAACAGCAGAAGGCGCTGCTGTTCCCCCACAGCGACATCGGATGAACATATATTCTGAAAAGTTATGTTCTTCAGCACTGTACTTTTCACATGTGAGAAAAGATCAAGTTTCCTGGGTATAAGTGCACCCAGGCGTTAATGGTGGTGACGATCGACATCTATAAAGGGCTTTTCTCCGCATCCTTCTTCGGCTTACGGCCATACCGCCCTCCACACGCCCGATCTCGTCTGATCTCGGAAGCTAAACAGGGTCGGGCCTGGTCAGTACTTGGATGGGAGACCGCCTGGGAATACCAGGTGCTGTAAGCTTTTTTATCTCGACAAACAGCAGAAGGCGCTGCTGTTCCCCCACAGCGACATCGGATGAACATATATTCTGAAAAGTTATGTTCTTCAGCACTGTACTTTTCACATGTGAGAAAAGATCAAGTTTCCTGGGTATAAGTGCACCCAGGCGTTAATGGTGGTGACGATCGACATCTATAAAGGGCTTTTCTCCGCATCCTTCTTCGGCTTACGTCCATACCGCCCTCCACACGCCCGATCTTGTCTGATCTCGGAAGCTAAGCAGGGTCGGGCCTGGTCAGTACTTGGATGGGAGACCGCCTGGGAATACCAGTTGCTGTAAGCTTTTTTATCTCGACAAACAGCACAAGGCGCTGCTGTTCCCCCACAGCGACATCGGATGAACATATATTCTGAAAAGTTATGTTCTTCAGCACTGTACTTTTCACATGTGAGAAAAGATCAAGTTTCCTGGGTATAAGTGCACCCAGGCGTTAATGGTGGGGACGATCGACATCTATAAAGGGCTTTTCTCCGCATCCTTCTTCGGCTTACGGCCATACCGCCCCGAACCTCTTGGAGCGCAGTTGGTGTGTGTGAGTTGGCGAGTCGGTGTGAGAGCGGAGATTGCAGCAGCAGAGTGAGAGTGAGTGAGTGTGCTGAGAGCAATTGTTTGTCTGTCTTGAATTGTTTGTTCGTCGTGTGTGTGCGTGTGTGCGGTGTGTTTTTCCTTTTCTTTCTTCTTCCCTTACTCTATCTTTCTTCCTTTATATGTACTTGGTGTCACTTCGGGTTCTTTGTTTATAGATAGTTTGGTTAATACCCCCCGGCAGTGAATAGCACTGATCGGGGGTGGGATTTCACGGTAGCTCTTGTGTGAAAAAAAAAAAAAAAAAAAAAAAAAAAAATATGACGGATCACACGGTAAAGACTAGAAGCAAGGCTAAGGTTACGATGAGAAGCATGACGGACCCGGATTTGGCTGCACCTGCTCTCTCCTCTGGGCGTCCTGCAAAGGGCGTCCGGGGGGGAGAGGAGGCTCTGAGTGCGTATGATGTGAGGATCGATAAGAGTGGAAGATTGATGAAAGGGATTGAGTCTATGAGTGAGAATGAGTGTGTGGATGACTGTGAGTGGAAGACTGCGGGGGGGAAGGGCCAGGTGGCAGGCCAGAAGCAGAGGGCCGCGAGGAGCGCATCGACTTCCGGGTTGGCAGTCGGCTCCGCCGTACCAGCGGGAGTGATGCCACAGAGGGTGGCAGCCACGAGGGCCGGGGACGCCAGAGCTGCGGGACCCGTGACAGGTCGAGCAGGCTCAGCGGGGCTGGGAAAGGCTCCGATGGCGGCGGCTACGGGAGCTGCGGCGGCGGCGGCGATGGGACGGATAGTGTCCTTCGCTCCGGGAGGGACCAAAGCGGCGGCAGCTCAGGCGGCAGCGATCCCAGCAGCTAGAGCAGCGGCGGCGGCGGCCAACCAGGCTGGACGGACGGGCAGGCCAGCCCAGGCGGCGGCAGCAGCGGCGGCAAACACGGCGGGACGAGCGGGCGACACGGGACCAGGCAGCGGGGCCGGGAGGACGGTGGAGAACCCGGCGGGACGAGCGGAGGCTCCGGCGGCGGCTTCGATTGCAGCAGCAGGCGGGAGAGAAACAGCGGCTGCTTTGCTGGCGGCGAGAAGAGCCAGGGACGCAGGAGCTGGAGCGGCTGCTGGACCGGGGACGGGAGCAGCGGCTGGAGCTGCAGCGGGCTCGCCCGCGGCAGCAGGACTTCAGCGGACCTTTGAGAAGGAACTCACAGTCCTCCTGGAACTGCAAGGGACTCTCCCCATCTCCGCGATGGAGCTCATGCGGGCGGTGAGGGGCTTGTGTGGGGGCTTGGTGGCGTGCCGTGCTACCGGTCCCCGCGCATACGAAGTCACCATGACACACATAAAGGGTAAGGAGCGAATCCTTGACGGTTTCAAAATTGGGGATACTGCTGTGTTGGCAAAAGGTTTATGCAATGACGAGCTCGTAGTATCATTTCTCAATCTGCCTGCCTATATTACGGATGAGGAAATTATCGCCAAATTAGAGAGCTGGGGGGTGGGGGCTGCCTCCCCGATAAGGAGACGAATGTGGCCGGGGACTAACGTCGCTGATGGCACCAGGTTCCTGAAAGTAAAATTCAATGACAAGATCCAGAGCCTGCCGTACTCAGCGCGGTTTGAGACCGCCCTAGGGCCCGAATACTTTAGGGTGATTCACGATCGTCAGGTCAAGGTGTGCCGTATGTGTCTCCAGCCGGGGCACATATTACGAGAATGCCCTGAGTTCTTTTGCCACAAGTGCGGGGTCCAGGGGCATTACGTACGGGAGTGTGGGGCCAAGAGGGGGCCGGAGGAGGTGAAGTGCTTATTGTGTAGCAATACAAATTCAAAGTGCTCGTGTAAGGAGAGCGAGGAGGAGGAGGGGGAGGAGGAGGAGGTGAAGGAGAAGGAAGAGGAGGAGGATGATGGCTCCTCGGCTGAGCTTCTCTCTGAGGAGGTGGAGAGTGAGAACGAGGAGGACATGGAGCAGGAAGGGGCGGGTGTGGCCGTGACGGCTGACCTAGCCCGGGCTGGATCCCATGAGCAGGTGAAAGGTGAGCAGCAGGACCCGAGCAAGGGGGCGGGTGTGGCCGTGAGGGCTGACCTAGCCCGGGCTGGGCCCCCGGTGCAGCCAACGGTGCCGAAGGGCCGGACCCAGGCGGAGCTCATCGGCTCCAGCCTGGACGGGCTAGAGGCGGCCGGAGGTGGCGGCCGGGCGGAGGTGGGCTCCCGTCTTGAAGAAGACGGAGAGCTGCCCTCGGCCCAGGTGACGACCAGACAGGGGGGCTCAGCCAGTGAGGGTCCACTGCTCGAGGGACGGCAGGGAGGAGTCCCTGTCGTCCCCCAGACACAGCTCGGGACCAGCTCCGACACCGACTGGGACCTGGACCAGGTAAAGCAAGTCAGAACGGGTAGGAAGAATAAGAAAAGGAAAACCAAGCAATAATGTACATTTCCTCCACTAGGTGCCCCTGATGGCTTCCCTCCTTTCGTTAAACGCTCGAGGGCTCCGCACGTGGGTAAAAACTAGGGCTATTTTGAACACCGTCAAAAATAACGAGATCTTGTGTGTGCAGGAGACCTGGTGGGATCAGCGGGTGGAGCAAAGGGTGCGGGGGGAGTGGAAGGGCAGCATAGCCAACAACAACGGGGGTGTTGCCTCCGGAGGGGTGGCTGTGTTGTTCGGGGAGGCAGCAGGGGTAACGTGGGCAGAGGTGTACGCAGATAGCGAGGGTCGTGTAATCGTTTTGGATATTGTGGGTCCGCAGTGGGCAGGCAGATTGATAAATGTGTATGCTCACAACGACGAGATGAGCAGAAAAGCTCTGTTTTTAAAACTGGAAAGGTGGATCACTCCCGCCACCATCATCATAGGGGACCTGAACTTAGTTCAGACCCTGGATGATGTGGGGGGGAGGGAGAAGCTCAGGTCCGACGTGAGCAGGGGTGTGTTGCTGGATTTATGTGTGCGAAATAACATGGTGGACGTGTTCCGGGTTCTCAACCCAGGTAGGCGGTCCTACAGTCGGGTCCAGGTGGTGCAGGGCCGCAGCCGCCGCTCCCGGATCGATTTGCTCCTGGCCTCCGGGGGGTTGCTGAGGGGGATTCAGGGGGTCGCTTACGAGCCATGCCCGTGGAGCGATCACCTGTTCCTCCGATGCGGCTTCTCGGGGCCGGGGGACGTCCGGGGGGGCGGTCTGTGGGTCCTCAACGCCGGCCTGCTGGAGGACCGCCGATTCAGGAGCAAACTGGATAAACTGCTGTTATACTGTGTACACGAGTGTGATGATGAGCGGGGATTGTTGGGGAGGTGGGCGGAGTTTAAGGCGAGAATTAAAAGGCTCGCCATAAACTTCGCCAAACATAAGGGGTGGGCGGAGAAGATGGAGGAGCAAAAATTAAATGGTGTGATTAAAAATGTCCTGATAAACATTGACGCGGCGACTGGAGCGCAGCTGGCGGACATGGAAGCCGCGAAGGCGAAGCTGGCAGAGCTTCATGGGGCCAGGTGCGCTGCGGCAGCCTTGCGTGCCAGAGCTGTCGACCTACTCCAGGGCGAGAGGTACTCCGCGTACTTTCTCGGCCTGGAGAAGGGAAGACAGCAAAGGCAAGAAATAGGGCAGCTGGAAAACGAGGCAGGGACCATGGTTACGGGGCGGGATGGAGTGGAGGAGGTGGCTGTCTCGTTTTTCGAGAAACTGTTCAGTAGGGAGCAGGTGGAGAAGGGGAGGGGGGAACAGTTGCTGAGCAGAGTAAGAGGGAGGTTGAGGGCTCAGGATAGCGAATTATTGGAGGGGAGGATAACGGAGGATGAGGTCGCCAGGGCCATAGCCGGCCTATCCAGGGCCAAAAGCCCTGGAGAGGACGGCCTCACCGCCGAACTCTATATGCTGTGTGAGGAGTACTTTGTGCCGCTCCTCACACAGCTTTTTAATGAAATAGTAGACACAGACAGGGTGCCGGAGGGCTTTTCGGCAGGAGTGATCTCCCTCCTGTTCAAGAAAGGGGACAGGAGGGAGATCAAAAATTATAGGCCGATAAGCCTGCTCAACGCAGACTACAAAATCCTCGCCAAAATAGTGGCGAACAGGATGAAGGAGGTGGCCGGGGACGTCGTGACCAGTTTACAGGCTTACGGCGTCCCCGGCAGGGATATAGCCGATTCCATTTTAGTGGTGCAGGGAGCGGTCCGGGGGATCGAGGAGTCGAAAAAGGGGCTCCTCCTGAACCTGGACCTAGAAAAGGCTTTTGACCGGGTAGACCAGGGGTTTTTATTTAACTCGTTGAGCGCCATGGGCTTCGGGCCAGGGCTCAGGAGGATGGTGGGGCTGCTATATAGGGGAGCACAGGCAAGAATCAAAATAAACGGGAGGCTGAGCAGGGTTTTTAATATCACAAGATCGGTGAGGCAGGGCTGCCCTCTCTCTCCGCTGCTGTTCTCCGTGGTGGTGGAGTCCCTGGTGGCCGCCATCACGGGGGACGGGCGCATGCCGGGGCTGCCCGTGGCGCCGGGGCTCGGGAGGGTCACCGTCGTTCCCTTTGCGGACGACGTGACCATCCTGGCCTCGGCGCCGGAGCAGATCGACTGCGCGCTGGAGCACGTCGCGGCCTTTGAGGCAGCCTCGGGGGCGAAATTGAACAGGGCCAAGACCTGCCTGCTGGTGGCGGACGGAGGGGGTCTTGGCCGGTGGGGTTTTAACATAAAACAGCAGACAAAGATTTTAGGAATACATGTGGGCATAGGTGGGGATAGGGCCTCACACAGTAACTGGGACGCGGCAATTAACAGGGTGAAACACATTGTTAACAGGTGGCGGCCCCGGGGCCTCAGCCTGAGAGCAAAGGCAATAGTGTGGAACGCCTTAGTAGCCTCTACTCTAGTACATGTTTTGGGAACCTGCGAGCTGCCACAGTGGGCACTAAACGTCCTGCAGGACACCCTCTCCGCTTTCCTATGGAGGGGGAGGGGTAATTCGATCGCTCGACGGGTGTTAATTGGTAATAAACGGGAGGGGGGTTTAGGACTGATTGACTTGAGTGCCAAAAGAGACGCACTGCGGCTAAAAGTGGTTAGAAAATTTCTCGATCCGGCCAGGCAGTACCCCTGGGAGGGCGCGATGGCGGGCTGTTTGGCTCAGTACGGCGAGGGGGACGTGTACAATCTGTGCACTCTCCCTCCCAGAACGGCCTACAGCCAGCTACCGCCGTTCTTCCGGGAGGTGCTAGAGGCGTGGCGCAAGTTGCTGCCCCGCCTCAAGCCAGCAGAGGTGAACAGAGGCAGTATCGCACTGTTGCCATTCCTCCAGACTCCCTTCCTCCAGCACGAGGGAAGGGCGCTGTCCTGCGCTCCGTTGCGGGCAGCGGGGGTCACGAGGATTGGTCAGGTGATTGACGGGGAGGGGCTCTTTGATTTTCAAAGGGCCATAACTTCACTGATCAGGGGAGGGATTAGCTTTAGGCCGGGGCACGTTAGAACCACCGGTGCTAGAGTAGATAGGGCCATGCCAGAGTCCTGGAGGAGGGCTCTCTGCACCACCGGACCGGTGCGGGACCCTCGGCTGGCGTTCCTCCTGTGCCTGGCCCCGAGCCAGGTCGTACCCCTTGGTGAGTGTAACACCGGGACGCTGTACAGGCTCCTCGCGTCCGAGCTGGGGAGGCGGCCTTCCTCCGAGGCAGCTTGGGGGAGGCTCTTCCCCGGCTCGGACGTGAGGGAAATCTGGAAAAATTGCAGCGTCCCAAACCTATCCCATGCGGCGTTCGACCTGGACTTCCGTATCAGGCACAGGAGGGTCTACACCGGGGTCGTCCTGCACCAGGTCCACAGGGAGCTCTTCTCCAGGACCTGTGCTGTTTGCGAGATAGGGGATGAAGATGATATGCATTTGTTTGTGCACTGCCCGGAGTTGGTGGGTTTCCATGTGTTTTTGTTGTCTGTTCTGCGCACCCATTGCCACTACACACACACTGCACTCACCCCCTGGACTCTGCTATTTGGACTCTCACACAAGCACGCACTTACAAACACAGTACTGGCACTGGCACGGCAGGCCACTTGGACACGTCGCAACATCTCACTTCACGAGCACAGGCACACATCTGTTACACGCATATGGAAGACACTCATACAGTCACATTTCAGGACACTGCACCACGCAAAACATCTGGACGCACTGGTGGCGGGCAGTTCTTTTTGTTTTGTCAATGAGTTGGGTGATTTGTGTTTTTGTTTTGAGTAAATGTTTTTTGTTTCATTTTGAGTATGTCATTAAGTGTGTTTGCATTATGTGTGTCATTGAGTGTTCTTTTAGTTTGTCAAATTGAGTGTTTCAGTGTCGGTGGGGGATTATGTGTTGGGTACATGTTTGTCAGTAATGTAGTGTCTCCTTTCTTTTGCAGTTTGTTGTTTTGTAATTTATGGTTGTTTTTCAGTTTTGCTCATTTCTAGTCCTGTTTACTCATGCTTTATTTTACAGTTTGTATTCATTTCCAGTTTTTGATTATTTACTTTTCCATTTATTTCAATTTTTGATCATTTACAGTTTGGTTCATTTACAGTTTGTTTCATTTTCAGTTGGCTTAATTTGCATTTTGGTATGATTTACAGTTTGATTTCATTTTTGTGTACAGTCTGTTCTGTGTTGTTTGTGATTTTAAATGAATAGTGTTTTCAAATTGTAAGGAAAAAAATGTTCTGTGTTGTTTGTGATTTTAATGAATAGTGTTTTCAAATTGTAAAAAAGTATATTTTTATAATAAAAGATCCCCCCCCCCCACACGCCCGATCTCGTCTGATCTCGGAAGCTAAACAGGGTCGGGCCTGGTCAGTACTTGGATGGGAGACCGCCTGGGAATACCAGGTGCTGTAAGCTTTTTTATCTCGACAAACAGCAGAAGGCGCTGCTGTTCCCCCACAGCGACATCGGATGAACATATATTCTGAAAAGTTATGTTCTTCAGCACTGTACTTTTCACATGTGAGAAAAGATCAAGTTTCCTGGGTATAAGTGCACCCAGGCGTTAATGGTGGTGACGATCGACATCTATAAAGGGCTTTTCTCCGCATCCTTCTTCGGCTTACGGCCATACCGCCCTCCACACGCCCGATCTCGTCTGATCTCGGAAGCTAAACAGGGTCGGGCCTGGTCAGTACTTGGATGGGAGACCGCCTGGGAATACCAGGTGCTGTAAGCTTTTTTATCTCGACAAACAGCAGAAGGCGCTGCTGTTCCCCCACAGCGACATCGGATGAACATATATTCTGAAAAGTTATGTTCTTCAGCACTGTACTTTTCACATGTGAGAAAAGATCAAGTTTCCTGGGTATAAGTGCACCCAGGCGTTAATGGTGGTGACGATCGACATCTATAAAGGGCTTTTCTCCGCATCCTTCTTCGGCTTACGTCCATACCGCCCTCCACACGCCCGATCTTGTCTGATCTCGGAAGCTAAGCAGGGTCGGGCCTGGTCAGTACTTGGATGGGAGACCGCCTGGGAATACCAGTTGCTGTAAGCTTTTTTATCTCGACAAACAGCACAAGGCGCTGCTGTTCCCCCATAGCGACATCGGATGAACATATATTCTGAAAAGTTATGTTCTTCAGCACTGTACTTTTCACATGTGAGAAAAGATCAAGTTTCCTGGGTATAAGTGCACCCAGGCGTTAATGGTGGTGACGATCGACATCTATAAAGGGCTTTTCTCCGCATCCTTCTTCGGCTTACGGCCATACCGCCCTCCACACGCCCGATCTCGTCTGATCTCGGAAGCTAAACAGGGTCGGGCCTGGTCAGTACTTGGATGGGAGACCGCCTGGGAATACCAGGTGCTGTAAGCTTTTTTATCTCGACAAACAGCAGAAGGCGCTGCTGTTCCCCCACAGCGACATCGGATGAACATATATTCTGAAAAGTTATGTTCTTCAGCACTGTACTTTTCACATGTGAGAAAAGATCAAGTTTCCTGGGTATAAGTGCACCCAGGCGTTAATGGTGGTGACGATCGACATCTATAAAGGGCTTTTCTCCGCATCCTTCTTCGGCTTACGGCCATACCGCCCTCCACACGCCCGATCTCGTCTGATCTCGGAAGCTAAACAGGGTCGGGCCTGGTCAGTACTTGGATGGGAGACCGCCTGGGAATACCAGGTGCTGTAAGCTTTTTTATCTCGACAAACAGCAGAAGGCGCTGCTGTTCCCCCACAGCGACATCGGATGAACATATATTCTGAAAAGTTATGTTCTTCAGCACTGTACTTTTCACATGTGAGAAAAGATCAAGTTTCCTGGGTATAAGTGCACCCAGGCGTTAATGGTGGTGACGATCGACATCTATAAAGGGCTTTTCTCCGCATCCTTCTTCGGCTTACGTCCATACCGCCCTCCACACGCCCGATCTTGTCTGATCTCGGAAGCTAAGCAGGGTCGGGCCTGGTCAGTACTTGGATGGGAGACCGCCTGGGAATACCAGTTGCTGTAAGCTTTTTTATCTCGACAAACAGCAGAAGGCGCTGCTGTTCCCCCACAGCGACATCGGATGAACATATATTCTGAAAAGTTATGTTCTTCAGCACTGTACTTTTCACATGTGAGAAAAGATCAAGTTTCCTGGGTATAAGTGCACCCAGGCGTTAATGGTGGTGACGATCGACATCTATAAAGGGCTTTTCTCCGCATCCTTCTTTGGCTTACGGCCATACCGCCCTCCACACGCCCGATCTCGTCTGATCTCGGAAGCTAAGCAGGGTCGGGCCTGGTCAGTACTTGGATGGGAGACCGCCTTGGAATACCAGGTGCTGTAAGCTTTTTTATCTCGACAAACAGCAGAAGGCGCTGCTGTTCCCCCACAGCGACATCGGATGAACATATATTCTGAAAAGTTATGTTCTTCAGCACTGTACTTTTCACATGTGAGAAAAGATCAAGTTTCCTGGGTATAAGTGCACCCAGGCGTTAATGGTGGTGACGATCGACATCTATAAAGGGCTTTTCTCCGCATCCTTCTTTGGCTTACGGCCATACCGCCCTCCACACGCCCGATCTTGTCTGATCTCGGAAGCTAAGCAGGGTCGGGCCTGGTCAGTACTTGGATGGGAGACCGCCTGGGAATACCAGGTGCTGTAAGCTTTTTTATCTCGTCAAACAGCAGAAGGCGCTGCTGTTCCCCCACAGCGACATCGGATGAACATATATTCTGAAAAGTTATGTTCTTCAGCACTGTACTTTTCACATGTGAGAAAAGATCAAGTTTCCTTGGTATAAGTGCACCCAGGCGTTAATGGTGGTGACGATCGACATCTATAAAGGGCTTTTCTCCGCATCCTTCTTCGGCTTACGGCCATACCGCCCTCCACACGCCCGATCTCGTCTGATCTCGGAAGCTAAGCAGGGTCGGGCCTGGTCAGTACTTGGATGGGAGACCGCCTGGGAATACCAGGTGCTGTAAGCTTTTTTATCTCGACAAACAGCAGAAGGCGCTGCTGTTCCCCCACAGCGACATCGGATGAACATATATTCTGAAAAGTTATGTTCTTCAGCACTGTACTTTTCACATGTGAGAAAAGATCAAGTTTCCTGGGTATAAGTGCACCCAGCTGTGAATGGTGGTGACGATCGACATCTATAAAGGGCTTTTCTCCGCATCCTTCTTCGGCTTACGGCCATACCGCCCTCCACACGCCCGATCTCGTCTGATCTCGGAAGCCAAGCAGGGTCGGGCCTGGTCAGTACTTGGATGGGAGACCGCCTGGGAATACCAGGTGCTGTAAGCTTTTTTATCTCGACAAACAGCAGAAGGCGCTGCTGTTCCCCCACAGCGACATCGGATGAATATATATTCTGAAAAGTTATGTTCTTCAGCACTGTACTTTTCACATGTGAGAAAAGATCAAGTTTCCTGGGTATATGTGCACCCAGGCGTTAATGGTGGTGACGATCGACATCTATAAAGGGCTTTTCTCCGCATCCTTCTTCGGCTTACGGCCATACCGCCCTCCACACGCCCGATCTCGTCTGATCTCGGAAGCTAAACAGGGTCGGGCCTGGTCAGTACTTGGATGGGAGACCGCCTGGGAATACCAGGTGCTGTAAGCTTTTTTATCTCGACAAACAGCAGAAGGCGCTGCTGTTCCCCCACAGCGACATCGGATGAACATATATTCTGAAAAGTTATGTTCTTCAGCACTGTACTTTTCACATGTGAGAAAAGATCAAGTTTCCTGGGTATAAGTGCACCCAGGCGTTAATGGTGGTGACGATCGACATCTATAAAGGGCTTTTCTCCGCATCCTTCTTCGGCTTACGGCCATACCGCCCTCCACACGCCCGATCTCGTCTGATCTCGGAAGCTAAACAGGGTCGGGCCTGGTCAGTACTTGGATGGGAGACCGCCTGGGAATACCAGGTGCTGTAAGCTTTTTTATCTCGACAAACAGCAGAAGGCGCTGCTGTTCCCCCACAGCGACATCGGATGAACATATATTCTGAAAAGTTATGTTCTTCAGCACTGTACTTTTCACATGTGAGAAAAGATCAAGTTTCCTGGGTATAAGTGCACCCAGGCGTTAATGGTGGTGACGATCGACATCTATAAAGGGCTTTTCTCCGCATCCTTCTTCGGCTTACGTCCATACCGCCCTCCACACGCCCGATCTTGTCTGATCTCGGAAGCTAAGCAGGGTCGGGCCTGGTCAGTACTTGGATGGGAGACCGCCTGGGAATACCAGTTGCTGTAAGCTTTTTTATCTCGACAAACAGCACAAGGCGCTGCTGTTCCCCCACAGCGACATCGGATGAACATATATTCTGAAAAGTTATGTTCTTCAGCACTGTACTTTTCACATGTGAGAAAAGATCAAGTTTCCTGGGTATAAGTGCACCCAGGCGTTAATGGTGGTGACGATCGACATCTATAAAGGGCTTTTCTCCGCATCCTTCTTCGGCTTACGGCCATACCGCCCTCCACACGCCCGATCTCGTCTGATCTCGGAAGCTAAACAGGGTCGGGCCTGGTCAGTACTTGGATGGGAGACCGCCTGGGAATACCAGGTGCTGTAAGCTTTTTTATCTCGACAAACAGCAGAAGGCGCTGCTGTTCCCCCACAGCGACATCGGATGAACATATATTCTGAAAAGTTATGTTCTTCAGCACTGTACTTTTCACATGTGAGAAAAGATCAAGTTTCCTGGGTATAAGTGCACCCAGGCGTTAATGGTGGTGACGATCGACATCTATAAAGGGCTTTTCTCCGCATCCTTCTTCGGCTTACGGCCATACCGCCCTCCACACGCCCGATCTCGTCTGATCTCGGAAGCTAAACAGGGTCGGGCCTGGTCAGTACTTGGATGGGAGACCGCCTGGGAATACCAGGTGCTGTAAGCTTTTTTATCTCGACAAACAGCAGAAGGCGCTGCTGTTCCCCCACAGCGACATCGGATGAACATATATTCTGAAAAGTTATGTTCTTCAGCACTGTACTTTTCACATGTGAGAAAAGATCAAGTTTCCTGGGTATAAGTGCACCCAGGCGTTAATGGTGGTGACGATCGACATCTATAAAGGGCTTTTCTCCGCATCCTTCTTCGGCTTACGTCCATACCGCCCTCCACACGCCCGATCTTGTCTGATCTCGGAAGCTAAGCAGGGTCGGGCCTGGTCAGTACTTGGATGGGAGACCGCCTGGGAATACCAGTTGCTGTAAGCTTTTTTATCTCGACAAACAGCAGAAGGCGCTGCTGTTCCCCCACAGCGACATCGGATGAACATATATTCTGAAAAGTTATGTTCTTCAGCACTGTACTTTTCACATGTGAGAAAAGATCAAGTTTCCTGGGTATAAGTGCACCCAGGCGTTAATGGTGGTGACGATCGACATCTATAAAGGGCTTTTCTCCGCATCCTTCTT
>NC_139922.1:29893716-29901216 GCF_963514095.1 Eutrigla gurnardus | reverse complement strand
CTGGGTATAAGTGCACCCAGGCGTTAATGGTGGTGACGATCGACATCTATAAAGGGCTTTTCTCCGCATCCTTCTTCGGCTTACGGCCATACCGCCCTCCACACGCCCGATCTCGTCTGATCTCGGAAGCTAAGCAGGGTCGGGCCTGGTCAGTACTTGGATGGGAGACCGCCTGGGAATACCAGGTGCTGTAAGCTTTTTTATCTCGACAAACAGCAGAAGGCGCTGCTGTTCCCCCACAGCGACATCGGATGAACATATATTCTGAAAAGTTATGTTCTTCAGCACTGTACTTTTCACATGTGAGAAAAGATCAAGTTTCCTGGGTATAAGTGCACCCAGGCGTTAATGGTGGTGACGATCGACATCTATAAAGGGCTTTTCTCCGCATCCTTCTTCGGCTTACGGCCATACCGCCCTCCACACGCCCGATCTCGTCTGATCTCGGAAGCTAAGCAGGGTCGGGCCTGGTCAGTACTTGGATGGGAGACTGCCTGGGAATACCAGGTGCTGTAAGCTATTTTATCTCGACAAACAGCAGAAGGCGCTGCTGTTCCCCCACAGCGACATCGGATGAACATATATTCTGAAAAGTTATGTTCTTCAGCACTGTACTTTTCACATGTGAGAAAAGATCAAGTTTCCTGGGTATGAGTGCACCCAGGCGTTAATGGTGGTGACGATGGACATCTATAAAGGGCTTTTCTCCGCATCCTTCTTCGGCTTACCGCCATACCGCCCCGAACCTCTTGGAGCGCAGTTGGTGTGTGTGAGTTGGCGAGTCGGTGTGAGAGCGGAGATTGCAGCAGCAGAGTGAGAGTGAGTGAGTGTGCTGAGAGCAATTGTTTGTCTGTCTTGAATTGTTTGTTCGTCGTGTGTGTGCGTGTGTGCGGTGTGTTTTTCCTTTTCTTTCTTCTTCCCTTACTCTATCTTTCTTCCTTTATATGTACTTGGTGTCACTTCGGGTTCTTTGTTTATAGATAGTTTGGTTAATACCCCCCGGCAGTGAATAGCACTGATCGGGGGTGGGATTTCACGGTAGCTCTTGTGTGAAAAAAAAAAAGAAAAATAATGACGGATCACACGGTAAAGACTAGAAGCAAGGCTAAGGTCACGATGAGAAGCATGACGGACCCGGATTTGGCTGCACCTGCTCTCTCCTCTGGGCGTCCTGCAAAGGGCGTCCGGGGGGGAGAGGAGGCTCTGAGTGCGTATGATGTGAGGATCGATAAGAGTGGAAGATTGATGAAAGGGATTGAGTCTATGAGTGAGAATGAGTGTGTGGATGACTGTGAGTGGAAGACTGCGGGGGGGAAGGGCCAGGTGGCAGGCCAGAAGCAGAGGGCCGCGAGGAGCGCGTCGACTTCCGGGTTGGCAGTCGGCTCCGCCGTACCAGCGGGAGTGATGCCACAGAGGGTGGCAGCCACGAGGGCCGGGGACGCCAGAGCTGCGGGACCCGTGACAGGTCGAGCAGGCTCAGCGGGGCTGGGAAAGGCTCAGATGGCGGCGGCCACGGGAGCTGCGGCGGCGGCGGCGATGGGACGGAGCGTGTCCTTCGCTCCGGGAGGGACCAAAGCGGCGGCAGCTCAGGCGGCAGCGATCCCAGCAGCTAGAGCAGCGGCGGCGGCGGCCAACCAGGCTGGACGGACGGGCAGGCCAGCCCAGGCGGCGGCAGCAGCGGCGGCAAACACGGCGGGACGAGCGGGCGACACGGGACCAGGCAGCGGGGCCGGGAGGACGGTGGAGGACCCGGCGGGACGAGCGGAGGCTCCGGCGGCGGCTTCGATTGCAGCAGCAGGCGGGAGAGAAACAGCGGCTGCTTTGCTGGCGGCGAGAAGAGCCAGGGACGCAGGAGCTGGAGCGGCTGCTGGACCGGGGACGGGAGCAGCGGCTGGAGCTGCAGCGGGCTCGCCCGCGGCAGCAGGACTTCAGCGGACCTTTGAGAAGGAACTCACAGTCCTCCTGGAACTGCAAGGGACTCTCCCCATCTCCGCGATGGAGCTCATGCGGGCGGTGAGGGGCTTGTGTGGGGGCTTGGTGGCGTGCCGTGCTACCGGTCCCCGCGCATACGAAGTCACCATGACACACATAAAGGGTAAGGAGCGAATCCTTGACGGTTTCAAAATTGGGGATACTGCTGTGTTGGCAAAAGGTTTATGCAATGACGAGCTCGTAGTATCATTTCTCAATCTGCCTGCCTATATTACGGACGAGGAAATTATCGCCAAATTAGAGAGCTGGGGGGTGGGGGCTGCCTCCCCGATAAGGAGACGAATGTGGCCGGGGACTAACGTCGCTGATGGCACCAGGTTCCTGAAAGTAAAATTCAATGACAAGATCCAGAGCCTGCCGTACTCAGCGCGGTTTGAGACGGCCCTAGGGCCCGAATACTTTAGGGTGATTCACGATCGTCAGGTCAAGGTGTGCTGTATGTGTCTCCAGCCGGGGCACATATTACGAGAATGCCCTGAGTTCTTTTGCCACAAGTGCGGGGTCCAGGGGCATTACGTACGGGAGTGTGGGGCCAAGAGGGGGCCGGAGGAGGTGAAGTGCTTATTGTGTAGCAATACAAATTCAAAGTGCTCGTGTAAGGAGAGCGAGGAGGAGGAGGGGGAGGAGGAGGAGGTGAAGGAGAAGGAGGAGGAGGAGGATGATGGCTCCTCGGCTGAGCTTCTCTCTGAGGAGGTGGAGAGTGAGAACGAGGAGGACATGGAGCAGGAAGGGGCGGGTGTGGCCGTGACGGCTGACCTAGCCCGGGCTGGATCCCATGAGCAGGTGAAAGGTGAGCAGCAGGACCCGAGCAAGGGGGCGGGTGTGGCCGTGAGGGCTGACCTAGCCCGGGCTGGGCCCCCGGTGCAGCCAACGGTGCCGAAGGGCCGGACCCAGGCGGAGCTCATCGGCTCCAGCCTGGACGGGCTAGAGGCGGCCGGAGGTGGCGGGCGGGCGGAGGTGGGCTCCCGTCTTGAAGAAGACGGAGAGCTGCCCTCGGCCCAGGTGACGACCAGACAGGGGGGCTCAGCCAGTGAGGGTCCACTGCTCGAGGGACGGCAGGGAGTCGTCCCTGTCGTCCCCCAGACACAGCTCGGGACCAGCTCCGACACCGACTGGGACCTGGACCAGGTAAAGCAAGTCAGAACGGGTAGGAAGAATAAGAAAAGGAAAACCAAGCAATAATGTACATTTCCTCCACTAGGTGCCCCTGATGGCTTCCCTC
Organism: Eutrigla gurnardus; assembly: GCF_963514095.1. Taxonomy (NCBI): domain Eukaryota; kingdom Metazoa; phylum Chordata; class Actinopteri; order Perciformes; family Triglidae; genus Eutrigla; species Eutrigla gurnardus. The sequence continues at coordinate 29,898,002 of NC_139922.1, read as the reverse complement.
CTTTCGTTAAACGCTCGAGGGCTCCGCACGTGGGTAAAAACTAGGGCTATTTTGAACACCGTCAAAAATAACGAGATCTTGTGTGTGCAGGAGACCTGGTGGGATCAGCGGGTGGAGCAAAGGGTGCGGGGGGAGTGGAAGGGCAGCATAGCCAACAACAACGGGGGTGTTGCCTCCGGAGGGGTGGCTGTGTTGTTCGGGGAGGCAGCAGGGGTAACGTGGGCAGAGGTGTACGCAGATAGCGAGGGTCGTGTAATCGTTTTGGATATTGTGGGTCCGCAGTGGGCAGGCAGATTGATAAATGTGTATGCTCACAACGACGAGATGAGCAGAAAAGCTCTGTTTTTAAAACTGGAAAGGTGGATCACTCCCGCCACCATCATCATAGGGGACCTGAACTTAGTTCAGACCCTGGATGATGTGGGGGGGAGGGAGAAGCTCAGGTCCGACGTGAGCAGGGGTGTGTTGCTGGATTTATGTGTGCGAAATAACATGGTGGACGTGTTCCGGGTTCTCAACCCAGGTAGGCGGTCCTACAGTCGGGTCCAGGTGGTGCAGGGCCGCAGCCGCCGCTCCCGGATCGATTTGCTCCTGGCCTCCGGGGGGTTGCTGAGGGGGATTCAGGGGGTCGCTTACGAGCCATGCCCGTGGAGCGATCACCTGTTCCTCCGATGCGGCTTCTCGGGGCCGGGGGACGTCCGGGGGGGCGGTCTGTGGGTCCTCAACGCCGGCCTGCTGGAGGACCGCCGATTCAGGAGCAAACTGGATAAACTGCTGTTATACTGTGTACACGAGTGTGATGATGAGCGGGGATTGTTGGGGAGGTGGGCGGAGTTTAAGGCGAGAATTAAAAGGCTCGCCATAAACTTCGCCAAACATAAGGGGTGGGCGGAGAAGATGGAGGAGCAAAAATTAAATGGTGTGATTAAAAATGTCCTGATAAACATTGACGCGGCGACTGGAGCGCAGCTGGCGGACATGGAAGCCGCGAAGGCGAAGCTGGCAGAGCTTCATGGGGCCAGGTGCGCTGCGGCAGCCTTGCGTGCCAGAGCTGTCGACCTACTCCAGGGCGAGAGGTACTCCGCGTACTTTCTCGGCCTGGAGAAGGGAAGACAGCAAAGGCAAGAAATAGGGCAGCTGGAAAACGAGGCAGGGACCATGGTTACGGGGCGGGATGGAGTGGAGGAGGTGGCTGTCTCGTTTTTCGAGAAACTGTTCAGTAGGGAGCAGGTGGAGAAGGGGAGGGGGGAACAGTTGCTGAGCAGAGTAAGAGGGAGGTTGAGGGCTCAGGATAGCGAATTATTGGAGGGGAGGATAACGGAGGATGAGGTCGCCAGGGCCATAGCCGGCCTATCCAGGGCCAAAAGCCCTGGAGAGGACGGCCTCACCGCCGAACTCTATATGCTGTGTGAGGAGTACTTTGTGCCGCTCCTCACACAGCTTTTTAATGAAATAGTAGACACAGACAGGGTGCCGGAGGGCTTTTCGGCAGGAGTGATCTCCCTCCTGTTCAAGAAAGGGGACAGGAGGGAGATCAAAAATTATAGGCCGATAAGCCTGCTCAACGCAGACTACAAAATCCTCGCCAAAATAGTGGCGAACAGGATGAAGGAGGTGGCCGGGGACGTCGTGACCAGTTTACAGGCTTACGGCGTCCCCGGCAGGGATATAGCCGATTCCATTTTAGTGGTGCAGGGAGCGGTCCGGGGGATCGAGGAGTCGAAAAAGGGGCTCCTCCTGAACCTGGACCTAGAAAAGGCTTTTGACCGGGTAGACCAGGGGTTTTTATTTAACTCGTTGAGCGCCATGGGCTTCGGGCCAGGGCTCAGGAGGATGGTGGGGCTGCTATATAGGGGAGCACAGGCAAGAATCAAAATAAACGGGAGGCTGAGCAGGGTTTTTAATATCACAAGATCGGTGAGGCAGGGCTGCCCTCTCTCTCCGCTGCTGTTCTCCGTGGTGGTGGAGTCCCTGGTGGCCGCCATCACGGGGGACGGGCGCATGCCGGGGCTGCCCGTGGCGCCGGGGCTCGGGAGGGTCACCGTCGTTCCCTTTGCGGACGACGTGACCATCCTGGCCTCGGCGCCGGAGCAGATCGACTGCGCGCTGGAGCACGTCGCGGCCTTTGAGGCAGCCTCGGGGGCGAAATTGAACAGGGCCAAGACCTGCCTGCTGGTGGCGGACGGAGGGGGTCTTGGCCGGTGGGGTTTTAACATAAAACAGCAGACAAAGATTTTAGGAATACATGTGGGCATAGGTGGGGATAGGGCCTCACACAGTAACTGGGACGCGGCAATTAACAGGGTGAAACACATTGTTAACAGGTGGCGGCCCCGGGGCCTCAGCCTGAGAGCAAAGGCAATAGTGTGGAACGCCTTAGTAGCCTCTACTCTAGTACATGTTTTGGGAACCTGCGAGCTGCCACAGTGGGCACTAAACGTCCTGCAGGACACCCTCTCCGCTTTCCTATGGAGGGGGAGGGGTAATTCGATCGCTCGACGGGTGTTAATTGGTAATAAACGGGAGGGGGGTTTAGGACTGATTGACTTGAGTGCCAAAAGAGACGCACTGCGGCTAAAAGTGGTTAGAAAATTTCTCGATCCGGCCAGGCAGTACCCCTGGGAGGGCGCGATGGCGGGCTGTTTGGCTCAGTACGGCGAGGGGGACGTGTACAATCTGTGCACTCTCCCTCCCAGAACGGCCTACAGCCAGCTACCGCCGTTCTTCCGGGAGGTGCTAGAGGCGTGGCGCAAGTTGCTGCCCCGCCTCAAGCCAGCAGAGGTGAACAGAGGCAGTATCGCACTGTTGCCATTCCTCCAGACTCCCTTCCTCCAGCACGAGGGAAGGGCGCTGTCCTGCGCTCCGTTGCGGGCAGCGGGGGTCACGAGGATTGGTCAGGTGATTGACGGGGAGGGGCTCTTTGATTTTCAAAGGGCCAAAACTTCACTGATCAGGGGAGGGATTAGCTTTAGGCCGGGGCACGTTAGAACCACCGGTGCTAGAGTAGATAGGGCCATGCCAGAGTCCTGGAGGAGGGCTCTCTGCACCACCGGACCGGTGCGGGACCCTCGGCTGGCGTTCCTCCTGTGCCTGGCCCCGAGCCAGGTCGTACCCCTTGGTGAGTGTAACACCGGGACGCTGTACAGGCTCCTCGCGTCCGAGCTGGGGAGGCGGCCTTCCTCCGAGGCAGCTTGGGGGAGGCTCTTCCCCGGCTCGGACGTGAGGGAAATCTGGAAAAATTGCAGCGTCCCAAACCTATCCCATGCGGCGTTCGACCTGGACTTCCGTATCAGGCACAGGAGGGTCTACACCGGGGTCGTCCTGCACCAGGTCCACAGGGAGCTCTTCTCCAGGACCTGTGCTGTTTGCGAGATAGGGGATGAAGATGATATGCATTTGTTTGTGCACTGCCCGGAGTTGGTGGGTTTCCATGTGTTTTTGTTGTCTGTTCTGCGCACCCATTGCCACTACACACACACTGCACTCACCCCCTGGACTCTGCTATTTGGACTCTCACACAAGCACGCACTTACAAACACAGTACTGGCACTGGCACGGCAGGCCACTTGGACACGTCGCAACATCTCACTTCACGAGCACAGGCACACATCTGTTACACGCATATGGAAGACACTCATACAGTCACATTTCAGGACACTGCACCACGCAAAACATCTGGACGCACTGGTGGCGGGCAGTTCTTTTTGTTTTGTCAATGAGTTGGGTGATTTGTGTTTTTGTTTTGAGTAAATGTTTTTTGTTTCATTTTGAGTATGTCATTAAGTGTGTTTGCATTATGTGTGTCATTGAGTGTTCTTTTAGTTTGTCAAATTGAGTGTTTCAGTGTCGGTGGGGGATTATGTGTTGGGTACATGTTTGTCAGTAATGTAGTGTCTCCTTTCTTTTGCAGTTTGTTGTTTTGTAATTTATGGTTGTTTTTCAGTTTTGCTCATTTCTAGTCCTGTTTACTCATGCTTTATTTTACAGTTTGTATTCATTTCCAGTTTTTGATTATTTACTTTTCCATTTATTTCAATTTTTGATCATTTACAGTTTGGTTCATTTACAGTTTGTTTCATTTTCAGTTGGCTTAATTTGCATTTTGGTATGATTTACAGTTTGATTTCATTTTTGTGTACAGTCTGTTCTTTGTTGTTTGTGATTTTAAATGAATAGTGTTTTCAAATTGTAAGGAGAAAAATGTTCTGTGTTGTTTGTGATTTTAATGAATAGTGTTTTCAAATTGTAAAAAAGTATATTTTTATAATAAAAGATCCCCCCCCCCC
>NC_139922.1:29828716-29881216 GCF_963514095.1 Eutrigla gurnardus | reverse complement strand
ATGTGTCTCCAGCCGGGGCACATATTACGAGAATGCCCTGAGTTCTTTTGCCACAAGTGCGGGGTCCAGGGGCATTACGTACGGGAGTGTGGGGCCAAGAGGGGGCCGGAGGAGGTGAAGTGCTTATTGTGTAGCAATACAAATTCAAAGTGCTCGTGTAAGGAGAGCGAGGAGGAGGAGGGGGAGGAGGAGGAGGTGAAGGAGAAGGAGGAGGAGGAGGATGATGGCTCCTCGGCTGAGCTTCTCTCTGAGGAGGTGGAGAGTGAGAACGAGGAGGACATGGAGCAGGAAGGGGCGGGTGTGGCCGTGACGGCTGACCCAGCCCGGGCTGGATCCCATGAGCAGGTGAAAGGTGAGCAGCAGGACCCGAGCAAGGGGGCGGGTGTGGCCGTGAGGGCTGACCTAGCCCGGGCTGGGCCCCCGGTGCAGCCAACGGTGCTGAAGGGCCGGACCCATGCGGAGCTCATCGGCTCCAGCCTGGACGGGCTAGAGGCGGCCGGAGGTGGCGGGCGGGCGGAGGTGGGCTCCCGTCTTGAAGAAGACGGAGAGCTGCCCTCGGCCCAGGTGACGACCAGACAGGGGGGCTCAGCCAGTGAGGGTCCACTGCTCGAGGGACGGCAGGGAGGAGTCCCTGTCGTCCCCCAGACACAGCTCGGGACCAGCTCCGACACCGACTGGGACCTGGACCAGGTAAAGCAAGTCAGAACGGGTAGGAAGAATAAGAAAAGGAAAACCAAGCAATAATGTACATTTCCTCCACTAGGTGCCCCTGATGGCTTCCCTCCTTTCGTTAAACGCTCGAGGGCTCCGCACGTGGGTAAAAACTAGGGCTATTTTGAACACCGTCAAAAATAACGAGATCTTGTGTGTGCAGGAGACCTGGTGGGATCAGCGGGTGGAGCAAAGGGTGCGGGGGGAGTGGAAGGGCAGCATAGCCAACAACAACGGGGGTGTTGCCTCCGGAGGGGTGGCTGTGTTGTTCGGGGAGGCAGCAGGGGTAACGTGGGCAGAGGTGTACGCAGATAGCGAGGGTCGTGTAATCGTTTTGGATATTGTGGGTCCGCAGTGGGCAGGCAGATTGATAAATGTGTATGCTCACAACGACGAGATGAGCAGAAAAGCTCTGTTTTTAAAACTGGAAAGGTGGATCACTCCCGCCACCATCATCATAGGGGACCTGAACTTAGTTCAGACCCTGGATGATGTGGGGGGGAGGGAGAAGCTCAGGTCCGACGTGAGCAGGGGTGTGTTGCTGGATTTATGTGTGCGAAATAACATGGTGGACGTGTTCCGGGTTCTCAACCCAGGTAGGCGGTCCTACAGTCGGGTCCAGGTGGTGCAGGGCCGCAGCCGCCGCTCCCGGATCGATTTGCTCCTGGCCTCCGGGGGGTTGCTGAGGGGGATTCAGGGGGTCGCTTACGAGCCATGCCCGTGGAGCGATCACCTGTTCCTCCGATGCGGCTTCTCGGGGCCGGGGGACGTCCGGGGGGGCGGTCTGTGGGTCCTCAACGCCGGCCTGCTGGAGGACCGCCGATTCAGGAGCAAACTGGATAAACTGCTGTTATACTGTGTACACGAGTGTGATGATGAGCGGGGATTGTTGGGGAGGTGGGCGGAGTTTAAGGCGAGAATTAAAAGGCTCGCCATAAACTTCGCCAAACATAAGGGGTGGGCGGAGAAGATGGAGGAGCAAAAATTAAATGGTGTGATTAAAAATGTCCTGATAAACATTGACGCGGCGACTGGAGCGCAGCTGGCGGACATGGAAGCCGCGAAGGCGAAGCTGGCAGAGCTTCATGGGGCCAGGTGCGCTGCGGCAGCCTTGCGTGCCAGAGCTGTCGACCTACTCCAGGGCGAGAGGTACTCCGCGTACTTTCTCGGCCTGGAGAAGGGAAGACAGCAAAGGCAAGAAATAGGGCAGCTGGAAAACGAGGCAGGGACCATGGTTACGGGGCGGGATGGAGTGGAGGAGGTGGCTGTCTCGTTTTTCGAGAAACTGTTCAGTAGGGAGCAGGTGGAGAAGGGGAGGGGGGAACAGTTGCTGAGCAGAGTAAGAGGGAGGTTGAGGGCTCAGGATAGCGAATTATTGGAGGGGAGGATAACGGAGGATGAGGTCGCCAGGGCCATAGCCGGCCTATCCAGGGCCAAAAGCCCTGGAGAGGACGGCCTCACCGCCGAACTCTATATGCTGTGTGAGGAGTACTTTGTGCCGCTCCTCACACAGCTTTTTAATGAAATAGTAGACACAGACAGGGTGCCGGAGGGCTTTTCGGCAGGAGTGATCTCCCTCCTGTTCAAGAAAGGGGACAGGAGGGAGATCAAAAATTATAGGCCGATAAGCCTGCTCAACGCAGACTACAAAATCCTCGCCAAAATAGTGGCGAACAGGATGAAGGAGGTGGCCGGGGACGTCGTGACCAGTTTACAGGCTTACGGCGTCCCCGGCAGGGATATAGCCGATTCCATTTTAGTGGTGCAGGGAGCGGTCCGGGGGATGGAGGAGTCGAAAAAGGGGCTCCTCCTGAACCTGGACCTAGAAAAGGCTTTTGACCGGGTAGACCAGGGGTTTCTATTTAACTCGTTGAGCGCCATGGGCTTCGGGCCAGGGCTCAGGAGGATGGTGGGGCTGCTATATAGGGGAGCACAGGCAAGAATCAAAATAAACGGGAGGCTGAGCAGGGTTTTTAATATCACAAGATCGGTGAGGCAGGGCTGCCCTCTCTCTCCGCTGCTGTTCTCCGTGGTGGTGGAGTCCCTGGTGGCCGCCATCACGGGGGACGGGCGCATGCCGGGGCTGCCCGTGGCGCCGGGGCTCGGGAGGGTCACCGTCGTTCCCTTTGCGGACGACGTGACCATCCTGGCCTCGGCGCCGGAGCAGATCGACTGCGCGCTGGAGCACGTCGCGGCCTTTGAGGCAGCCTCGGGGGCGAAATTGAACAGGGCCAAGACCTGCCTGCTGGTGGCGGACGGAGGGGGTCTTGGCCGGTGGGGTTTTAACATAAAACAGCAGACAAAGATTTTAGGAATACATGTGGGCATAGGTGGGGATAGGGCCTCACACAGTAACTGGGACGCGGCAATTAACAGGGTGAAACACATTGTTAACAGGTGGCGGCCCCGGGGCCTCAGCCTGAGAGCAAAGGCAATAGTGTGGAACGCCTTAGTAGCCTCTACTCTAGTACATGTTTTGGGAACCTGCGAGCTGCCACAGTGGGCACTAAACGTCCTGCAGGACACCCTCTCCGCTTTCCTATGGAGGGGGAGGGGTAATTCGATCGCTCGACGGGTGTTAATTGGTAATAAACGGGAGGGGGGTTTAGGACTGATTGACTTGAGTGCCAAAAGAGACGCACTGCGGCTAAAAGTGGTTAGAAAATTTCTCGATCCGGCCAGGCAGTACCCCTGGGAGGGCGCGATGGCGGGCTGTTTGGCTCAGTACGGCGAGGGGGACGTGTACAATCTGTGCACTCTCCCTCCCAGAACGGCCTACAGCCAGCTACCGCCGTTCTTCCGGGAGGTGCTAGAGGCGTGGCGCAAGTTGCTGCCCCGCCTCAAGCCAGCAGAGGTGAACAGAGGCAGTATCGCACTGTTGCCATTCCTCCAGACTCCCTTCCTCCAGCACGAGGGAAGGGCGCTGTCCTGCGCTCCGTTGCGGGCAGCGGGGGTCACGAGGATTGGTCAGGTGATTGACGGGGAGGGGCTCTTTGATTTTCAAAGGGCCAAAACTTCACTGATCAGGGGAGGGATTAGCTTTAGGCCGGGGCACGTTAGAACCACCGGTGCTAGAGTAGATAGGGCCATGCCAGAGTCCTGGAGGAGGGCTCTCTGCACCACCGGACCGGTGCGGGACCCTCGGCTGGCGTTCCTCCTGTGCCTGGCCCCGAGCCAGGTCGTACCCCTTGGTGAGTGTAACACCGGGACGCTGTACAGGCTCCTCGCGTCCGAGCTGGGGAGGCGGCCTTCCTCCGAGGCAGCTTGGGGGAGGCTCTTCCCCGGCTCGGACGTGAGGGAAATCTGGAAAAATTGCAGCGTCCCAAACCTATCCCATGCGGCGTTCGACCTGGACTTCCGTATCAGGCACAGGAGGGTCTACACCGGGGTCGTCCTGCACCAGGTCCACAGGGAGCTCTTCTCCAGGACCTGTGCTGTTTGCGAGATAGGGGATGAAGATGATATGCATTTGTTTGTGCACTGCCCGGAGTTGGTGGGTTTCCATGTGTTTTTGTTGTCTGTTCTGCGCACCCATTGCCACTACACACACACTGCACTCACCCCCTGGACTCTGCTATTTGGACTCTCACACAAGCACGCACTTACAAACACAGTACTGGCACTGGCACGGCAGGCCACTTGGACACGTCGCAACATCTCACTTCACGAGCACAGGCACACATCTGTTACACGCATATGGAAGACACTCATACAGTCACATTTCAGGACACTGCACCACGCAAAACATCTGGACGCACTGGTGGCGGGCAGTTCTTTTTGTTTTGTCAATGAGTTGGGTGATTTGTGTTTTTGTTTTGAGTAAATGTTTTTTGTTTCATTTTGAGTATGTCATTAAGTGTGTTTGCATTATGTGTGTCATTGAGTGTTCTTTTAGTTTGTCAAATTGAGTGTTTCAGTGTCGGTGGGGGATTATGTGTTGGGTACATGTTTGTCAGTAATGTAGTGTCTCCTTTCTTTTGCAGTTTGTTGTTTTGTAATTTATGGTTGTTTTTCAGTTTTGCTCATTTCTAGTCCTGTTTACTCATGCTTTATTTTACAGTTTGTATTCATTTCCAGTTTTTGATTATTTACTTTTCCATTTATTTCAATTTTTGATCATTTACAGTTTGGTTCATTTACAGTTTGTTTCATTTTCAGTTGGCTTAATTTGCATTTTGGTATGATTTACAGTTTGATTTCATTTTTGTGTACAGTCTGTTCTTTGTTGTTTGTGATTTTAAATGAATAGTGTTTTCAAATTGTAAGGAGAAAAATGTTCTGTGTTGTTTGTGATTTTAATGAATAGTGTTTTCAAATTGTAAAAAAGTATATTTTTATAATAAAAGATCCCCCCCCCCCCCCCACACGCCCGATCTCGTCTGATCTCGGAAGCTAAGCAGGGTCGGGCCTGGTCAGTACTTGGATGGGAGACCGCCTGGGAATACCAGGTGCTGTAAGCTTTTTTATCTCGACAAACAGCAGAAGGCGCTGCTGTTAACCCCACAGCGACATCGGATGAACATATATTCTGAAAAGTTATGTTCTTCAGCACTGTACTTTTCACATGTGAGAAAAGATCAAGTTTCCTGGGTATAAGTGCACCCAGGCGTTAATGGTGGTGACGATCGACATCTATAAAGGGCTTTTCTCCGCATCCTTCTTCGGCTTACGGCCATACAGCCCTCCACACGCCCGATCTCGTCTGATCTCGGAAGCTAAGCAGGGTCGGGCCTGGTCAGTACTTGGATGGGAGACCGCCTGGGAATACCAGGTGCTGTAAGCTTTTTTATCTCGACAAACAGCAGAAGGCGCTGCTGTTCCCCCACAGCGACATCGGATGAACATATATTCTGAAAAGTTATGTTCTTCAGCACTGTACTTTTCACATGTGAGAAAAGATCAAGTTTCCTGGGTATAAGTGCACCCAGGCGTTAATGGTGGTGACGATCGACATCTATAAAGGGCTTTTCTCCGCATCCTTCTTCGGCTTACGGCCATACAGCCCTCCACACGCCCGATCTCGTCTGATCTCGGAAGCTAAGCAGGGTCGGGCCTGGTCAGTACTTGGATGGGAGACCGCCTGGGAATACCAGGTGCTGTAAGCTTTTTTATCTCGACAAACAGCAGAAGGCGCTGCTGTTCCCCCACAGCGACATCGGATGAACATATATTCTGAAAAGTTATGTTCTTCAGCACTGTACTTTTCACATGTGAGAAAAGATCAAGTTTCCTGGGTATAAGTGCACCCAGGCGTTAATGGTGGTGACGATCGACATCTATAAAGGGCTTTTCTCCGCATCCTTCTTCGGCTTACGGCCATACCGCCCTCCACACGCCCGATCTCGTCTGATCTCGGAAGCTAAGCAGGGTCGGGCCTGGTCAGTACTTGGATGGGAGACCGCCTGGGAATACCAGGTGCTGTAAGCTTTTTTATCTCGAAAAACAGCAGAAGGCGCTGCTGTTCCCCCACAGCGACATCGGATGAATATATATTCTGAAAAGTTATGTTCTTCAGCACTGTACTTTTCACATGTGAGAAAAGATCAAGTTTCCTGGGTATAAGTGCACCCAGGCGTTAATGGTGGTGACGATCGACATCTATAAAGGGCTTTTCTCCGCATCCTTCTTCGTGTTACGGCCATACCGCCCTCCACACGCCCGATCTCGTCTGATCTCGGAAGCTAAGCAGGGTCGGGCCTGGTCAGTACTTGGATGGGAGACCGCCTGGGAATACCAGGTGCTGTAAGCTTTTTTATCTCGACAAACAGCAGAAGGCGCTGCTGTTCCCCCACAGCGACATCGGATGAACATATATTCTGAAAAGTTATGTTCTTCAGCACTGTACTTTTCACATGTGAGAAAAGATCAAGTTTCCTGGGTATTAGTGCACCCAGGCGTTAATGGTGGTGACGATCGACATCTATAAAGGGCTTTTCTCCGCATCCTTCTTCGGCTTACGGCCATACCGCCCTCCACACGCCCGATCTCGTCTGATCTCGGAAGCTAAGCAGGGTCGGGCCTGGTCAGTACTTGGATGGGAGACCGCCTGGGAATACCAGGTGCTGTAAGCTTTTTTATCTCGACAAACAGCAGAAGGCGCTGCTGTTCCCCCACAGCGACATCGGATGAATATATATTCTGAAAAGTTATGTTTTTCAGCACTGTACTTTTCACATGTGAGAAAAGATCAAGTTTCCTGGGTATAAGTGCACCCAGGCGTTAATGGTGGTGACGATCGACATCTATAAAGGGCTTTTCTCCGCATCCTTCTTTGGCTTACGGCCATACCGCCCTCCACACGCCCGATCTCGTCTGATCTCGGAAGCTAAGCAGGGTCGGGCCTGGTCAGTACTTGGATGGGAGATCGCCTGGGAATACCAGGTGCTGTAAGCTTTTTTATCTCGACAAACAGCAGAAGGCGCTGCTGTTCCCCCACAGCGACATCGGATGAACATATATTCTGAAAAGTTATGTTCTTCAGCACTGTACTTTTCACATGTGAGAAAAGATCAAGTTTCCTGGGTATAAGTGCACCCAGGCGTTAATGGTGGTGACGATCGACATCTATAAAGGGCTTTTCTCCGCATCCTTCTTCGGCTTACGGCCATACCGCCCTCCACACGCCCGATCTCGTCTGATCTCGGAAGCTAAGCAGGGTCGGGCCTGGTCAGTACTTGGATGGGAGACCGCCTGGGAATACCAGGTGCTGTAAGCTTTTTTATCTCGACAAACAGCAGAAGGCGCTGCTGTTCCCCCACAGCGACATCGGATGAACATATATTCTGAAAAGTTATGTTCTTCAGCACTGTACTTTTCACATGTGAGAAAAGATCAAGTTTCCTGGGTATAAGTGCACCCAGGCGTTAATGGTGGTGACGATCGACATCTATAAAGGGCTTTTCTCCGCATCCTTCTTCGGCTTACGGCCATACAGCCCTCCACACGCCCGATCTCGTCTGATCTCGGAAGCTAAGCAGGGTCGGGCCTGGTCAGTACTTGGATGGGAGACCGCCTGGGAATACCAGGTGCTGTAAGCTTTTTTATCTCGACAAACAGCAGAAGGCGCTGCTGTTCCCCCACAGCGACATCGGATGAACATATATTCTGAAAAGTTATGTTCTTCAGCACTGTACTTTTCACATGTGAGAAAAGATCAAGTTTCCTGGGTATAAGTGCACCCAGGCGTTAATGGTGGTGACGATCGACATCTATAAAGGGCTTTTCTCCGCATCCTTCTTCGGCTTACGGCCATACCGCCCTCCACACGCCCGATCTCGTCTGATCTCGGAAGCTAAGCAGGGTCGGGCCTGGTCAGTACTTGGATGGGAGACCGCCTGGGAATACCAGGTGCTGTAAGCTTTTTTATCTCGAAAAACAGCAGAAGGCGCTGCTGTTCCCCCACAGCGACATCGGATGAATATATATTCTGAAAAGTTATGTTCTTCAGCACTGTACTTTTCACATGTGAGAAAAGATCAAGTTTCCTGGGTATAAGTGCACCCAGGCGTTAATGGTGGTGACGATCGACATCTATAAAGGGCTTTTCTCCGCATCCTTCTTCGTGTTACGGCCATACCGCCCTCCACACGCCCGATCTCGTCTGATCTCGGAAGCTAAGCAGGGTCGGGCCTGGTCAGTACTTGGATGGGAGACCGCCTGGGAATACCAGGTGCTGTAAGCTTTTTTATCTCGACAAACAGCAGAAGGCGCTGCTGTTCCCCCACAGCGACATCGGATGAACATATATTCTGAAAAGTTATGTTCTTCAGCACTGTACTTTTCACATGTGAGAAAAGATCAAGTTTCCTGGGTATTAGTGCACCCAGGCGTTAATGGTGGTGACGATCGACATCTATAAAGGGCTTTTCTCCGCATCCTTCTTCGGCTTACGGCCATACCGCCCTCCACACGCCCGATCTCGTCTGATCTCGGAAGCTAAGCAGGGTCGGGCCTGGTCAGTACTTGGATGGGAGACCGCCTGGGAATACCAGGTGCTGTAAGCTTTTTTATCTCGACAAACAGCAGAAGGCGCTGCTGTTCCCCCACAGCGACATCGGATGAATATATATTCTGAAAAGTTATGTTTTTCAGCACTGTACTTTTCACATGTGAGAAAAGATCAAGTTTCCTGGGTATAAGTGCACCCAGGCGTTAATGGTGGTGACGATCGACATCTATAAAGGGCTTTTCTCCGCATCCTTCTTTGGCTTACGGCCATACCGCCCTCCACACGCCCAATCTCGTCTGATCTCGGAAGCTAAGCAGGGTCGGGCCTGGTCAGTACTTGGATGGGAGATCGCCTGGGAATACCAGGTGCTGTAAGCTTTTTTATCTCGACAAACAGCAGAAGGCGCTGCTGTTCCCCCACAGCGACATCGGATGAACATATATTCTGAAAAGTTATGTTCTTCAGCACTGTACTTTTCACATGTGAGAAAAGATCAAGTTTCCTGGGTATAAGTGCACCCAGGCGTTAATGGTGGTGACGATCGACATCTATAAAGGGCTTTTCTCCGCATCCTTCTTCGGCTTACGGCCATACCGCCCTCCACACGCCCGATCTCGTCTGATCTCGGAAGCTAAGCAGGGTCGGGCCTGGTCAGTACTTGGATGGGAGACCGCCTGGGAATACCAGGTGCTGTAAGCTTTTTTATCTCGACAAACAGCAGAAGGCGCTGCTGTTCCCCCACAGCGACATCGGATGAACATATATTCTGAAAAGTTATGTTCTTCAGCACTGTACTTTTCACATGTGAGAAAAGATCAAGTTTCCTGGGTATAAGTGCACCCAGCCGTTAATGGTGGTGACGATCGACATCTATAAAGGGCTTTTCTCCGCATCCTTCTACGGCTTACGGCCATACCGCCCCGAACCTCTTGGAGCGCAGTTGGTGTGTGTGAGTTGGCGAGTCGGTGTGAGAGCGGAGATTGCAGCAGCAGAGTGAGAGTGAGTGAGTGTGCTGAGAGCAATTGTTTGTCTGTCTTGAATTGTTTGTTCGTCGTGTGTGTGCGTGTGTGCGGTGTGTTTTTCCTTTTCTTTCTTCTTCCCTTACTCTATCTTTCTTCCTTTATATGTACTTGGTGTCACTTCGGGTTCTTTGTTTATAGATAGTTTGGTTAATACCCCCCGGCAGTGAATAGCACTGATCGGGGGTGGGATTTCACGGTAGCTCTTGTGTGCAAAAAAAAAAAAAATGACGGATCACACGGTAAAGACTAGAAGCAAGGCTAAGGTTACGATGAGAAGCATGACGGACCCGGATTTGGCTGCACCTGCTCTCTCCTCTGGGCGTCCTGCAAAGGGCGTCCGGGGGGGAGAGGAGGCTCTGAGTGCGTATGATGTGAGGATCGATAAGAGTGGAAGATTGATGAAAGGGATTGAGTCTATGAGTGAGAATGAGTGTGTGGATGACTGTGAGTGGAAGACTGCGGGGGGGAAGGGCCAGGTGGCAGGCCAGAAGCAGAGGGCCGCGAGGAGCGCGTCGACTTCCGGGTTGGCAGTCGGCTCCGCCGTACCAGCGGGAGTGATGCCACAGAGGGTGGCAGCCACGAGGGCCGGGGACGCCAGAGCTGCGGGACCCGTGACAGGTCGAGCAGGCTCAGCGGGGCTGGGAAAGGCTCCGATGGCGGCGGCTACGGGAGCTGCGGCGGCGGCGGCGATGGGACGGAGCGTGTCCTTCGCTCCGGGAGGGACCAAAGCGGCGGCAGCTCAGGCGGCAGCGATCCCAGCAGCTAGAGCAGCGGCGGCGGCGGCCAACCAGGCTGGACGGACGGGCAGGCCAGCCCAGGCGGCGGCAGCAGCGGCGGCAAACACGGCGGGACGAGCGGGCGACACGGGACCAGGCAGCGGGGCCGGGAGGACGGTGGAGGACCCGGCGGGACGAGCGGAGGCTCCGGCGGCGGCTTCGATTGCAGCAGCAGGCGGGAGAGAAACAGCGGCTGCTTTGCTGGCGGCAAGAAGAGCCAGGGACGCAGGAGCTGGAGCGGCTGCTGGACCGGGGACGGGAGCAGCGGCTGGAGCTGCAGCGGGCTCGCCCGCGGCAGCAGGACTTCAGCGGACCTTTGAGAAGGAACTCACAGTCCTCCTGGAACTGCAAGGGACTCTCCCCATCTCCGCGATGGAGCTCATGCGGGCGGTGAGGGGCTTGTGTGGGGGCTTGGTGGCGTGCCGTGCTACCGGTCCCCGCGCATACGAAGTCACCATGACACACATAAAGGGTAAGGAGCGAATCCTTGACGGTTTCAAAATTGGGGATACTGCTGTGTTGGCAAAAGGTTTATGCAATGACGAGCTCGTAGTATCATTTCTCAATCTGCCTGCCTATATTACGGACGAGGAAATTATCGCCAAATTAGAGAGCTGGGGGGTGGGGGCTGCCTCCCCGATAAGGAGACGAATGTGGCCGGGGACTAACGTCGCTGATGGCACCAGGTTCCTGAAAGTAAAATTCAATGACAAGATCCAGAGCCTGCCGTACTCAGCGCGGTTTGAGACGGCCCTAGGGCCCGAATACTTTAGGGTGATTCACGATCGTCAGGTCAAGGTGTGCCGTATGTGTCTCCAGCCGGGGCACATATTACGAGAATGCCCTGAGTTCTTTTGCCACAAGTGCGGGGTCCAGGGGCATTACGTACGGGAGTGTGGGGCCAAGAGGGGGCCGGAGGAGGTGAAGTGCTTATTGTGTAGCAATACAAATTCAAAGTGCTCGTGTAAGGAGAGCGAGGAGGAGGAGGGGGAGGAGGAGGAGGTGAAGGAGAAGGAGGAGGAGGAGGATGATGGCTCCTCGGCTGAGCTTCTCTCTGAGGAGGTGGAGAGTGAGAACGAGGAGGACATGGAGCAGGAAGGGGCGGGTGTGGCCGTGACGGCTGACCCAGCCCGGGCTGGATCCCATGAGCAGGTGAAAGGTGAGCAGCAGGACCCGAGCAAGGGGGCGGGTGTGGCCGTGAGGGCTGACCTAGCCCGGGCTGGGCCCCCGGTGCAGCCAACGGTGCCGAAGGGCCGGACCCAGGCGGAGCTCATCGGCTCCAGCCTGGACGGGCTAGAGGCGGCCGGAGGTGGCGGCCGGGCGGAGGTGGGCTCCCGTCTTGAAGAAGACGGAGAGCTGCCCTCGGCCCAGGTGACGACCAGACAGGGGGGCTCAGCCAGTGAGGGTCCACTGCTCGAGGGACGGCAGGGAGGAGTCCCTGTCGTCCCCCAGACACAGCTCGGGACCAGCTCCGACACCGACTGGGACCTGGACCAGGTAAAGCAAGTCAGAACGGGTAGGAAGAATAAGAAAAGGAAAACCAAGCAATAATGTACATTTCCTCCACTAGGTGCCCCTGATGGCTTCCCTCCTTTCGTTAAACGCTCGAGGGCTCCGCACGTGGGTAAAAACTAGGGCTATTTTGAACACCGTCAAAAATAACGAGATCTTGTGTGTGCAGGAGACCTGGTGGGATCAGCGGGTGGAGCAAAGGGTGCGGGGGGAGTGGAAGGGCAGCATAGCCAACAACAACGGGGGTGTTGCCTCCGGAGGGGTGGCTGTGTTGTTCGGGGAGGCAGCAGGGGTAACGTGGGCAGAGGTGTACGCAGATAGCGAGGGTCGTGTAATCGTTTTGGATATTGTGGGTCCGCAGTGGGCAGGCAGATTGATAAATGTGTATGCTCACAACGACGAGATGAGCAGAAAAGCTCTGTTTTTAAAACTGGAAAGGTGGATCACTCCCGCCACCATCATCATAGGGGACCTGAACTTAGTTCAGACCCTGGATGATGTGGGGGGGAGGGAGAAGCTCAGGTCCGACGTGAGCAGGGGTGTGTTGCTGGATTTATGTGTGCGAAATAACATGGTGGACGTGTTCCGGGTTCTCAACCCAGGTAGGCGGTCCTACAGTCGGGTCCAGGTGGTGCAGGGCCGCAGCCGCCGCTCCCGGATCGATTTGCTCCTGGCCTCCGGGGGGTTGCTGAGGGGGATTCAGGGGGTCGCTTACGAGCCATGCCCGTGGAGCGATCACCTGTTCCTCCGATGCGGCTTCTCGGGGCCGGGGGACGTCCGGGGGGGCGGTCTGTGGGTCCTCAACGCCGGCCTGCTGGAGGACCGCCGATTCAGGAGCAAACTGGATAAACTGCTGTTATACTGTGTACACGAGTGTGATGATGAGCGGGGATTGTTGGGGAGGTGGGCGGAGTTTAAGGCGAGAATTAAAAGGCTCGCCATAAACTTCGCCAAACATAAGGGGTGGGCGGAGAAGATGGAGGAGCAAAAATTAAATGGTGTGATTAAAAATGTCCTGATAAACATTGACGCGGCGACTGGAGCGCAGCTGGCGGACATGGAAGCCGCGAAGGCGAAGCTGGCAGAGCTTCATGGGGCCAGGTGCGCTGCGGCAGCCTTGCGTGCCAGAGCTGTCGACCTACTCCAGGGCGAGAGGTACTCCGCGTACTTTCTCGGCCTGGAGAAGGGAAGACAGCAAAGGCAAGAAATAGGGCAGCTGGAAAACGAGGCAGGGACCATGGTTACGGGGCGGGATGGAGTGGAGGAGGTGGCTGTCTCGTTTTTCGAGAAACTGTTCAGTAGGGAGCAGGTGGAGAAGGGGAGGGGGGAACAGTTGCTGAGCAGAGTAAGAGGGAGGTTGAGGGCTCAGGATAGCGAATTATTGGAGGGGAGGATAACGGAGGATGAGGTCGCCAGGGCCATAGCCGGCCTATCCAGGGCCAAAAGCCCTGGAGAGGACGGCCTCACCGCCGAACTCTATATGCTGTGTGAGGAGTACTTTGTGCCGCTCCTCACACAGCTTTTTAATGAAATAGTAGACACAGACAGGGTGCCGGAGGGCTTTTCGGCAGGAGTGATCTCCCTCCTGTTCAAGAAAGGGGACAGGAGGGAGATCAAAAATTATAGGCCGATAAGCCTGCTCAACGCAGACTACAAAATCCTCGCCAAAATAGTGGCGAACAGGATGAAGGAGGTGGCCGGGGACGTCGTGACCAGTTTACAGGCTTACGGCGTCCCCGGCAGGGATATAGCCGATTCCATTTTAGTGGTGCAGGGAGCGGTCCGGGGGATGGAGGAGTCGAAAAAGGGGCTCCTCCTGAACCTGGACCTAGAAAAGGCTTTTGACCGGGTAGACCAGGGGTTTTTATTTAACTCGTTGAGCGCCATGGGCTTCGGGCCAGGGCTCAGGAGGATGGTGGGGCTGCTATATAGGGGAGCACAGGCAAGAATCAAAATAAACGGGAGGCTGAGCAGGGTTTTTAATATCACAAGATCGGTGAGGCAGGGCTGCCCTCTCTCTCCGCTGCTGTTCTCCGTGGTGGTGGAGTCCCTGGTGGCCGCCATCACGGGGGACGGGCGCATGCCGGGGCTGCCCGTGGCGCCGGGGCTCGGGAGGGTCACCGTCGTTCCCTTTGCGGACGACGTGACCATCCTGGCCTCGGCGCCGGAGCAGATCGACTGCGCGCTGGAGCACGTCGCGGCCTTTGAGGCAGCCTCGGGGGCGAAATTGAACAGGGCCAAGACCTGCCTGCTGGTGGCGGACGGAGGGGGTCTTGGCCGGTGGGGTTTTAACATAAAACAGCAGACAAAGATTTTAGGAATACATGTGGGCATAGGTGGGGATAGGGCCTCACACAGTAACTGGGACGCGGCAATTAACAGGGTGAAACACATTGTTAACAGGTGGCGGCCCCGGGGCCTCAGCCTGAGAGCAAAGGCAATAGTGTGGAACGCCTTAGTAGCCTCTACTCTAGTACATGTTTTGGGAACCTGCGAGCTGCCACAGTGGGCACTAAACGTCCTGCAGGACACCCTCTCCGCTTTCCTATGGAGGGGGAGGGGTAATTCGATCGCTCGACGGGTGTTAATTGGTAATAAACGGGAGGGGGGTTTAGGACTGATTGACTTGAGTGCCAAAAGAGACGCACTGCGGCTAAAAGTGGTTAGAAAATTTCTCGATCCGGCCAGGCAGTACCCCTGGGAGGGCGCGATGGCGGGCTGTTTGGCTCAGTACGGCGAGGGGGACGTGTACAATCTGTGCACTCTCCCTCCCAGAACGGCCTACAGCCAGCTACCGCCGTTCTTCCGGGAGGTGCTAGAGGCGTGGCGCAAGTTGCTGCCCCGCCTCAAGCCAGCAGAGGTGAACAGAGGCAGTATCGCACTGTTGCCATTCCTCCAGACTCCCTTCCTCCAGCACGAGGGAAGGGCGCTGTCCTGCGCTCCGTTGCGGGCAGCGGGGGTCACGAGGATTGGTCAGGTGATTGACGGGGAGGGGCTCTTTGATTTTCAAAGGGCCAAAACTTCACTGATCAGGGGAGGGATTAGCTTTAGGCCGGGGCACGTTAGAACCACCGGTGCTAGAGTAGATAGGGCCATGCCAGAGTCCTGGAGGAGGGCTCTCTGCACCACCGGACCGGTGCGGGACCCTCGGCTGGCGTTCCTCCTGTGCCTGGCCCCGAGCCAGGTCGTACCCCTTGGTGAGTGTAACACCGGGACGCTGTACAGGCTCCTCGCGTCCGAGCTGGGGAGGCGGCCTTCCTCCGAGGCAGCTTGGGGGAGGCTCTTCCCCGGCTCGGACGTGAGGGAAATCTGGAAAAATTGCAGCGTCCCAAACCTATCCCATGCGGCGTTCGACCTGGACTTCCGTATCAGGCACAGGAGGGTCTACACCGGGGTCGTCCTGCACCAGGTCCACAGGGAGCTCTTCTCCAGGACCTGTGCTGTTTGCGAGATAGGGGATGAAGATGATATGCATTTGTTTGTGCACTGCCCGGAGTTGGTGGGTTTCCATGTGTTTTTGTTGTCTGTTCTGCGCACCCATTGCCACTACACACACACTGCACTCACCCCCTGGACTCTGCTATTTGGACTCTCACACAAGCACGCACTTACAAACACAGTACTGGCACTGGCACGGCAGGCCACTTGGACACGTCGCAACATCTCACTTCACGAGCACAGGCACACATCTGTTACACGCATATGGAAGACACTCATACAGTCACATTTCAGGACACTGCACCACGCAAAACATCTGGACGCACTGGTGGCGGGCAGTTCTTTTTGTTTTGTCAATGAGTTGGGTGATTTGTGTTTTTGTTTTGAGTAAATGTTTTTTGTTTCATTTTGAGTATGTCATTAAGTGTGTTTGCATTATGTGTGTCATTGAGTGTTCTTTTAGTTTGTCAAATTGAGTGTTTCAGTGTCGGTGGGGGATTATGTGTTGGGTACATGTTGGTCAGTAATGTAGTGTCTCCTTTCTTTTGCAGTTTGTTGTTTTGTAATTTATGGTTGTTTTTCAGTTTTGCTCATTTCTAGTCCTGTTTACTCATGCTTTATTTTACAGTTTGTTTTCATTTCCAGTGTTTGATTATTTACTTTTCCATTTATTTCAATTTTTGATCATTTACAGTTTGGTTCATTTACAGTTTGTTTCATTTTCAGTTGGCTTAATTTGCATTTTGGTATGATTTACAGTTTGATTTCATTTTTGTGTACAGTCTGTTCTGTGTTGTTTGTGATTTTAAATGAATAGTGTTTTCAAATTGTAAGGAAAAAAATGTTCTGTGTTGTTTGTGATTTTAATGAATAGTGTTTTCAAATTGTAAAAAAGTATATTTTTATAATAAAAGATCCCCCCCCCCCCACACGCCCGATCTCGTCTGATCTCGGAAACTAAGCAGGGTCGGGCCTGGTCAGTACTTGGATGGGAGACCGCCTGGGAATACCAGGTGCTGTAAGCTTTTTTATCTCGACAAACAGCAGAAGGCGCTGCTGTTCCCCCACAGCGACATCGGATGAACATATATTCTGAAAAGTTATGTTCTTCAGCACTGTACTTTTCACATGTGAGAAAAGATCAAGTTTCCTGGGTATAAGTGCACCCAGGCGTTAATGGTGGTGACGATCGACATCTATAAAGGGCATTTCTCCGCATCCTTCTTCGGCTTACGGCCATACCGCCCTCCACAGGCCCGATCTCGTCTGATCTCGGAAGCTAAGCAGGGTCGGGCCTGGTCAGTACTTGGATGGGAGACCGCCTGGGAATACCAGGTGCTGTAAGCTTTTTTATCTCGACAAACAGCAGAAGGCGCTGCTGTTCCCCCACAGCGACATCGGATGAACATATATTCTGAAAAGTTATGTTCTTCAGCACTGTACTTTTCACATGTGAGAAAAGATCAAGTTTCCTGGGTATAAGTGCACCCAGGCGTTAATGGTGGTGACGATCGACATCTATAAAGGGCTTTTCTCCGCATCCTTCTTCGGCTTACGGCCATACCGCCCTCCACACGCCCGATCTCGTCTGATCTCGGAAGCTAAGCAGGGTCGGGCCTGGTCAGTACTTGGATGGGAGACCTCCTGGGAATACCAGGTGCTGTAAGCTTTTTTATCTCGACAAACAGCAGAAGGCGCTGCTGTTCCCCCACAGCGACATCGGATGAACATATATTATGAAAAGTTATGTTCTTCAGCACTGTACTTTTCACATGTGAGAAAAGATCAAGTTTCCTGGGTATAAGTGCACCCAGGCGTTAATGGTGGTGACGATCGACATCTATAAAGGGCTTTTCTCCGCATCCTTCTTCGGCTTACGGCCATACCGCCCTCCACACGTCCGATCTCGTCTGATCTCGGAAGCTAAGCAGGGTCGGGCCTGGTCAGTACTTGGATGGGAGACCGCCGGGGAATACCAGGTGCTGTAAGCTTTTTTATCTCGACAAACAGCAGAAGGCGCTGCTGTTCCCCCACAGCGACATCGGATGAATATATATTCTGAAAAGTTATGTTCTTCAGCACTGTACTTTTCACATGTGAGAAAAGATCAAGTTTCCTGGGTATAAGTGCACCCAGGCGTTAATGGTGGTGACGATCGACATCTATAAAGGGCTTTTCTCCGCATCCTTCTTCGGCTTACGGCCATACCGCCCTCCACACGCCCGATCTCGTCTGATCTCGGAAGCTAAGCAGGGTCGGGCCTGGTCAGTACTTGGATGGGAGACCGCCTGGGAATACCAGGTGCTGTAAGCCTTTTTATCTCGACAAACAGCAGAAGGCGCTGCTGTTCCCCCACAGCGACATCGGATGAACATATATTCTGAAAAGTTATGTTCTTCAGCACTGTACTTTTCACATGTGAGAAAAGATCAAGTTTCCTGGGTATAAGTGCACCCAGGCGTTAATGGTGGTGACGGGCCGGACCCAGGCGGAGCTCATCGGCTCCAGCCTGGACGGGCTAGAGGCGGCCGGAGGTGGCGGCTGGGCGGAGGTGGGCTCCCGTCTTGAAGAAGACGGAGAGCTGCCCTCGGCCCAGGTGACGACCAGACAGGGGGGCTCAGCCAGTGAGGGTCCACTGCTCGAGGGACAGCAGGGAGGGGTCCCTGTCGTCCCTCAGACACAGCTCGGGACCAGCTCCGACACCGACTGGGACCTGGACCAGGTAAAGCAAGTCAGAACGGGCAGAAAGAACAAGAAAAGGAAAACTAAGCAATGATGTGCATTTCCTCCACTAGGTGCTCCTGATGGCTTCCCTCGTCTCTCTTAATGTTCGTGGGCTCCGCACGTGGGTTAAAACCAGGGCTATTTTTGCTAGTGTTAAAAGCAATGAAATTTTGTGTGTTCAAGAGACCTGGTGGGATCAGCGGGTGGAGCAAAGGGTGCGGGGGGAGTGGAAGGGCAGCATAGCTTGCAACAACGGGGGTGTTAACTCCGGAGGGGTGGCTGTGCTGTTCGGGGAGACAGCGGGGGTTACGTGGGCAGAAGTGCACTCAGACAACGAAGGCCGAATAATAGTGCTGGATATTGTGTGTCCACAGTGGGCAGGCAGGTTGATTAACGTTTATGCACATAACGACGAGATGAGAAGAAAAGCTCTTTTTCTAGAGCTGGAGAGGTGGATCACTCCCACCACCATCATCGTAGGGGACCTAAACCTGGTTCAGACCTTGGATGATGTGGGGGGGAGGGAGAAGCTCAGGTCTGACGTGAGCAGGGGTGTGTTCGCGGATTTGTGTGTCCGCAATGATATAATTGATGTGTTTCGGGTTCTCAACCCAGGTAGGCGGTCCTACAGTCGGGTCCAGGTGGTGCAGGGCCGCAGCCGCTGCTCCCGGATCGACTTGCTTCTGGCCTCCGGGGGGTTGCTGAGGGGGATTCGGGGGGTCGCTTACGAGCCATGCCCATGGAGCGATCACCTGTTCCTCCGATGCAGCTTCTCGGGGCCGGGGGACGTCCGGGGGGGCGGCCTGTGGGTCCTCAATGCTGGCCTGCTGGAGGACCGCCGCTTCAGAAATAAGCTTGAAAAATTGTTATTGTATTGTGTGCATGAGTGCGATGATGAGCGGGGATTGTTGGGGAGGTGGGTGGAGTTTAAGGCAAGAATCAAGAGGCTGGCAATAAACTTCGCTAAACATAAGGGGTGGTTAGAAAAAATGGAGGAACAGAAATTAAATGACGTTATTAAAAACGTCATTTCTAGCATTGACACGGCGACTGGAGTGCAGCTGGCGGGCATGGAAGCCGCAAAGGCGAGGCTGGCAGAGCTGCACGGAGCTAGGTGCGCTGCTGCAGCCCTGCGCGCCAGAGCTGTCGACCTCCTCCAGGGCGAGAGGTACTCCGCGTACTTTCTCGGCCTGGAGAAGGGTAGACAGCAAAGGCAGGAGATTGGGCAGTTAGAAGACGAGGCGGGGATCATGGTTACGGGGCGGGATGGAGTAGAGGAGGTGGCCGTCTCGTTTTATGAAAGGTTGTTTGGCAGGGAGCAGGTGGATAAGGTGGGGGGGGAACAGCTGCTGAGCAGAGTGAGAGGGAGGCTAAGCGCACTGGATAGTGATTTACTAGAGGGGAGGATCACGGAGGATGAGGTCGCCAGGGCCGTAGCCGGCCTATCCAGGGCCAAAAGCCCTGGAGAAGACGGCCTCACCGCCGAGCTCTATATGCTGTGTGAGGAGTACCTTGTGCCACTCCTCACACAGCTTTTTAATGAAATGGTAGAGAAAGATGGGGTGCCAGAGGGGTTCTCGGCGGGAGTGATCTCCCTCCTGTTCAAGAAAGGGGACAGGAGGGAGATCAAAAATTACAGGCCAATAAGTCTGCTAAATGTTGACTATAAAATCTTCGCTAAAATATTAGCTAATAGGGTGAAGGAGGTGGCCGGGGACGTCGTGACCAGCTTACAGGCTTACGGCGTCCCCGGCAGGGACATAGCAGACTCAATCATGGTTGTGCAGGGAGCGGTCCGGGGGATGGAGGAGTCAAAAAAGGGGCTCCTCCTGAACCTGGACCTAGACAAAGCTTTTGACCGAGTGGATCACTCGTTTTTATTTAACTCCCTGAGCGCCATGGGCTTCGGGCCAGGGCTCAGGAAGATGGTGGGTCTTTAATATAGGGGAGCACAGGCGAGATTGAAAATTAACGGGAGACTGAGTAGGGCATTCACAATAGGGAGATCGGTGAGGCAGGGCTGTCCTCTCTCGCCGCTGCTGTTCTCCGTGGTGGTGGAGTCCCTGGCGGCCGCCGTCGCAGCGGACGGTCGCATGCCGGGGCTGCCCGTGGCGCCGGGGCTCAGGAGGGTCACCGTCGTCCCCTTTGCGGACGACGTGACCGTCCTGGCCTCGGCGCCGGAGCAGATCGACTACGCACTGGAGCACGTCGCGGCCTTCGAGGCAGCCTCGGGGGCGAGGCTAAACAGGGCCAAGACCTGCCTGCTGGTGGCGGACGGGGGGGGTCTTGGCCGATGGGGTTTTAACATCCAACAGCAGACTAAGATCTTAGGTATACATGTGGGCATAGGTGGGGATAGGGCCTCACACAGTAACTGGGACGCGGCAATTAACAGGGTGAAATACATTGTTAACAGGTGGCGGCCCCGGGGCCTCAGCCTGAGAGCAAAGGTAATAGTGTGGAACGCCTTAGTAGCCTCTACTCTAGTGCATGTTTTGGGGACCTGCGAGCTGCCACAGTGGGCACTAAACGTCCTGCAGGACACCCTCTCCGCTTTCCTATGGAGGGGGAGGGGTAATTCGATCGCTCGACGGGTGTTAATTGGTAATAAACGGGAGGGGGGTTTAGGACTGATTGACTTGAGTGCCAAAAGAGACGCACTGCGGCTAAAAGTGGTTAGCGGCCAAAGCGGCGGCAGCTCAGGCGGCGGTGATCCCAGCAGCCAGAGCAGCGGCGGCGGCCAACCAGGCGGGACGGACGGGCAGGCCAGCCCAGGCGGCGGCAGCAGCGGCGGCGGCGAACACTGCGGGACGAGCGGGCGACACGGGACCAGGCAGCGGGGCCGGGAGGACGGCGGTGGATTCTGCGGGACGGGCGGAGGCTCCGGTGGCGGCTTCGATCGTGGCAGCGGCCGGGAAGGAAACAGCAGCTGCTTTGCTGGCAGCAAGAAGAGCCAAGGCTGCGGGGGCTGGAGCAGCGGCCGGACCGGGGACGGGAGCAGCGGCCGGAGCCGTGGCGGACCCGTCCGCGGCAGCAGGACCACAGCGGACTTTCGACAAAGAACTCACCGTCCTCTTGGAGCTGCAAGGGACTCTCCCCATCTCCGCGATGGAGCTCATGCGGGCGGTGAGGGGCTTGTGTGGGGGCTTGTTGGCTTGCCGTGCTACCGGTCCCCGCGCTTACGAAGTGACGATGACACACATTAAGGGTAAGGAGAGAATCCTTGACGGCTTTAAAATTGGGGACACTGCTGTTTTAGCCAAAGGGCTGTGCAATGATGAGCTTGTCGTGTCATTTCTCAACCTGCCTGCTTATATTACTGATGAGGAAATTGTGGCTAAATTAGAGAGCTGGGGGGTGGGCGCTGTCTCCCCGATAAGGAGACGAATGTGGCCGGGGACTAACGTCGCTGATGGTACCAGGTTTTTAAAAGTAAAATTTAACGATAAAATCCAGAGCCTGCCGTACTCGGCGCGGTTTGAGACGGCCCTAGGGCCCGAATACTTCAGGGTTATTCACGATCGTCAGGTCAAGGTGTGCCGTATGTGTCTCCAGCCGGGGCACATACTGCGAGAATGCCCGGAGTTTTTCTGTCACAAATGCGGGGTCCAGGGGCATTACGTGCGGGAGTGTGGGGCCAAGAGGGGGCCGGAGGAGGAGAAGTGTGTGTTATGCAAAAATGTTAATTCTAAGTGCTCGTGCAAGGAGAGCGAGGATGAGGGAGGGGAGGAGGAGGAGGAGAAGGAGGAGGAAGAGGAGGAGGACGATGGCTCCTCGGCTGAGCTTCTCTCTGAGGAGGTGGAGAGTGAGAACGAGGAGGACATGGAGCAGGAAGGGGCGGGTGTGGCCGTGACGGCTGACCTAGCCCGGGCTGGATCCAGGGAGCAGGTGCCAGGTGAGCAGCAGGACCCGAGCAAGGGGGCGGGTGTGGCCGTGAAGGCTGACCTAGCCCGGGCTGGGCCCCCGGTGCAGCCAACGGTGCCGACAGGCCGGACCCAGGCGGAGCTCATGGGCTCCAGCCTGGTCGGGCTGGAGGCGGCCGGAGGCGGCGGCTGGGCGGGGGTCGGCTCCTGTCTTGGAGAAGACGGTGAGCTGCCCTCGGCCCAGGTGATGGCCAGACAGGGGGGCTCAGCCAGTGAGGGGCCACTGCTCGAGGGACGGCAGGGAGGGGTCCCTGTCGTTCCTCAGACACAGCTCGGGACCAGCTCCGACACCGACTGGGACCTGGACCAGGTCAAGCAGGTTAGGACGGGTAGAAAGAATAAGAAAAGGAAAACCAAGCAATGATGTGCATTCCCTCCACTAGGTGTCCCTGATGGCTTCCCTCCTTTCTCTAAATGTTCGTGGGCTCCGCACGTGGGTTAAAACCAGGGCTATTCTTGCTAGTGTAAAAAACAATGACATTTTGTGTGTCCAAGAGACCTGGTGGGATCAGCGGGTGGAGCAAAGGGTGCGGGGGGAGTGGAAGGGCAGCATGGCTTGCAACAACGGGGGTGGTACCTCCGGAGGGGTGGCTGTGCTGTTCGGGGAAGCAGCGGGGGTTACGTGGGTAGTAGTGCACTCAGATAATGAAGGCAGAGTATTAGTGCTGGATATTGTGTGTCCACAGTGGGCAGGTAGGTTGATTAATGTATATGCATACAATGATGAAATGAAAAGAAAAGCCTTTTTTCTGGAGCTGGAAAGGTGGATCACTCCCACCACCATCATCGTAGGGGACCTGAACCTGGTTCAGACCTTGGATGATGTGGGGGGGAGGGAGAAGCTCAGGTCTGACGTGAGCAGGGGTGTGTTTGCGGATTTGTGTGTTCGAAAGGATGTGATTGATGTGTTTCGTGTTCTTAATCCAGGTAGGCGGGCCTACAGTCGGGTCCAGGTGGTGCAGGGCCGCAGCCGCCGCTCCCGGATCGACTTGCTCCTGGCCTCCGGGGGGTTGCTGAGGAGGATTCGGGGGGTCGCTTATGAGCCTTGCCCATGGAGCGATCACCTGTTCCTCCGATGCAGCTTCTCGGGGCCGGGGGACGTCCGGGGGGGCGGCCTGTGGGTCCTCAACGCTGGCCTGCTGGAGGACCGCCGTTTCCGGAAAAAACTGGATAAACTGTTACTGTATTGCATACATGAGTGTGATGATGAGCGGGGATTGTTGGGGAGGTGGGTGGAGTTTAAACAGAGAATTAAAAGGCTAGCAATTAATTTCGCGAAACACAAGGGTTGGTTGGAAAGAATGGAGGAACAGAGATTGAGAAACATCATAAACAACGTTATTACTGGCATTGACACGGCGACTGGAGCGCAGCTGGCCAGTATGGAAGCCGCAAAGGCGAGGCTGGCTGAGCTGCACGGAGCCAGGTGCGCTGCTGCAGCCCTACGCGCCAGAGCTGTCGACCTCCTCCAGGGCGAGAGGTACTCAGCGTACTTTCTCGGCCTGGAGAAAGGTAGACAGCAAAGGCAAATAATTGAGCAGCTACAGGACGAGGCGGGGATCATGGTCACTGGGCGGGACGGGGTAGAGGAGGTGGCCGTCTCTTTTTACGCGCGACTGTTTGGCAGGGAGCAGGTGGATAGGGTGAGGGGGGAGCAGCTGCTTAGCAGAGTGAGAGGGAGGTTGAGCGAGCTAGATAGCGGTTTATTGGAGGGGAGGATCACG
The DNA here is from genome assembly GCF_963514095.1 of Eutrigla gurnardus. Taxonomy (NCBI): domain Eukaryota; kingdom Metazoa; phylum Chordata; class Actinopteri; order Perciformes; family Triglidae; genus Eutrigla; species Eutrigla gurnardus. The sequence goes on along the minus strand of NC_139922.1, from coordinate 29,857,438 downwards.
GAGGATGAGGTCGCCAGGGCCGTAGCCGGCCTATCCAGGGCCAAAAGCCCGGGAGAGGACGGCCTCACCGCCGAGCTCTATGTGCTGTGTGAGGAGTACTTTGTGCCGCTCCTCACACAGCTTTTTAATGAAATGGTGGACAAAAATGGGGTGCCAGAGGGTTTTTCGGCGGGAGTGATCTCCCTCCTATTCAAAAAAGGGGATAGGAGGGAGATCAAAAACTATAGGCCGATTAGTCTTTTAAACGTAGACTACAAGATCTTGGCTAAAATTGTAGCAAACAGGGTGAAGGAGGTGGCCGGGGACGTCGTGACCAGCTTGCAGGCTTACGGCGTCCCCGGCAGGGACATAGCCGATTCGATTCTAGCGGTACAAGGAGCGGTCCGGGGGATGGAGGAGTCAAATAAGGGGCTCCTCCTGAACCTGGACCTTGAGAAGGCTTTTGACAGGATGGATCACTCCTTCTTATTTGACTCCCTGAGCGCCATGGGCTTCGGGCCAGGGCTCAGAAGGCTGGTGGGGCTCCTGTATGAAGGAGCGCAGGCGAAGCTAAAAATAAACGGGAGGCTGAGCAGAGCCTTTGGGATAGGAAGATCGGTGAGGCAGGGCTGTCCTCTCTCGCCGCTGCTGTTCTCCTTGGTGATGGAGTCCTTGGCGGCCGCCGTCGCAGCGGACGGTCGCATGCCGGGGCTGCCCGTGGCGCCGGGGCTCAGGAGGGTCACCGTCGTCCCCTTTGCGGACGACGTGACCATCCTGGCCTCGGCGCCGGGGGAGATCGATCATGCGCTGGAGCACATCGCGGCCTTTGAGGCAGCCTCGGGGGCGAGGCTGAACAGGGCCAAGACCTGCCTGCTGGTGGCGAACGGGGGGGGTCTTGGCCGGTGGGGTTTTAATATCCAACAACAGGCAAAGATTTTAGGCATACATGTGGGCATAGGTGGGGATAGGGCCTCACACAGTAACTGGGACGCGGCAATTAACAGGGTGAAACACATTGTTAACAGGTGGCGGCCCCGGGGCCTCAGCCTGAGAGCAAAGGCAATAGTGTGGAACGCCTTAGTAGCCTCTACTCTAGTGCATGTTTTGGGGACCTGCGAGCTGCCACAGTGGGCACTAAACGTCCTGCAGGACACCCTCTCCGCTTTCCTATGGAGGGGGAGGGGTAATTCGATCGCTCGACGGGTGTTAATTGGTAATAAACGGGAGGGGGGTTTAGGACTGATTGACTTGAGTGCCAAAAGAGACGCACTGCGGCTAAAAGTGGTTAGAAAATTTCTCGATCCGGCCAGGCAGTACCCCTGGGAGGGCGCGATGGCGGGCTGTTTGGCTCAGTACGGCGAGGGGGACGTGTACAATCTGTGCACTCTCCCTCCCAGAACGGCCTACAGCCAGCTACCGCCGTTCTTCCGGGAGGTGCTAGAGGCGTGGCGCAAGTTGCTGCCCCGCCTCAAGCCAGCAGAGGTGAACAGAGGCAGTATCGCACCATTGCCATTCCTCCAGACTCCCTTCCTCCAGCACGAGGGAAGGGCGCTGTCCTGCGCTCCGTTGCGGGCAGCGGGGGTCACGAGGATTGGTCAGGTGATTGACGGGGAGGGGCTCTTTGATTTTCAAAGGGCCAAAACTTCACTGATCAGGGGAGGGATTAGCTTTAGGCCGGGGCACGTTAGAACCACCGGTGCTAGAGTAGATAGGGCCATGCCAGAGTCCTGGAGGAGGGCTCTCTGCACCACCGGACCGGTGCGGGACCCTCGGCTGGCGTTCCTCCTGTGCCTGGCCCCGAGCCAGGTCGTACCCCTTGGTGAGTGTAACACCGGGACGCTGTACAGGCTCCTCGCGTCCGAGCTGGGGAGGCGGCCTTCCTCCGAGGCAGCTTGGGGGAGGCTCTTCCCCGGCTCGGACGTGAGGGAAATCTGGAAAAATTGCAGCGTCCCAAACCTATCCCATGCGGCGTTCGACCTGGACTTCCGGGTCAGGCACAGGAGGGTCTTCACCGGGGTCGTCCTGCACCAGGTCCACAGGGAGCTCTTCTCCAGGACCTGTGCAGTTTGTAAGTTAGGGGATGAAGATGATGTACATTTGTTTGTGCACTGCCCTGAGTTGGTGGGTTTTCATGTCTTTTTACTGTCTGTTCTGCGCACCCATTGCCATTACACTCACACGACATTCACCCCCTGGACTCTGCTTTTTGGACTGGCTCATAAACACACGCTCATCAACACTGCACTGGCGCTGGCACGGCAGGCCACCTGGACAAGAAGAAACATTTCACTTCACGAGCACAGACACACATCCGTAACACGCATCTGGAGAGCACTCATACAGGCACATTTCAGGACACTGCACCACGCACAAAAACTGGATACACTGGTGGCGGGCAGTTCTCTCTGTTTTGTGGATGAGTTGGGTGATTTGTGTTTTTCTTTTGAGTGAGTATGAATGTGATGTATACATTTTTTCAGTTCGTCTCATTTGGTTTTTTGCTGTATTGTTAGTTTCCTTTTATGTCTGTTTAGATATTTTCTGTCTGTTTTTCTTATTATGTGCTACATGGTTTCGTCTTTCAGTTGACTTTATTTGCATTTGTGTTTTGATTTACAGTTTGTTTTCATTTTTGTACGGTCTGTTCTGTGTTGTTTGTGTTTTTAATGAATAGTGTTTTCAAATTTGTATAGTATATTTTTCATAATAAAAGATAAAAAAAAAAAAACCCCTAGGAGCAGTGTGTGTGTGAGTTGGCGAGTCAGAGCGAGAGAGAGCGAGCGAGAGCAAGAGCGTGAGTTAGAGTGCAATTGTTTGTCCGTGGAGTTGTTTGTTCGTCGTGTGTGTGCGTGTGTGCGGTGTGTTTTTTCCTTCCTTTTTTCTCCCCCTCTTCTATCTTTCTTCCTTTATATGTACTTGGTGTCACTTCGGGTTCTTTGTTAATAGATAGTTTGGTTAATACCCCCCGGCAGTGACTAGCACTGATCGGGGGTGGGATATCACGGTAACGTTTGTGTGCAAAAAAAAAAAAAAATATAACAAAAAAAATGACGGATTACACGGTAAAGACTAAAAGTAAGGTTAAGATGACGACGAGAAGCATGACGGACCCGGATTTGGCTGCACCTGCTCTCTCCTCTGGGCGTCCTGCAAAGGGCGTTCGGGGGGGAGAAGAGGCTCTGAGTATGTATGATGTGAGGATTGACAGGAGTGGAAGAATAATGAAAGGGATTGAGTCCATGAGTGAAAATGAGTGTGTGGATGACGGCGAGTGGAAGACTGCGGGGGGGAAGGGACAGGTGGCGGGCAAAAAGCAGAGGGCAGCGAGGAGCGCGCCGACTTCCGGGTTGGCAGCCGGCTCCGCCGTACCAGCGGGAGTGATGCCACAGAGGGTGGCAGCCACGAGGGACGGGGACGCCAGAGCTGCGGGACCCGTGACAGGTCGAGCAGGCTCAGCGGGGCTGGGAAAGGCTCCGATGGCGGCGGCTACGGGAGCTGCGGCGGCGGCGGAGATGGGACGGAGCGTGTCCTTCGCTCCGGGAGGGACCAAAGCGGCGGCAGCTCAGGCGGCGGTGATCCCAGCAGCCAGAACAGCGGCGGCGGCCAACCAGGCGGGACGGACGGGCAGGCCAGCCCAGGCGGCGGCAGCAGCGGCGGCGGCGAACACTGCGGGACGAGCGGGCGACACGGGACCAGGCAGCGGGGCCGGGAGGACGGCGGTGGATTCTGCGGGACGGGCGGAGGCTCCGGTGGCGGCTTCGATCGTGGCAGCGGCCGGGAAGGAAACAGCGGCTGCTTTGCTGGCAGCGAGAAGAGCCAAGGCTGCGGGGGCTGGAGCAGCGGCCGGACCGGGGACGGGAGCAGCGGCCGGAGCCGTGGCGGACCCGTCCGCGGCAGCAGGACCACAGCGGACTTTCGACAAAGAACTCACCGTCCTCTTGGAGCTGCAAGGGACTCTCCCCATCTCCGCGATGGAGCTCATGCGGGCGGTGAGGGGCTTGTGTGGGGGCTTGTTGGCTTGCCGTGCTACCGGTCCCCGCGCTTACGAAGTGACGATGACACACATTAAGGGTAAGGAGAGAATCCTTGACGGCTTTAAAATTGGGGACACTGCTGTTTTAGCCAAAGGGCTGTGCAATGATGAGCTTGTCGTGTCATTTCTCAACCTGCCTGCTTATATTACTGATGAGGAAATTGTGGCTAAATTAGAGAGCTGGGGGGTGGGCGCTGTCTCCCCGATAAGGAGACGAATGTGGCCGGGGACTAACGTCGCTGATGGTACCAGGTTTTTAAAAGTAAAATTTAACGATAAAATCCAGAGCCTGCCGTACTCGGCGCGGTTTGAGACGGCCCTAGGGCCCGAATACTTCAGGGTTATTCACGATCGTCAGGTCAAGGTGTGCCGTATGTGTCTCCAGCCGGGGCACATACTGCGAGAATGCCCGGAGTTTTTCTGTCACAAATGCGGGGTCCAGGGGCATTACGTGCGGGAGTGTGGGGCCAAGAGGGGGCCGGAGGAGGAGAAGTGTGTGTTATGCAAAAATGTTAATTCTAAGTGCTCGTGCAAGGAGAGCGAGGATGAGGGAGGGGAGGAGGAGGAGGAGAAGGAGGAGGAAGAGGAGGAGGACGATGGCTCCTCGGCTGAGCTTCTCTCTGAGGAGGTGGAGAGTGAGAACGAGGAGGACATGGAGCAGGAAGGGGCGGGTGTGGCCGTGACGGCTGACCTAGCCCGGGCTGGATCCAGGGAGCAGGTGCCAGGTGAGCAGCAGGACCCGAGCAAGGGGGCGGGTGTGGCCGTGAAGGCTGACCTAGCCCGGGCTGGGCCCCGGGTGCAGCCAACGGTGCCGACAGGCCGGACCCAGGCGGAGCTCATGGGCTCCAGCCTGGTCGGGCTGGAGGCGACCGGAGGCGGCGGCTTGGCGGGGGTCGGCTCCTGTCTTGGAGAAGACGGTGAGCTGCCCTCGGCCCAGGTGATGGCCAGACAGGGGGGCTCAGCCAGTGAGGGGCCACTGCTCGAGGGACGGCAGGGAGGGGTCCCTGTCGTTCCTCAGACACAGCTCGGGACCAGCTCCGACACCGACTGGGACCTGGACCAGGTCAAGCAGGTTAGGACGGGTAGAAAGAATAAGAAAAGGAAAACCAAGCAATGATGTGCATTCCCTCCACTAGGTGTCCCTGATGGCTTCCCTCCTTTCTCTAAATGTTCGTGGGCTCCGCACGTGGGTTAAAACCAGGGCTATTCTGGCTAGTGTAAAAAACAATGACATTTTGTGTGTCCAAGAGACCTGGTGGGATCAGCGGGTGGAGCAAAGGGTGAGGGGGGAGTGGAAGGGCAGCATAGCTTGCAACAACGGGGGTGTTACCTCCGGAGGGGTGGCTGTGCTGTTCGGGGAGACAGCGGGGGTTACGTGGGTAATGGTGCACTCAGATAATGAAGGCAGAATAATAGTGCTGGATATTGTGTGTCCACAGTGGGCAGGCAGGTTGATAAATGTTAATGCACAGAACGACGAAGTGAAAAGAAAAGCTCTTTTTCTAGAGCTGGAGAGGTGGATCACTCCCACCACCATCATCATAGGGGACCTGAACCTGGTTCAGACCTTGGATGATGTGGGGGGGAGGGAGAAGCTCAGGTCCGACGTGAGCAGGGGTGTGTTTTTGGATTTATGTGTACGTAACAATATGGTGGATGTGTTTCGGGTTCTCAACCCAGGCAGGCGGTCCTACAGTCGGGTCCAGGTGGTGCAGGGCCGCAGCCGCCGCTCCCGGATCGACTTGCTCCTGGCCTCCGGGGGGTTGCTGAGGGGGATTCGGGGGGTCGCTTACGAGCCATGCCCATGGAGCGATCACCTGTTCCTCCGATGCAGCTTCTCGGGGCCGGGGGACGTCCGGGGGGGCGGCCTGTGGGTCCTCAATGCTGGCCTGCTGGAGGACCGCCGCTTCAGAAATAAGCTTGAAAAATTGTTATTGTATTGTGTGCATGAGTGCGATGATGAGCGGGGATTGTTGGGGAGGTGGGTGGAGTTTAAGGCAAGAATCAAGAGGCTGGCAATAAACTTCGCTAAACATAAGGGGTGGTTAGAAAAAATGGAGGAACAGAAATTAAATGACGTTATTAAAAACGTCATTTCTAGCATTGACACGGCGACTGGAGTGCAGCTGGCGGGCATGGAAGCCGCAAAGGCGAGGCTGGCAGAGCTGCACGGAGCTAGGTGCGCTGCTGCAGCCCTGCGCGCCAGAGCTGTCGACCTCCTCCAGGGCGAGAGGTACTCCGCGTACTTTCTCGGCCTGGAGAAGGGTAGACAGCAAAGGCAGGAGATTGGGCAGTTAGAAGACGAGGCGGGGATCATGGTTACGGGGCGGGATGGAGTAGAGGAGGTGGCCGTCTCGTTTTATGAAAGGTTGTTTGGCAGGGAGCAGGTGGATAAGGTGGGGGGGGAACAGCTGCTGAGCAGAGTGAGAGGGAGGCTAAGCGCACTGGATAGTGATTTACTAGAGGGGAGGATCACGGAGGATGAGGTCGCCAGGGCCGTAGCCGGCCTATCCAGGGCCAAAAGCCCTGGAGAAGACGGCCTCACCGCCGAGCTCTATATGCTGTGTGAGGAGTACCTTGTGCCACTCCTCACACAGCTTTTTAATGAAATGATGGACAATAACGGGGTGCCAGAGGGTTTTTCGGCGGGAGTAATCTCCCTCCTATTTAAAAAAGGAGATAGGAGGGAAATCAGGAACTACAGGCCGATTAGCCTTTTAAACGTAGACTATAAGATATTGGCGAAAATTATCACGAATAGGGTGAAGGGGGTGGCCGGGGACGTCGTGACCAGCTTGCAGGCTTACGGCGTCCCCGGCAGGGACATAGCGGATTCGATTTTAGCGGTGCAAGGAGCGGTCCGGGGGATGGAGGAGTCAAATAAGGGGCTCCTCCTGAACCTGGACCTAGATAAGGCAAGGCAAGGCAAGGCAACTTTATTTGTATAGCACATTTCATACACAAGGCAGACTCAAAGTGCTTCACATCATGAAAACAAAGTGAGAAGAAAAAGAAAAAATAGAAGAATTAAAACAAAATAATAAAAAATAAAAAAATTAAAAATGCATTACAGAAAGAAAAGAGAATAAAAACATATTTGCAATAATTAAAAACAGTGCAGACATTAAAAGATTTAGCAGAAAGCTATGGTGAACATAACAGTTTTCAGTCTAGTTTTAAAAGTGGTCAGAGTTGGGGCAAGTCTTACATCTTCAGGAAGTTTATTCCAGCCATTTGTTGCATAGTGACTAAATGATGCTCTCCCGTGATTGTTGTTTACTCTGGGAATCACTAACAGATTGGTCTCAGAAGATCTTAGTGGTCTAGAAGTCTTATGTAGTGGGAGCATATCAGTGATATACTTCGGTCCTAGACCATGTAGTGATTTATATGTGAGCAGGAGGATTTTGAAATCAATCCTCTGACATACAGGGAGCCAATGTAAGGATTTAAGAATTGGTGTAATGTGCTCACATTTTTTGGTCTTTGTAAGAACTCTAGCAGCAGCGTTCTGAACAAGCTGTAGCTGCCTGACAGTTTTTTTCGGAAGACCTGCAAGGAGACCATTACAGTAGTCTAGCCTACTAGTAATAAAGGCATGTACAAGTTTTTCTAAGTCTTGAGCTGACATGAGCCCTCTAAGTCTTGCTACATTTTTGAGGTGATAGTAGGCTGATTTTGTTACTGATTTAACGTGACTGTCGAAATGTAAATCAGAATCCATAATAACCCCAAGGTTTCTGGCTTTGTTTGAGGTTTTCAGGGACAGAGAGTGAAGGTGTTGAATTACTTTAAACCTTTCTTTTTTAGCACCAAAAACAATTATCTCAGTTTTATCCTCATTTAGTTGTAGGAAGTTTTGGCACATCCAGTCTTTGACTTGCTCAATGCACTGGCACAGAAGATCTATGGGGCGATAGTCGTTTGGTGATAGTGCTACATAGATTTGGGTGTCATCGGCATAGCAATGGTGGTCAATGTTATTATTTTGCATGATTTGTCCTAGTGGGAGCATGTAGATGTTGAATAAAGTTGGCCCCAAGATTGAACCTTGGGGGACTCCACACGTTACATTGGTAGGTTCTGATACAAAGTCGCCAATGGAAACAAAATAGTTCCTATCTTGTAGATATGACTTGAACCAGTTTAAGACTGTGCCTGAGAGCCCCACCCAGTTTTCCAACCTGTCCAAGAGTATTGAGTGGTCGACAGTGTCAAATGCAGCACTGAGGTCTAATAGCATTAATATTGAAGTTTTGCCAGAGTCTGTGTTAAGACGGATGTCATTTACAACTTTAATAAGGGCCGTCTCGGTGCTATGAAAAGGTCGAAATCCTGACTGGAAGTTGTTGTGGCAGCCAGTTGAAGCCAGGAAGTGATTTAGTTGTTGGAGGACAACTTTCTCAATTATTTTACTTATGAAGGGTAGATTTGAAATTGGTCTGTAGTTGTTGATAATAGAGGCATCTAGGCTCCGCTTTTTTAGAAGAGGTTTAATGACTGCAGTTTTGAAGGCCTTTGGGAAATTGCCTGATTGAATGGAGTTATTAACTATTTGCAATACGTCTGTTGATAAGCAGTCAAAAACATTCTTAAAAAAGTTGGTAGGTAAAGCATCAAGGCAGCAGGTGGATGATTTTGGATCTGTCACCGTTTCCACTAGAGTTTTAGAGTCTATGGCATTAAAGCTTGCCATCATTGCTGTGTTACTTTTGCCTGAACAGGGTGGTGATCCAACTTTTTTGTTTGAGATATTGATGGCGCGTCTGATGCCTTCAATTTTATTAGTATAAAAGAATGCAAACTCATTGCATTTCTGTGTGGAGTGCAGTTTAGCTGGTATTTGTGTTGGGGGGTTGGTCAGTCTGTCAACAGTTGCAAATAGGGTTTTCGCCTTATTAGTGTTGTTGTTTATGATATTGGAGAAGTATGTTTCTCTCGCACTTTTTAAGACTAAATTGTAGGCCCGGAGGCTCTCTTTATAGATGTCATGGTGAATATGAAGTTTAGTACTCCGCCAGATTCGTTCAGCCTTCCTGCACTCTCTTCTCTGGGCTGTCACAACAGCAGCTTTTCTCCAGGGTGCCTTTTGCTTACCAGAAATTGTTTTAACCGTAGCAGGTGCAATGACATCTATGACATTCAGAATTTTGGAATTAAAGATGTTTACAAGATCATCAGCATGACATGGGTTTAGAGGTGGTAACGAGGAGATGGCATTTTTAAAGAGTACATTGGCATGTTCATTGATGTACCGCTTTTTGACCTTATTTGATTCTGTTTGTGTGTCAGGAATGAAAGAAATATTAAAGAAAACACAGAAGTGATCAGACAATGAAGGATCAGTCACAAAAACATCAGAAACATGGAGACCTTTTGTGATAATCAGGTCCAGGGTGTGTCCCTTACAATGAGTAGCCTCTTTCACATGTTGAGAAAGGTCAAATGTGTCTAGAATATTAAAAAGTTCTTTTGCACCCTTGTCATTCAAATCATCAATATGAAAATTAAAATCACCAGTTATAACTAGGCAGTCAAAATCAGTGGAGATGCTAGACAATAATTCAGTAAAATCATCGAAAAAATTTGACGAATATTTAGGTGGCCTGTAAATAATTAACAGGAGAACTCTGGGAGAGCATTTCAACACAGCACAAAGATATTCCAATGATGGAAAAACACCAAGTGACATCTGTTTCCCCTGAAATGTATTTTTAAATATAGCAGCAACCCCTCCACCTCTTTTCCCAGATCTACAAACATCAATAAAATTATAGTTGGGGGGTGCTGTCTCGATCAGAATGCTTGCACTGTTATTTTGTTCTAGCCATGTTTCAGTTAAAAACATAAAATCAAGTTTAGAAGTGGTAATAAAATCATTGACTAAAAAGGATTTGTTATTAAGAGACCTTACATTTAGCAGACCCATCCTGATGGTGTTATTGACAGGCTTTGAGGTTGACTTTGATTTTGAGAGAACAGGAATGAGATTGTTTAGGTTAGCAGTGTGTTCAAGTTTCCCAATGTTTACTCTCTTAGTAGTCACAACAGGAATGCAGAAGGTGCCATGTTTTGATGTAGGCGACCTTGGGTCCAGCTGATAATGCGGTCTTGGGCTTCGGCCCAGGGCTCAGAAGGCTGGTGGGTCTCCTTTATAAGGGGGCGCAGGCCAAGTTAAAAATAAATGGGAGGCTGAGCAGAGCCTTTGTGTTGGGCAGATCGGTGAGGCAGGGCTGTCCTCTCTCGCCGCTGCTGTTCTCCATTGTAATGGAGTCCTTGGCGGCCGCCGTCGCAGCGGACGGTCGCATGCCGGGGCTGCCCGTGGCGCCGGGGCTCAGGAGGGTCACCGTCGTCCCCTTTGCGGACGACGTGACCATCCTGGCCTCGGCGCCAGAGGAAATAGATTGTGCGCTAGAGCACATCGCGGCCTTCGAGGCAGCCTCGGGGGCGAGGCTGAACAGGGCCAAGACCTGCCTGCTGGTGGCGAACGGGGGGGGTCTTGGCCAGTGGGGTTTTAATATCCAACAACAGGCAAAGATTTTAGGCATACATGTGGGCATAGGTGGGGATAGGGCCTCACACAGTAACTGGGACGCGGCAATTAACAGGGTGAAACACATTGTTAACAGGTGGCGGCCCCGGGGCCTCAGCCTGAGAGCAAAGGCAATAGTGTGGAACGCCTTAGTAGCCTCTACTCTAGTGCATGTTTTGGGGACCTGCGAGCTGCCACAGTGGGCACTAAACGTCCTGCAGGACACCCTCTCCGCTTTCCTATGGAGGGGGAGGGGTAATTCGATCGCTCGACGGGTGTTAATTGGTAATAAACGGGAGGGGGGTTTAGGACTGATTGACTTGAGTGCCAAAAGAGACGCACTGCGGCTAAAAGTGGTTAGAAAATTTCTCGATCCGGCCAGGCAGTACCCCTGGGAGGGCGCGATGGCGGGCTGTTTGGCTCAGTACGGCGAGGGGGACGTGTACAATCTGTGCACTCTCCCTCCCAGAACGGCCTACAGCCGGCTACCGCCGTTCTTCCGGGAGGTGCTAGAGGCGTGGCGCAAGTTACTGCCCCGCCTCAAGCCAGCAGAGGTGAACAGAGGCAGTATCGCACCGTTGCCATTCCTCCAGACTCCCTTCCTCCAGCACGAGGGAAGGGCGCTGTCCTGCACTCCGTTGCGGGCAGCGGGGGTCACGAGGATTGGTCAGGTGATTGACGGGGAGGGGCTCTTTGATTTTCAAAGGGCCAAAACTTCACTGATCAGGGGAGGGATTAGCTTTAGGCCGGGGCACGTTAGAACCACCGGTGCTAGAGTAGATAGGGCCATGCCAAAGTCCTGGAGGAGAGCTCTCTGCACCACCGGACCGGTGCGGGAGCCTCGGTTGGCGTTCCTCCTGTGTCTGACCCCCACCCAGGACATACCCCTTGTCGATATCCACACAAGAACATTTTACAGGCTCCTCGCGTCCGAGCTGGGGAGGCGGCCTTCCTCCGAGGCAGCTTGGAGGGGGCTCTTCCCCGGCGCGGACGTGGGGGCGATCTGGAAAAACACAGACATCCCACACATCCCGCATTCAGTACACGATCTAGACTTCCGTATCAGGCACAGGAGGGTCTACACCGGGGTCGTCCTGCACCAGGTCCACAGGGAGCTCTTCTCCAGGACCTGTGCTGTTTGCGAGATAGGGGATGAAGATGATATGCATTTGTTTGTGCACTGCCCGGAGTTGGTGGGTTTCCATGTGTTTTTGTTGTCTGTTCTGCGCACCCATTGCCACTACACACACACTGCACTCACCCCCTGGACTCTGCTATTTGGACTCTCACACAAGCACGCACTTACAAACACAGTACTGGCACTGGCACGGCAGGCCACTTGGACACGTCGCAACATCTCACTTCACGAGCACAGGCACACATCTGTTACACGCATATGGAAGACACTCATACAGTCACATTTCAGGACACTGCACCACGCAAAACATCTGGACGCACTGGTGGCGGGCAGTTCTTTTTGTTTTGTCAATGAGTTGGGTGATTTGTGTTTTTGTTTTGAGTAAATGTTTTTTGTTTCATTTTGAGTATGTCATTAAGTGTGTTTGCATTATGTGTGTCATTGAGTGTTCTTTTAGTTTGTCAAATTGAGTGTTTCAGTGTCGGTGGGGGATTATGTGTTGGGTACATGTTTGTCAGTAATGTAGTGTCTCCTTTCTTTTGCAGTTTGTTGTTTTGTAATTTATGGTTGTTTTTCAGTTTTGCTCATTTCTAGTCCTGTTTACTCATGCTTTATTTTACAGTTTGTATTCATTTCCAGTTTTTGATTATTTACTTTTCCATTTATTTCAATTTTTGATCATTTACAGTTTGGTTCATTTACAGTTTGTTTCATTTTCAGTTGGCTTAATTTGCATTTTGGTATGATTTACAGTTTGATTTCATTTTTGTGTACAGTCTGTTCTGTGTTGTTTGTGATTTTAAATGAATAGTGTTTTCAAATTGTAAGGAAAAAAATGTTCTGTGTTGTTTGTGATTTTAATGAATAGTGTTTTCAAATTGTAAAAAAGTATATTTTTATAATAAAAGATCCCCCCCACACGCCCGATCTCGTCTGATCTCGGAAGCTAAGCAGGGTCGGGCCTGGTCAGTACTTGGATGGGAGACCGCCTGGGAATACCAGGTGCTGTAAGCTTTTTTATCTCGACAAACAGCAGAAGGCGCTGCTGTTCCCCCACAGCGACATCGGATGAACATATATTCTGAAAAGTTATATTCTTCAGCACTGTACTTTTCACATGTGAGAAAAGATCAAGTTTCCTGGGTATAAGTGCACCCAGGCGTTAATGGTGGTGACGATCGACATCTATAAAGGGCTTTTCTCCGCATCCTTCTTCGGCTTACGGCCATACCGCCCTCCACACGCCCGATCTCGTCTGATCTCGGAAGCTAAGCAGGGTCGGGCCTGGTCAGTACTTGGATGGGAGACCGCCTGGGAATACCAGGTGCTGTAAGCTATTTTATCTCGACAAACAGCAGAAGGCGCTGCTGTTCCCCCACAGCGACATCGGATGAACATATATTCTGAAAAGTTATGTTCTTCAGCACTGTACTTTTCACATGTGAGAAAAGATCAAGTTTCCTGGGTATAAGTGCACCCAGGCGTTAATGGTGGTGACGATGGACATCTATAAAGGGCTTTTCTCCGCATCCTTCTTCGGCTTACGGCCATACCGCCCTCCACACGCCCGATCTCGTCTGATCTCGGAAGCTAAGCAGGGTCGGGCCTGGTCAGTACTTGGATGGGAGACCGCCTGGGAATACCAGGTGCTGTAAGCTTTTTTATCTCGACAAACAGCAGAAGGCGCTGCTGTTCCCCCACAGCGACATCGGATGAACATATATTCTGAAAAGTTATGTTCTTCAGCACTGTACTTTTCACATGTGAGAAATAATCAAGTTTCCTGGGTATAAGTGCACCCAGGCGTTAATGGTGGTGACGATCGACATCTATAAAGGGCTTTTCTCCGCATCCTTCTTTGGCTTACGGCCATACCGCCCTCCACACGCCCGATCTCGTCTGATCTCGGAAGCTAAGCAGGGTCGGGCCTGGTCAGTACTTGGATGGGAGACCGCCTGGGAATACCAGGTGCTGTAAGCTATTTTATCTCGACAAACAGCAGAAGGCGCTGCTGTTCCCCCACAGCGACATCGGATGAACATATATTCTGAAAAGTTATGTTCTTCAGCACTGTACTTTTCACATGTGAGAAAAGATCAAGTTTCCTGGGTATAAGTGCACCCAGGCGTTAATGGTGGTGACGATCGACATCTATAAAGGGCTTTTCTCCGCATCCTTCTTCGGCTTACGGCCATACCGCCCTCCACACGCCCGATCTCGTCTGATCTCGGAAGCTAAGCAGGGTCGGGCCTGGTCAGTACTTGGATGGGAGACCGCCTGGGAATACCAGGTGCTGTAAGCTTTTTTATCTCGACAAACAGCAGAAGGCGCTGCTGTTCCCCCACAGCGACATCGGATGAACATATATTCTGAAAAGTTATGTTCTTCAGCACTGTACTTTTCACATGTGAGAAAAGATCAAGTTTCCTGGGTATAAGTGCACCCAGGCGTTAATGGTGGTGACGATCGACATCTATAAAGGGCTTTTCTCCGCATCCTTCTTCGGCTTACGGCCATACCGCCCTCCACACGCCCGATCTCGTCTGATCTCGGAAGCTAAGCAGGGTCGGGCCTGGTCAGTACTTGGATGGGAGACCGCCTGGGAATACCAGGTGCTGTAAGCTATTTTATCTCGACAAACAGCAGAAGGCGCTGCTGTTCCCCCACAGCGACATCGGATGAACATATATTCTGAAAAGTTATGTTCTTCAGCACTGTACTTTTCACATGTGAGAAAAGATCAAGTTTCCTGGGTATAAGTGCACCCAGGCGTTAATGGTGGTGACGATGGACATCTATAAAGGGCTTTTCTCCGCATCCTTCTTCGGCTTACGGCCATACCGCCCTCCACACGCCCGATCTCGTCTGATCTCGGAAGCTAAGCAGGGTCGGGCCTGGTCAGTACTTGGATGGGAGACCGCCTGGGAATACCAGGTGCTGTAAGCTATTTTATCTCGACAAACAGCAGAAGGCGCTGCTGTTCCCCCACAGCGACATCGGATGAACATATATTCTGAAAAGTTATGTTCTTCAGCACTGTACTTTTCACATGTGAGAAAAGATCAAGTTTCCTGGGTATAAGTGCACCCAGGCGTTAATGGTGGTGACGATGGACATCTATAAAGGGCTTTTCTCCGCATCCTTCTTCGGCTTACGGCCATACCGCCCTCCACACGCCCGATCTCGTCTGATCTCGGAAGCTAAGCAGGGTCGGGCCTGGTCAGTACTTGGATGGGAGACCGCCTGGGAATACCAGGTGCTGTAAGCTTTTTTATCTCGACAAACAGCAGAAGGCGCTGCTGTTCCCCCACAGCGACATCGGATGAACATATATTCTGAAAAGTTATGTTCTTCAGCACTGTACTTTTCACATGTGAGAAATAATCAAGTTTCCTGGGTATAAGTGCACCCAGGCGTTAATGGTGGTGACGATCGACATCTATAAAGGGCTTTTCTCCGCATCCTTCTTTGGCTTACGGCCATACCGCCCTCCACACGCCCGATCTCGTCTGATCTCGGAAGCTAAGCAGGGTCGGGCCTGGTCAGTACTTGGATGGGAGACCGCCTGGGAATACCAGGTGCTGTAAGCTATTTTATCTCGACAAACAGCAGAAGGCGCTGCTGTTCCCCCACAGCGACATCGGATGAACATATATTCTGAAAAGTTATGTTCTTCAGCACTGTACTTTTCACATGTGAGAAAAGATCAAGTTTCCTGGGTATAAGTGCACCCAGGCGTTAATGGTGGTGACGATCGACATCTATAAAGGGCTTTTCTCCGCATCCTTCTTCGGCTTACGGCCATACCGCCCTCCACACGCCCGATCTCGTCTGATCTCGGAAGCTAAGCAGGGTCGGGCCTGGTCAGTACTTGGATGGGAGACCGCCTGGGAATACCAGGTGCTGTAAGCTTTTTTATCTCGACAAACAGCAGAAGGCGCTGCTGTTCCCCCACAGCGACATCGGATGAACATATATTCTGAAAAGTTATGTTCTTCAGCACTGTACTTTTCACATGTGAGAAAAGATCAAGTTTCCTGGGTATAAGTGCACCCAGGCGTTAATGGTGGTGACGATCGACATCTATAAAGGGCTTTTCTCCGCATCCTTCTTCGGCTTACGGCCATACCGCCCTCCACACGCCCGATCTCGTCTGATTTCGGAAGCTAAGCAGGGTCGGGCCTGGTCAGTACTTGGATGGGAGACCGCCTGGGAATACCAGGTGCTGTAAGCTATTTTATCTCGACAAACAGCAGAAGGCGCTGCTGTTCCCCCACAGCGACATCGGATGAACATATATTCTGAAAAGTTATGTTCTTCAGCACTGTACTTTTCACATGTGAGAAAAGATCAAGTTTCCTGGGTATAAGTGCACCCAGGCGTTAATGGTGGTGACGATCGACATCTATAAAGGGCTTTTCTCCGCATCCTTCTTCGGCTTACGGCCATACCGCCCTCCACACGCCCGATCTCGTCTGATCTCGGAAGCTAAGCAGGGTCGGGCCTGGTCAGTACTTGGATGGGAGACCGCCTGGGAATACCAGGTGCTGTAAGCTTTTTTATCTCGACAAACAGCAGAAGGCGCTGCTGTTCCCCCACAGCGACATCGGATGAACATATATTCTGAAAAGTTATGTTCTTCAGCACTGTACTTTTCACATGTGAGAAAAGATCAAGTTTCCTGGGTATAAGTGCACCCAGGCGTTAATGGTGGTGACGATCGACATCTATAAAGGGCTTTTCTCCGCATCCTTCTTCGGCTTACGGCCATACCGCCCCGAACCTCTTGGAGCGCAGTTGGTGTGTGTGAGTTGGTGAGTCGGTGTGAGAGCGGAGATTGCAGCAGCAGAGTGAGAGTGAGTGAGTGTGCTGAGAGCAATTGTTTGTCTGTCTTGAATTGTTTGTTCGTCGTGTGTGTGCGTGTGTGCGGTGTGTTTTTCCTTTTCTTTCTTCTTCCCTTACTCTATCTTTCTTCCTTTATATGTACTTGGTGTCACTTCGGGTTCTTTGTTTATAGATAGTTTGGTTAATACCCCCCGGCAGTGAATAGCACTGATCGGGGGTGGGATTTCACGGTAGCTCTTGTGTGCAAAAAAAAAAAAAAATGACGGATCACACGGTAAAGACTAGAAGCAAGGCTAAGGTTACGATGAGAAGCATGACGGACCCGGATTTGGCTGCACCTGCTCTCTCCTCTGGGCGTCCTGCAAAGGGCGTCCGGGGGGGAGAGGAGGCTCTGAGTGCGTATGATGTGAGGATCGATAAGAGTGGAAGATTGATGAAAGGGATTGAGTCTATGAGTGAGAATGAGTGTGTGGATGACTGTGAGTGGAAGACTGCGGGGGGGAAGGGCCAGGTGGCAGGCCAGAAGCAGAGGGCCGCGAGGAGCGCGTCGACTTCCGGGTTGGCAGTCGGCTCCGCCGTACCAGCGGGAGTGATGCCACAGAGGGTGGCAGCCACGAGGGCCGGGGACGCCAGAGCTGCGGGACCCGTGACAGGTCGAGCAGTCTCAGCGGGGCTGGGAAAGGCTCCGATGGCGGCGGCTACGGGAGCTGCGGCGGCGGCGGCGATGGGACGGAGCGTGTCCTTCGCTCCGGGAGGGACCAAAGCGGCGGCAGCTCAGGCGGCAGCGATCCCAGCAGCTAGAGCAGCGGCGGCGGCGGCCAACCAGGCTGGACGGACGGGCAGGCCAGCCCAGGCGGCGGCAGCAGCGGCGGCAAACACGGCGGGACGAGCGGGCGACACGGGACCAGGCAGCGGGGCCGGGAGGACGGTGGAGGACCCGGCGGGACGAGCGGAGGCTCCGGCGGCGGCTTCGATTGCAGCAGCAGGCGGGAGAGAAACAGCGGCTGCTTTGCTGGCGGCGAGAAGAGCCAGGGACGCAGGAGCTGGAGCGGCTGCTGGACCGGGGACGGGAGCAGCGGCTGGAGCTGCAGCGGGCTCGCCCGCGGCAGCAGGACTTCAGCGGACCTTTGAGAAGGAACTCACAGTCCTCCTGGAACTGCAAGGGACTCTCCCCATCTCCGCGATGGAGCTCATGCGGGCGGTGAGGGGCTTGTGTGGGGGCTTGGTGGCGTGCCGTGCTACCGGTCCCCGCGCATACGAAGTCACCATGACACACATAAAGGGTAAGGAGCGAATCCTTGACGGTTTCAAAATTGGGGATACTGCTGTGTTGGCAAAAGGTTTATGCAATGACGAGCTCGTAGTATCATTTCTCAATCTGCCTGCCTATATTACGGACGAGGAAATTATCGCCAAATTAGAGAGCTGGGGGGTGGGGGCTGCCTCCCCGATAAGGAGACGAATGTGGCCGGGGACTAACGTCGCTGATGGCACCAGGTTCCTGAAAGTAAAATTCAATGACAAGATCCAGAGCCTGCCGTACTCAGCGCGGTTTGAGACGGCCCTAGGGCCCGAATACTTTAGGGTGATTCACGATCGTCAGGTCAAGGTGTGCCGTATGTGTCTCCAGCCGGGGCACATATTACGAGAATGCCCTGAGTTCTTTTGCCACAAGTGCGGGGTCCAGGGGCATTACGTACGGGAGTGTGGGGCCAAGAGGGGGCCGGAGGAGGTGAAGTGCTTATTGTGTAGCAATACAAATTCAAAGTGCTCGTGTAAGGAGAGCGAGGAGGAGGAGGGGGAGGAGGAGGAGGTGAAGGAGAAGGAGGAGGAGGAGGATGATGGCTCCTCGGCTGAGCTTCTCTCTGAGGAGGTGGAGAGTGAGAACGAGGAGGACATGGAGCAGGAAGGGGCGGGTGTGGCCGTGACGGCTGACCTAGCCCGGGCTGGATCCCATGAGCAGGTGAAAGGTGAGCAGCAGGACCCGAGCAAGGGGGCCGGTGTGGCCGTGAGGGCTGACCTAGCCCGGGCTGGGCCCCCGGTGCAGCCAACGGTGCCGAAGGGCCGGACCCAGGCGGAGCTCATCGGCTCCAGCCTGGACGGGCTAGAGGCGGCCGGAGGTGGCGGCCGGGCGGAGGTGGGCTCCCGTCTTGAAGAAGACGGAGAGCTGCCCTCGGCCCAGGTGACGACCAGACAGGGGGGCTCAGCCAGTGAGGGTCCACTGCTCGAGATTGATGTGGGTCCACTGCAGATTGATAAATGTGTATGCTCACAACGACGAGATGAGCAGAAAAGCTCTGTTTTTAAAACTGGAAAGGTGGATCACTCCCGCCACCATCATCATAGGGGACCTGAACTTAGTTCAGACCCTGGATGATGTGGGGGGGAGGGAGAAGCTCAGGTCCGACGTGAGCAGGGGTGTGTTGCTGGATTTATGTGTGCGAAATAACATGGTGGACGTGTTCCGGGTTCTCAACCCAGGTAGGCGGTCCTACAGTCGGGTCCAGGTGGTGCAGGGCCGCAGCCGCCGCTCCCGGATCGATTTGCTCCTGGCCTCCGGGGGGTTGCTGAGGGGGATTCAGGGGGTCGCTTACGAGCCATGCCCGTGGAGCGATCACCTGTTCCTCCGATGCGGCTTCTCGGGGCCGGGGGACGTCCGGGGGGGCGGTCTGTGGGTCCTCAACGCCGGCCTGCTGGAGGACCGCCGATTCAGGAGCAAACTGGATAAACTGCTGTTATACTGTGTACACGAGTGTGATGATGAGCGGGGATTGTTGGGGAGGTGGGCGGAGTTTAAGGCGAGAATTAAAAGGCTCGCCATAAACTTCGCCAAACATAAGGGGTGGGCGGAGAAGATGGAGGAGCAAAAATTAAATGGTGTGATTAAAAATGTCCTGATAAACATTGACGCGGCGACTGGAGCGCAGCTGGCGGACATGGAAGCCGCGAAGGCGAAGCTGGCAGAGCTTCATGGGGCCAGGTGCGCTGCGGCAGCCTTGCGTGCCAGAGCTGTCGACCTACTCCAGGGCGAGAGGTACTCCGCGTACTTTCTCGGCCTGGAGAAGGGAAGACAGCAAAGGCAAGAAATAGGGCAGCTGGAAAACGAGGCAGGGACCATGGTTACGGGGCGGGATGGAGTGGAGGAGGTGGCTGTCTCGTTTTTCGAGAAACTGTTCAGTAGGGAGCAGGTGGAGAAGGGGAGGGGGGAACAGTTGCTGAGCAGAGTAAGAGGGAGGTTGAGGGCTCAGGATAGCGAATTATTGGAGGGGAGGATAACGGAGGATGAGGTCGCCAGGGCCATAGCCGGCCTATCCAGGGCCAAAAGCCCTGGAGAGGACGGCCTCACCGCCGAACTCTATATGCTGTGTGAGGAGTACTTTGTGCCGCTCCTCACACAGCTTTTTAATGAAACAGTAGACACAGACAGGGTGCCGGAGGGCTTTTCGGCAGGAGTGATCTCCCTCCTGTTCAAGAAAGGGGACAGGAGGGAGATCAAAAATTATAGGCCGATAAGCCTGCTCAACGCAGACTACAAAATCCTCGCCAAAATAGTGGCGAACAGGATGAAGGAGGTGGCCGGGGACGTCGTGACCAGTTTACAGGCTTACGGCGTCCCCGGCAGGGATATAGCCGATTCCATTTTAGTGGTGCAGGGAGCGGTCCGGGGGATGGAGGAGTCGAAAAAGGGGCTCCTCCTGAACCTGGACCTAGAAAAGGCTTTTGACCGGGTAGACCAGGGGTTTTTATTTAACTCGTTGAGCGCCATGGGCTTCGGGCCAGGGCTCAGGAGGATGGTGGGGCTGCTATATAGGGGAGCACAGGCAAGAATCAAAATAAACGGGAGGCTGAGCAGGGTTTTTAATATCACAAGATCGGTGAGGCAGGGCTGCCCTCTCTCTCCGCTGCTGTTCTCCGTGGTGGTGGAGTCCCTGGTGGCCGCCATCACGGGGGACGGGCGCATGCCGGGGCTGCCCGTGGCGCCGGGGCTCGGGAGGGTCACCGTCGTTCCCTTTGCGGACGACGTGACCATCCTGGCCTCGGCGCCGGAGCAGATCGACTGCGCGCTGGAGCACGTCGCGGCCTTTGAGGCAGCCTCGGGGGCGAAATTGAACAGGGCCAAGACCTGCCTGCTGGTGGCGGACGGAGGGGGTCTTGGCCGGTGGGGTTTTAACATAAAACAGCAGACAAAGATTTTAGGAATACATGTGGGCATAGGTGGGGATAGGGCCTCACACAGTAACTGGGACGCGGCAATTAACAGGGTGAAACACATTGTTAACAGGTGGCGGCCCCGGGGCCTCAGCCTGAGAGCAAAGGCAATAGTGTGGAACGCCTTAGTAGCCTCTACTCTAGTACATGTTTTGGGAACCTGCGAGCTGCCACAGTGGGCACTAAACGTCCTGCAGGACACCCTCTCCGCTTTCCTATGGAGGGGGAGGGGTAATTCGATCGCTCGACGGGTGTTAATTGGTAATAAACGGGAGGGGGGTTTAGGACTGATTGACTTGAGTGCCAAAAGAGACGCACTGCGGCTAAAAGTGGTTAGAAAATTTCTCGATCCGGCCAGGCAGTACCCCTGGGAGGGCGCGATGGCGGGCTGTTTGGCTCAGTACGGCGAGGGGGACGTGTACAATCTGTGCACTCTCCCTCCCAGAACGGCCTACAGCCAGCTACCGCCGTTCTTCCGGGAGGTGCTAGAGGCGTGGCGCAAGTTGCTGCCCTGCCTCAAGCCAGCAGAGGTGAACAGAGGCAGTATCGCACTGTTGCCATTCCTCCAGACTCCCTTCCTCCAGCACGAGGGAAGGGCACTGTCCTGCACTCCGTTGCGGGCAGCGGGGGTCACGAGGATTGGTCAGGTGATTGACGGGGAGGGGCTCTTTGATTTTCAAAGGGCCAAAACTTCACTGATCAGGGGAGGGATTAGCTTTAGGCCGGGGCACGTTAGAACCACCGGTGCTAGAGTAGATAGGGCCATGCCAGAGTCCTGGAGGAGGGCTCTCTGCACCACCGGACCGGTGCGGGACCCTCGGCTGGCGTTCCTCCTGTGCCTGGCCCCGAGCCAGGTCGTACCCCTTGGTGAGTGTAACACCGGGACGCTGTACAGGCTCCTCGCGTCCGAGCTGGGGAGGCGGCCTTCCTCCGAGGCAGCTTGGGGGAGGCTCTTCCCCGGCTCGGACGTGAGGGAAATCTGGAAAAATTGCAGCGTCCCAAACCTATCCCATGCGGCGTTCGACCTGGACTTCCGTATCAGGCACAGGAGGGTCTACACCGGGGTCGTCCTGCACCAGGTCCACAGGGAGCTCTTCTCCAGGACCTGTGCTGTTTGCGAGATAGGGGATGAAGATGATATGCATTTGTTTGTGCACTGCCCGGAGTTGGTGGGTTTCCATGTGTTTTTGTTGTCTGTTCTGCGCACCCATTGCCACTACACACACACTGCACTCACCCCCTGGACTCTGCTATTTGATCGGGGGTGGGATTTCACGGTAGCTCTTGTGTGCAAAAAAAAAAAAAAAAAAAAAAAAATGACGGATTCTATGGTTAAGACTAAGAGTAAGGCTAAGGTTACGATGAGAAGCATGACGGACCCGGATTTGGCTGCACCTGCTCTCTCCTCTGGGCGTCCTGCAAAGGGCGTCCGGGGGGGAGAGGAGGCTCTGAGTGCGTATGATGTGAGGATCGATAAGAGTGGAAGATTGATGAAAGGGATTGAGTCTATGAGTGAGAATGAGTGTGTGGATGACTGTGAGTGGAAGACTGCGGGGGGGAAGGGCCAGGTGGCAGGCCAGAAGCAGAGGGCCGCGAGGAGCGCGTCGACTTCCGGGTTGGCAGTCGGCTCCGCCGTACCAGCTGGAGTGATGCCACAGAGGGTGGCAGCCACGAGGGCCGGGGACGCCAGAGCTGCGGGACCCGTGACAGGTCGAGCAGGCTCAGCGGGGCTAGGAAAGGCTCCGATGGTGGCGGCTTCGGGAGCTGCGGCGGCGGCGGCGATGGGACGGAGCGTGTCCTTCGCTCCGGGAGGGACCAAAGCGGCGGCAGCTCCGGCGGCGGTGATCCCAGCAGCCAGAGCAGCGGCGGCGGCGGCCAACCAGGCGGGACGGGCGGGCAGGCCAGCCCAGGCGGCGGCAGCAGCGGCGGCGAACACGGCGGGACGAGCGGGCGACACAGGACCAGGCAGCGGGGCCGGGAGGACGGTGGAGGACTCGGCGGGACGAGCGGAGGCTCCGGCGGCGGCTTCGATGGCTGCAGCGGTCGGGAGAGAAACAGCGGCTGCGTTGCTGGCGGCGAGAAGAGCCAGGGACGCAGGAGCTGGAGCGGCTGCTGGATCGGGGACGGGAGCGGCGGCTGGAGCTGTAGCAGGCCCGCCCGCGGCAGCAGGACTTCAGCGGACCTTTGAAAAGGAACTCACAGTCCTCCTGGAACTGCAAGGGACTCTCCCCATCTCAGCGATGGAACTCATGCGGGCGGTGAGGGGCTTGTGTGGGGGCTTGGTGGCTTGCCGTGCTACCGGTCCCCGCGCGTACGAAGTTACCATGACACACATTAAGGGTAAGGAGAGAATCCTTGATGGTTTTAAAATTGGTGATACTGCGGTACTAGCTAAAGGTCTGTGCAATGACGAGCTTGTGGTGTCGTTTCTCAATCTGCCTGCCTATATCACGGACGATGAAATTATTGCCAAATTAGAGAGCTGGGGGGTGGGTGCTGTCTCCCCGATAAGGAGACGAATGTGGCCGGGGACTAACGTCGCTGATGGTACCAGGTTCCTGAAAGTTAAGTTTAACGACAAGATCCAGAGCCTGCCGTACTCGGCGCGGTTTGAGACAGCCCTAGGGCCAGAATACTTTAGGGTGATTCACGACCGTCAGGTCAAGGTGTGCCGTATGTGTCTCCAGCCGGGGCACATATTACGAGAATGCCCTGAGTTCTTTTGCCACAAGTGCGGGGTCCAGGGGCATTACGTACGGGAGTGTGGGGCCAAGAGGGGGCCGGAGGAGGTGAAGTGCTTGTTGTGTAGCAATACAAATTCAAAGTGCTCATGTAAGGAGAGCGAGGAGGAGGAGGGGGAGGAGGAGGAGGTGAAGGAGAAGGAGGAGGAGGAGGATGATGGCTCCTCGGCTGAGCTTCTCTCTGAGGAGGTGGAGAGTGAGAACGAGGAGGACATGGAGCAGGAAGGGGCGGGTGTGGCCGTGACGGCTGACCTAGCCCGGGCTGGATCCCATGAGCAGGTGACAGGTGAGCAGCAGGACCCGAGCAAGGGGGCGGGTGTGGCCGTGAGGGCTGACCTAGCCCGGGCTGGGCCCCCGGTGCAGCCAACGGTGCCGAAGGGCCGGACCCAGGCGGAGCTCATCGGCTCCAGCCTGGACGGGCTAGAGGCGGCCGGAGGTGGCGGCTGGGCGGAGGTGGGCTCCCGTCTTGAAGAAGACGGAGAGCTGCCCTCGGCCCAGGTGACGACCAGACAGGGGGGCTCAGCCAGTGAGGGTCCACTGCTCGAGGGACGGCAGGGAGGGGTCCCTGTCGTCCCTCAGACACAGCTCGGGACCAGCTCCGACACCGACTGGGACCTGGACCAGGTAAAGCAAGTCAGAACGGGCAGAAAGAACAAGAAAAGGAAAACTAAGCAATGATGTGCATTTCCTCCACTAGGTGCTCCTGATGGCTTCCCTCCTCTCTCTTAATGTTCGTGGGCTCCGCACGTGGGTTAAAACCAGGGCTATTTTTGCTAGTGTTAAAAGCAATGAAATTTTGTGTGTTCAAGAGACCTGGTGGGATCAGCGGGTGGAGCAAAGGGTGCGGGGGGAGTGGAAGGGCAGCATAGCTTGCAACAACGGGGGTGTTAACTCCGGAGGGGTGGCTGTGCTGTTCGGGGAGACAGCGGGGGTTACGTGGGCAGAAGTGCACTCAGACAACGAAGGCCGAATAATAGTGCTGGATATTGTGTGTCCACAGTGGGCAGGCAGGTTGATTAACGTTTATGCACATAACGACGAGATGAGAAGAAAAGCTCTTTTTCTAGAGCTGGAGAGGTGGATCACTCCCACCACCATCATCGTAGGGGACCTGAACCTGGTTCAGACCTTGGATGATGTGGGGGGGAGGGAGAAGCTCAGGTCTGACGTGAGCAGGGGTGTGTTCGCGGATTTGTGTGTCCGCAATGATATAATTGATGTGTTTCGGGTTCTCAACCCAGGTAGGCGGTCCTACAGTCGGGTCCAGGTGGTGCAGGGCCGCAGCCGCCGCTCCCGGATCGACTTGCTCCTGGCCTCCGGGGGGTTGCTGAGGGGGATTCGGGGGGTCGCTTATGAGCCTTGCCCGTGGAGCGATCACCTGTTCCTCCGATGCAGCTTCTCGGGGCCGGGGGACGTCCGGGGGGGCGGCCTGTGGGTCCTCAACGCTGGCCTGCTGGAGGACCGCCGCTTCAGAAATCAGTTGGAAAAGCTGCTGCTATATTGTGTCCATGAGTGTGACGATGAGCGGGGATTGTTGGGGAGGTGGGTGGAGTTTAAACAAAGAATTAAAAGGTTAGCAATTAACTTTGCGAAACATAAAGGTTGGATGGAAAGGATGGAGGAGCAGAGTTTGAGAAACATCATGAATAACGTCATTACAGGCATTGACACGGCGACTGGAGCGCAGCTGGCCAGTATGGAAGCCGCAAAGGCGAGGCTGGCTGAGCTGCATGGAGCCAGGTGCGCTGCTGCAGCCCTGCGCGCCAGAGCTGTCGACCTCCTCCAGGGCGAGAGGTACTCCGCGTACTTTCTCGGCCTGGAGAAGGGTAGACAGCAAAGGCAAATAATAGAGCAGCTCCAGGACGAGGCGGGGATCATAGTCACGGGGCGGGACGGGGTGGAGGAGGTGGCCGTCTCGTTTTACGCGCGACTGTTTGGCAGGGAGCAGGTGGATGTGGTGAGGGGGGAACAGCTGCTTAGCAGATTGAGAGGGAGGCTGAGTGAGCTGGATAGGGGTTTATTGGAGGGGAGGATCACGGAGGATGAGGTCGCCAGGGCCGTAGCCGGCCTATCCAGGGCCAAAAGCCCTGGAGAGGACGGCCTTACCGCCGAGCTCTATGTGCTGTGTGAGGAGTACTTTGTGCCGCTCCTCACACAGCTTTTTAATGAAATGATGGACAATAACGGGGTGCCAGAGGGTTTTTCGGCGGGAGTAATCTCCCTCCTATTTAAAAAAGGAGATAGGAGGGAAATCAGGAACTACAGGCCGATTAGCCTTTTAAACGTAGACTATAAGATATTGGCGAAAATTATCACGAATAGGGTGAAGGGGGTGGCCGGGGACGTCGTGACCAGCTTGCAGGCTTACGGCGTCCCCGGCAGGGACATAGCGGATTCGATTTTAGCGGTGCAAGGAGCGGTCCGGGGGATGGAGGAGTCAAATAAGGGGCTCCTCCTGAACCTGGACCTAGATAAGGCGTTTGACAGGGTGGATCATTCCTTTTTATTTGACTCCCTGAGCGCCATGGGCTTCGGCCCAGGGCTCAGAAGGCTGGTGGGTCTCCTTTATAAGGGGGCGCAGGCCAAGTTAAAAATAAATGGGAGGCTGAGCAGAGCCTTTGTGTTGGGCAGATCGGTAAGGCAGGGCTGTCCTCTCTCGCCGCTGCTGTTCTCCATTGTAATGGAGTCCTTGGCGGCCGCCGTCGCAGCGGACGGTCGCATGCCGGGGCTGCCCGTGGCGCCGGGGCTCAGGAGGGTCACCGTCGTCCCCTTTGCGGACGACGTGACCATCCTGGCCTCGGCGCCAGAGGAAATAGATTGTGCGCTAGAGCACATCGCGGCCTTCGAGGCAGCCTCGGGGGCGAGGCTGAACAGGGCCAAGACCTGCCTGCTGGTGGCGAACGGGGGGGGTCTTGGCCGGTGGGGTTTTAATATCCAACAACAGGCAAAGATTTTAGGCATACATGTGGGCATAGGTGGGGATAGGGCCTCACACAGTAACTGGGACGCGGCAATTAACAGGGTGAAATACATTGTTAACAGGTGGCGGCCCCGGGGCCTCAGCCTGAGAGCAAAGGCAATAGTGTGGAACGCCTTAGTAGCCTCTACTCTAGTGCATGTTTTGGGGACCTGCGAGCTGCCACAGTGGGCACTAAACGTCCTGCAGGACACCCTCTCCGCTTTCCTATGGAGGGGGAGGGGTAATTCGATCGCTCGACGGGTGTTAATTGGTAATAAACGGGAGGGGGGTTTAGGACTGATTGACTTGAGTGCCAAAAGAGACGCACTGCGGCTAAAAGTGGTTAGAAAATTTCTCGATCCGGCCAGGCAGTACCCCTGGGAGGGCGCGATGGCGGGCTGTTTGGCTCAGTACGGCGAGGGGGACGTGTACAATCTGTGCACTCTCCTTCCCAGAACGGCCTACAGCCAGCTACCGCCGTTCTTCCGGGAGGTGCTAGAGGCGTGGCGCAAGTTGCTGCCCCGCCTCAAGCCAGCAGAGGTGAACAGAGGCAGTATCGCACCATTGCCATTCCTCCAGACTCCCTTCCTCCAGCACGAGGGAAGGGCGCTGTCCTGCGCTCCGTTGCGGGCAGCGGGGGTCACGAGGATTGGTCAGGTGATTGACGGGGAGGGGCTCTTTGATTTTCAAAGGGCCAAAACTTCACTGATCAGGGGAGGGATTAGCTTTAGGCCGGGGCACGTTAGAACCACCGGTGCTAGAGTAGATAGGGCCATGCCAGAGTCCTGGAGGAGGGCTCTCTGCACCACCGGACCGGTGCGGGACCCTCGGCTGGCGTTCCTCCTGTGCCTGGCCCCGAGCCAGGTCGTACCCCTTGGTGAGTGTAACACCGGGACGCTGTACAGGCTCCTCGCGTCCGAGCTGGGGAGGCGGCCTTCCTCCGAGGCAGCTTGGGGGAGGCTCTTCCCCGGCTCGGACGTGAGGGAAATCTGGAAAAATTGCAGCGTCCCAAACCTATCCCATGCGGCGTTCGACCTGGACTTCCGGGTCAGGCACAGGAGGGTCTACACCGGGGTCGTCCTGCACCAGGTCCACAGGGAGCTCTTCTCCAGGACCTGTGCAGTTTGTAAGTTAGGGGATGAAGATGATATGCATTTGTTTGTGCACTGCCCGGAGTTGGTGGGTTTCCATGTGTTTTTGTTGTCTGTTCTGCGCACCCATTGCCACTACACACACACTGCACTCACCCCCTGGACTCTGCTATTTGGACTCTCACACAAGCACGCACTTACAAACACAGTACTGGCACTGGCACGACAGGCCACTTGGACACGTCGCAACATCTCACTTCACGAGCACAGGCACACATCTGTTACACGCATATGGAAGACACTCATACAGTCACATTTCAGGACACTGCACCACGCAAAACATCTGGACGCACTGGTGGCGGGCAGTTCTTTTTGTTTTGTCAATGAGTTGGGTGATTTGTGTTTTTGTTTTGAGTAAATGTTTTTTGTTTCATTTTGAGTATGTCATTAAGTGTGTTTGCATTATGTGTGTCATTGAGTGTTCTTTTAGTTTGTCAAATTGAGTGTTTCAGTGTCGGTGGGGGATTATGTGTTGGGTACATGTTTGTCAGTAATGTAGTGTCTCCTTTCTTTTGCAGTTTGTTGTTTTGTAATTTATGGTTGTTTTTCAGTTTTGCTCATTTCTAGTCCTGTTTACTCATGCTTTATTTTACAGTTTGTATTCATTTCCAGTTTTTGATTATTTACTTTTCCATTTATTTCAATTTTTGATCATTTACAGTTTGGTTCATTTACAGTTTGTTTCATTTTCAGTTGGCTTAATTTGCATTTTGGTTTGATTTACAGTTTGATTTCATTTTTGTGTACAGTCTGTTCTGTGTTGTTTGTGATTTTAAATGAATAGTGTTTTCAAATTGTAAGGAAAAAAATGTTCTGTGTTGTTTGTGATTTTAATGAATAGTGTTTTCAAATTGTAAAAAAGTATATTTTTATAATAAAAGATCCCCCCCCCCCCACACGCCCGATCTTGTCTGATCTCGGAAGCTAAGCAGGGTCGGGCCTGGTCAGTACTTGGATGGGAGACCGCCTGGGAATACCAGGTGCTGTAAGCTTTTTTATCTCGACAAACAGCAGAAGGCGCTGCTGTTCCCCCACAGCGACATCGGATGAACATATATTCTGAAAAGTTATGTTCTTCAGCACTGTACTTTTCACATGTGAGAAAAGATCAAGTTTCCTGGGTATAAGTGCACCC
>NC_139922.1:29808716-29823716 GCF_963514095.1 Eutrigla gurnardus | reverse complement strand
TGTAAGCTTTTTTATCTCGACAAACAGCAGAAGGCGCTGCTGTTCCCCCACAGCGACATCGGATGAACATATATTCTGAAAAGTTATGTTCTTCAGCACTGTACTTTTCACATGTGAGAAAAGATCAAGTTTCCTGGGTATAAGTGCACCCAGGCGTTAATGGTGGTGACGATCGACATCTATAAAGGGCTTTTCTCCGCATCCTTCTTCGGCTTAAGGCCATACCGCCCTCCACACGCCCGATCTCGTCTGATCTCGGAAGCTAAGCAGGGTCGGGCCTGGTCAGTACTTGGATGGGAGACCGCCTGGGAATACCAGGTGCTGTAAGCTTTTTTATCTCGACAAACAGCAGAAGGTGCTGCTGTTCCCCCACAGCGACATCGGATGAACATATATTCTGAAAAGTTATGTTCTTCAGCACTGTACTTTTCACATGTGAGAAAAGATCAAGTTTCCTGGGTATAAGTGCACCCAGGCGTTAATGGTGGTGACGATCGACATCTATAAAGGGCTTTTCTCCGCATCCTTCTTCGGCTTACGTCCATACCGCCCCGAACCTCTTGGAGCGCAGTTGGTGTGTGTGAGTTGGCGAGTCGGTGTGAGAGCGGAGATTGCAGCAGCAGAGTGAGAGTGAGTGAGTGTGCTGAGAGCAATTGTTTGTCTGTCTTGAATTGTTTGTTCGTCGTGTGTGTGCGTGTGTGCGGTGTGTTTTTCCTTTTCTTTCTTCTTCCCTTACTCTATCTTTCTTCCTTTATATGTACTTGGTGTCACTTCGGGTTCTTTGTTTATAGATAGTTTGGTTAATACCCCCCGGCAGTGAATAGCACTGATCGGGGGTGGGATTTCACGGTAGCTCTTGTGTGCAAAAAAAAAAAAAAAAAAAAATGACGGATCACACGGTAAAGACTAAGAGTAAGGCTAAGATGACGACGAGAAGCATGACGGACCCGGATTTGGCTGCACCTGCTCTCTCCTCTGGGCGTCCTGCAAAGGGCGTTCGGGGGGGAGAAGAGGCTCTGAGTATGTATGATGTGAGGATTGACAGGAGTGGAAGAATAATGAAAGGGATCGAGTCCATGAGTGAGAATGAGTGTGTGGATGACAGCGAGTGGAAGACTGCGGGGGGGAAGGGACAGGTGGCGGGCCAAAAGCAGAGGGCCGCGAGGAGCGCGCCGACTTCCGGGTTGGCAGCCGGCTCCGCCGTACCAGCGGGAGTGATGCCACAGAGGGTGGCAGCCACGAGGGCCGGGGACGCCAGAGCTGCGGGACCCGTGACAGGTCGAGCAGGCTCAGCGGGGCTGGGAAAGGCTCCGATGGCGGCGGCTACGGGAGCTGCGGCGGCGGCGGCGATGGGACGGAGCGTGTCCTTCGCTCCGGGAGGGACCAAAGCGGCGGCAGCTCAGGCGGCAGCGATCCCAGCAGCTAGAGCAGCGGCGGCGGCGGCCAACCAGGCTGGACGGACGGGCAGGCCAGCCCAGGCGGCGGCAGCAGCGGCGGCAAACACGGCGGGACGAGCGGGCGACACGGGACCAGGCAGCGGGGCCGGGAGGACGGTGGAGGACCCGGCGGGACGAGCGGAGGCTCCGGCGGCGGCTTCGATTGCAGCAGCAGGCGGGAGAGAAACAGCGGCTGCTTTGCTGGCGGCGAGAAGAGCCAGGGACGCAGGAGCTGGAGCGGCTGCTGGACCGGGGACGGGAGCAGCGGCTGGAGCTGCAGCGGGCTCGCCCGCGGCAGCAGGACTTCAGCGGACCTTTGAGAAGGAACTCACAGTCCTCCTGGAACTGCAAGGGACTCTCCCCATCTCCGCGATGGAGCTCATGCGGGCGGTGAGGGGCTTGTGTGGGGGCTTGGTGGCGTGCCGTGCTACCGGTCCCCGCGCATACGAAGTCACCATGACACACATAAAGGGTAAGGAGCGAATCCTTGACGGTTTCAAAATTGGGGATACTGCTGTGTTGGCAAAAGGTTTATGCAATGACGAGCTCGTAGTATCATTTCTCAATCTGCCTGCCTATATTACGGACGAGGAAATTATCGCCAAATTAGAGAGCTGGGGGGTGGGGGCTGCCTCCCCGATAAGGAGACGAATGTGGCCGGGGACTAACGTCGCTGATGGCACCAGGTTCCTGAAAGTAAAATTCAATGATAAGATCCAGAGCCTGCCGTACTCAGCACGGTTTGAGACGGCCCTAGGGCCCGAATACTTTAGGGTGATTCACGATCGTCAGGTCAAGGTGTGCCGTATGTGTCTCCAGCCGGGGCACATATTACGAGAATGCCCTGAGTTCTTTTGCCACAAGTGCGGGGTCCAGGGGCATTACGTACGGGAGTGTGGGGCCAAGAGGGGGCCGGAGGAGGTGAAGTGCTTGTTGTGTAGCAATACAAATTCAAAGTGCTCGTGTAAGGAGAGCGAGGAGGAGGAGGGGGAGGAGGAGGAGGTGAAGGAGAAGGAGGAGGAGGAGGATGATGGCTCCTCGGCTGAGCTTCTCTCTGAGGAGGTGGAGAGTGAGAACGAGGAGGACATGGAGCAGGAAGGGGCGGGTGTGGCCGTGACGGCTGACCTAGCCCGGGCTGGATCCCATGAGCAGGTGACAGGTGAGCAGCAGGACCCGAGCAAGGGGGCGGGTGTGGCCGTGAGGGCTGACCTAGCCCGGGCTGGGCCCCCGGTGCAGCCAACGGTGCCGAAGGGCCGGACCCAGGCGGAGCTCATCGGCTCCAGCCTGGACGGGCTAGAGGCGGCCGGGAGTGGCGGCTGGGCGGAGGTGGGCTCCCGTCTTGAAGAAGACGGAGAGCTGCCCTCGGCCCAGGTGACGACCAGACAGGGGGGCTCAGCCAGTGAGGGTCCACTGCTCGAGGGACAGCAGGGAGGGGTCCCTGTCGTCCCTCAGACACAGCTCGGGACCAGCTCCGACACCGACTGGGACCTGGACCAGGTAAAGCAAGTCAGAACGGGCAGAAAGAACAAGAAAAGGAAAACTAAGCAATGATGTGCATTTCCTCCACTAGGTGCTCCTGATGGCTTCCCTCCTCTCTCTTAATGTTCGTGGGCTCCGCACGTGGGTTAAAACCAGGGCTATTTTGCTAGTGTTAAAAGCAATGAAATTTTGTGTGTTCAAGAGACCTGGTGGGATCAGCGGGTGGAGCAAAGGGTGCGGGGGGAGTGGAAGGGCAGCATAGCTTGCAACAACGGGGGTGTTAACTCCGGAGGGGTGGCTGTGCTGTTCGGGGAGACAGCGGGGGTTACGTGGGCAGAAGTGCACTCAGACAACGAAGGCCGAATAATAGTGCTGGATATTGTGTGTCCACAGTGGGCAGGCAGGTTGATTAACGTTTATGCACATAACGACGAGATGAGAAGAAAAGCTCTTTTTCTAGAGCTGGAGAGGTGGATCACTCCCACCACCATCATCGTAGGGGACCTGAACCTGGTTCAGACCTTGGATGATGTGGGGGGAAGGGAGAAGCTCAGGTCTGACGTGAGCAGGGGTGTGTTCGCGGATTTGTGTGTCCGCAATGATATAATTGATGTGTTTCGGGTTCTCAACCCAGGTAGGCGGTCCTACAGTCGGGTCCAGGTGGTGCAGGGCCGCAGCCGCTGCTCCCGGATCGACTTGCTTCTGGCCTCCGGGGGGTTGCTGAGGGGGATTCGGGGGGTCGCTTATGAGCCTTGCCCGTGGAGCGATCACCTGTTCCTCCGATGCAGCTTCTCGGGGCCGGGGGACGTCCGGGGGGGCGGCCTGTGGGTCCTCAACGCTGGCCTGCTGGAGGACCGCCGCTTCAGAAATAAGTTGGAAAAGCTGCTGCTATATTGTGTCCATGAGTGTGACGATGAGCGGGGATTGTTGGGGAGGTGGGTGGAGTTTAAACAAAGAATTAAAAGGTTAGCAATTAACTTTGCGAAACATAAAGGTTGGATGGAAAGGATGGAGGAGCAGAGTTTGAGAAACATCATGAATAACGTCATTACAGGCATTGACACGGCGACTGGAGCGCAGCTGGCCAGTATGGAAGCCGCAAAGGCGAGGCTGGCTGAGCTGCATGGAGCCAGGTGCGCTGCTGCAGCCCTGCGCGCCAGAGCTGTCGACCTCCTCCAGGGCGAGAGGTACTCCGCGTACTTTCTCGGCCTGGAGAAGGGTAGACAGCAAAGGCAAATAATAGAGCAGCTCCAGGACGAGGCGGGGATCATAGTCACGGGGCGGGACGGGGTGGAGGAGGTGGCCGTCTCGTTTTACGCGCGACTGTTTGGCAGGGAGCAGGTGGATGTGGTGAGGGGGGAACAGCTGCTTAGCAGATTGAGAGGGAGGCTGAGTGAGCTGGATAGGGGTTTATTGGAGGGGAGGATCACGGAGGATGAGGTCGCCAGGGCCGTAGCCGGCCTATCCAGGGCCAAAAGCCCTGGAGAGGACGGCCTTACCGCCGAGCTCTATGTGCTGTGTGAGGAGTACTTTGTGCCGCTCCTCACACAGCTTTTTAATGAAATGATGGACAATAACGGGGTGCCAGAGGGTTTTTCGGCGGGAGTAATCTCCCTCCTATTTAAAAAAGGAGATAGGAGGGAAATCAGGAACTACAGGCCGATTAGGCTTTTAAACGTAGACTATAAGATATTGGCGAAAATTATCACGAATAGGGTGAAGGGGGTGGCCGGGGACGTCGTGACCAGCTTGCAGGCTTACGGCGTCCCCGGCAGGGACATAGCGGATTCGATTTTAGCGGTGCAAGGAGCGGTCCGGGGGATGGAGGAGTCAAATAAGGGGCTCCTCCTGAACCTGGACCTAGATAAGGCAAGGCAAGGCAAGGCAACTTTATTTGTATAGCACATTTCATACACAAGGCAGACTCAAAGTGCTTCACATCATGAAAACAAAGTGAGAAGAAAAAGAAAAAATAGAAGAATTAAAACAAAATAATAAAAAAAAAAAAAAATTAAAAATGCATTACAGAAAGAAAAGAGAATAAAAACATATTTGCAATAATTAAAAACAGTGCAGACATTAAAAGATTTAGCAGAAAGCTATGGTGAACATAACAGTTTTCAGTCTAGTTTTAAAAGTGGTCAGAGTTGGGGCAAGTCTTACATCTTCAGGAAGTTTATTCCAGCCATTTGTTGCATAGTGACTAAATGATGCTCTCCCGTGATTGTTGTTTACTCTGGGAATCACTAACAGATTGGTCTCAGAAGATCTTAGTGGTCTAGAAGTCTTATGTAGTGGGAGCATATCAGTGATATACTTCGGTCCTAGACCATGTAGTGATTTATATGTGAGCAGGAGGATTTTGAAATCAATCCTCTGACATACAGGGAGCCAATGTAAGGATTTAAGAATTGGTGTAATGTGCTCACATTTTTTGGTCTTTGTAAGAACTCTAGCAGCAGCGTTCTGAACAAGCTGTAGCTGCCTGACAGTTTTTTTTGGAAGACCTGCAAGGAGACCATTACAGTAGTCTAGCCTACTAGTAATAAAGGCATGTACAAGTTTTTCTAAGTCTTGAGCTGACATGAGCCCTCTAAGTCTTGCTACATTTTTGAGGTGATAGTAGGCTGATTTTGTTACTGATTTAACGTGACTGTCGAAATGTAAATCAGAATCCATAATAACCCCAAGGTTTCTGGCTTTGTTTGAGGTTTTCAGGGACAGAGAGTGAAGGTGTTGAATTACTTTAAACCTTTCTTTTTTAGCACCAAAAACAATTATCTCAGTTTTATCCTCATTTAGTTGTAGGAAGTTTTGGCACATCCAGTCTTTGACTTGCTCAATGCACTGGCACAGAAGATCTATGGGGCGATAGTCGTTTGGTGATAGTGCTACATAGATTTGGGTGTCATCGGCATAGCAATGGTGGTCAATGTTATTATTTTGCATGATTTGTCCTAGTGGGAGCATGTAGATGTTGAATAAAGTTGGCCCCAAGATTGAACCTTGGGGGACTCCACACGTTACATTGGTAGGTTCTGATACAAAGTCGCCAATGGAAACAAAATAGTTCCTATCTTGTAGATATGACTTGAACCAGTTTAAGACTGTGCCTGAGAGCCCCACCCAGTTTTCCAACCTGTCCAAGAGTATTGAGTGGTCGACAGTGTCAAATGCAGCACTGAGGTCTAATAGCATTAATATTGAAGTTTTGCCAGAGTCTGTGTTAAGACGGATGTCATTTACAACTTTAATAAGGGCCGTCTCGGTGCTATGAAAAGGTCGAAATCCTGACTGGAAGTTGTTGTGGCAGCCAGTTGAAGCCAGGAAGTGATTTAGTTGTTGGAGGACAACTTTCTCAATTATTTTACTTATGAAGGGTAGATTTGAAATTGGTCTGTAGTTGTTGATAATAGAGGCATCTAGGCTCCGCTTTTTTAGAAGAGGTTTAATGACTGCAGTTTTGAAGGCCTTTGGGAAATTGCCTGATTGAATGGAGTTATTAACTATTTGCAATACGTCTGTTGATAAGCAGTCAAAAACATTCTTAAAAAAGTTGGTAGGTAAAGCATCAAGGCAGCAGGTGGATGATTTTGGATCTGTCACCGTTTCCACTAGAGTTTTAGAGTCTATGGCATTAAAGCTTGCCATCATTGCTGTGTTACTTTTGCCTGAACAGGGTGGTGATCCAACTTTTTTGTTTGAGATATTGATGGCGCGTCTGATGCCTTCAATTTTATTAGTATAAAAGAATGCAAACTCATTGCATTTCTGTGTGGAGTGCAGTTTAGCTGGTATTTGTGTTGGGGGGTTGGTCAGTCTGTCAACAGTTGCAAATAGGGTTTTCGCCTTATTAGTGTTGTTGTTTATGATATTGGAGAAGTATGTTTCTCTCGCACTTTTTAAGACTAAATTGTAGGCCCGGAGGCTCTCTTTATAGATGTCATGGTGAATATGAAGTTTAGTACTCCGCCAGATTCGTTCAGCCTTCCTGCACTCTCTTCTCTGGGCTGTCACAACAGCAGCTTTTCTCCAGGGTGCCTTTTGCTTACCAGAAATTGTTTTAACCGTAGCAGGTGCAATGACATCTATGACATTCAGAATTTTGGAATTAAAGATGTTTACAAGATCATCAGCATGACATGGGTTTAGAGGTGGTAACGAGGAGATGGCATTTTTAAAGAGTACATTGGCATGTTCATTGATGTACCGCTTTTTGACCTTATTTGATTCTGTTTGTGTGTCAGGAATGAAAGAAATATTAAAGAAAACACAGAAGTGATCAGACAATGAAGGATCAGTCACAAAAACATCAGAAACATGGAGACCTTTTGTGATAATCAGGTCCAGGGTGTGTCCCTTACAATGAGTAGCCTCTTTCACATGTTGAGAAAGGTCAAATGTGTCTAGAATATTAAAAAGTTCTTTTGCACCCTTGTCATTCAAATCATCAATATGAAAATTAAAATCACCAGTTATAACTAGGCAGTCAAAATCAGTGGAGATGCTAGACAATAATTCAGTAAAATCATCGAAAAAATTTGACGAATATTTAGGTGGCCTGTAAATAATTAACAGGAGAACTCTGGGAGAGCATTTCAACACAGCACAAAGATATTCGAATGATGGAAAAACACCAAGTGACATCTGTTTCCCCTGAAATGTATTTTTAAATATAGCAGCAACCCCTCCACCTCTTTTCCCAGATCTACAAACATCAATAAAATTATAGTTGGGGGGTGCTGTCTCGATCAGAATGCTTGCACTGTTGTTTTGTTCTAGCCATGTTTCAGTTAAAAACATAAAATCAAGTTTAGAAGTGGTAATAAAATCATTGACTAAAAAGGATTTGTTATTAAGAGACCTTACATTTAGCAGACCCATCCTGATGGTGTTATTGACAGGCTTTGAGGTTGACTTTGATTTTGAGAGAACAGGAATGAGATTGTTTAGGTTAGCAGTGTGTTCAAGTTTCCCAATGTTTACTCTCTTAGTAGTCACAACAGGAATGCAGAAGGTGCCATGTTTTGATGTAGGCGACCTTGGGTCCAGCTGATAATGCGGTCTTGGGCTTCGGCCCAGGGCTCAGAAGGCTGGTGGGTCTCCTTTATAAGGGGGCGCAGGCCAAGTTAAAAATAAATGGGAGGCTGAGCAGAGCCTTTGTGTTGGGCAGATCGGTGAGGCAGGGCTGTCCTCTCTCGCCGCTGCTGTTCTCCATTGTAATGGAGTCCTTGGCGGCCGCCGTCGCAGCGGACGGTCGCATGCCGGGGCTGCCCGTGGCGCCGGGGCTCAGGAGGGTCACCGTCGTCCCCTTTGCGGACGACGTGACCATCCTGGCCTCGGCGCCAGAGGAAATAGATTGTGCGCTAGAGCACATCGCGGCCTTCGAGGCAGCCTCGGGGGCGAGGCTGAACAGGGCCAAGACCTGCCTGCTGGTGGCGAACGGGGGGGGTCTTGGCCGGTGGGGTTTTAATATCCAACAACAGGCAAAGATTTTAGGCATACATGTGGGCATAGGTGGGGATAGGGCCTCACACAGTAACTGGGACGCGGCAATTAACAGGGTGAAACACATTGTTAACAGGTGGCGGCCCCGGGGCCTCAGCCTGAGAGCAAAGGCAATAGTGTGGAACGCCTTAGTAGCCTCTACTCTAGTGCATGTTTTGGGGACCTGCGAGCTGCCACAGTGGGCACTAAACGTCCTGCAGGACACCCTCTCCGCTTTCCTATGGAGGGGGAGGGGTAATTCGATCGCTCGACGGGTGTTAATTGGTAATAAACGGGAGGGGGGTTTAGGACTGATTGACTTGAGTGCCAAAAGAGACGCACTGCGGCTAAAAGTGGTTAGAAAATTTCTCGATCCGGCCAGGCAGTACCCCTGGGAGGGCGCGATGGCGGGCTGTTTGGCTCAGTACGGCGAGGGGGACGTGTACAATCTGTGCACTCTCCCTCCCAGAACGGCCTACAGCCGGCTACCGCCGTTCTTCCGGGAGGTGCTAGAGGCGTGGCGCAAGTTACTGCCCCGCCTCAAGCCAGCAGAGGTGAACAGAGGCAGTATCGCACCGTTGCCATTCCTCTAGACTCCCTTCCTCCAGCACGAGGGAAGGGCGCTGTCCTGCACTCCGTTGCGGGCAGCGGGGGTCACGAGGATTGGTCAGGTGATTGACGGGGAGGGGCTCTTTGATTTTCAAAGGGCCAAAACTTCACTGATCAGGGGAGGGATTAGCTTTAGGCCGGGGCACGTTAGAACCACCGGTGCTAGAGTAGATAGGGCCATGCCAGAGTCCTGGAGGAGAGCTCTCTGCACCACCGGACCGGTGCGGGAGCCTCGGTTGGCGTTCCTCCTGTGTCTGACCCCCACCCAGGACATACCCCTTGTCGATATCCACACAAGAACATTTTACAGGCTCCTCGCGTCCGAGCTGGGGAGGCGGCCTTCCTCCGAGGCAGCTTGGAGGGGGCTCTTCCCCGGCGCGGACGTGGGGGCCATCTGGAAAAACACAGACATCCCACACATCCCGCATTCAGTACACGATCTAGACTTCCGTATCAGGCACAGGAGGGTCTACACCGGGGTCGTCCTGCACCAGGTCCACAGGGAGCTCTTCTCCAGGACCTGTGCTGTTTGCGAGATAGGGGATGAAAATGATATGCATTTGTTTGTGCACTGCCCGGAGTTGGTGGGTTTCCATGTGTTTTTGTTGTCTGTTCTGCGCACCCATTGCCACTACACACACACTGCACTCACCCCCTGGACTCTGCTATTTGGACTCTCACACAAGCACGCACTTACAAACACAGTACTGGCACTGGCACGGCAGGCCACTTGGACACGTCGCAACATCTCACTTCACGAGCACAGGCACACATCTGTTACACGCATATGGAAGACACTCATACAGTCACATTTCAGGACACTGCACCACGCAAAACATCTGGACGCACTGGTGGCGGGCAGTTCTTTTTGTTTTGTCAATGAGTTGGGTGATTTGTGTTTTTGTTTTGAGTAAATGTTTTTTGTTTCATTTTGAGTATGTCATTAAGTGTGTTTGCATTATGTGTGTCATTGAGTGTTCTTTTAGTTTGTCAAATTGAGTGTTTCAGTGTCGGTGGGGGATTATGTGTTGGGTACATGTTTGTCAGTAATGTAGTGTCTCCTTTCTTTTGCAGTTTGTTGTTTTGTAATTTATGGTTGTTTTTCAGTTTTGCTCATTTCTAGTCCTGTTTACTCATGCTTTATTTTACAGTTTGTATTCATTTCCAGTTTTTGATTATTTACTTTTCCATTTATTTCAATTTTTGATCATTTACAGTTTGGTTCATTTACAGTTTGTTTCATTTTCAGTTGGCTTAATTTGCATTTTGGTTTGATTTACAGTTTGATTTCATTTTTGTGTACAGTCTGTTCTGTGTTGTTTGTGATTTTAAATGAATAGTGTTTTCAAATTGTAAGAAAAAAAATGTTCTGTGTTGTTTGTGATTTTAATGAATAGTGTTTTCAAATTGTAAGAAAGTATATTTTTATAATAAAAGACCCCCCCCCCCCCCCACACGCCCGATCTCGTCTGATCTCGGAAGCTAAGCAGGGTCGGGCCTGGTCAGTACTTGGATGGGAGACCGCCTGGGAATACCAGGTGCTGTAAGCTTTTTTATCTCGACAAACAGCAGAAGGCGCTGCTGTTCCCCCACAGCGACATCGGATGAATATATATTCTGAAAAGTTATGTTCTTCAGCACTGTACTTTTCACATGTGAGAAAAGATCAAGTTTCCTGGGTATAAGTGCACCCAGGCGTTAATGGTGGTGACGATCGACATCTATAAAGGGCTTTTCTCCGCATCCTTCTTCGGCTTACGGCCATACCGCCCTCCACACGCCCGATCTTGTCTGATCTCGGAAGCTAAGCAGGGTCGGGCCTGGTCAGTACTTGGATGGGAGACCGCCTGGGAATACCAGGTGCTGTAAGCTTTTTTATCTCGACAAACAGCAGAAGGCGCTGCTGTTCCCCCACAGCGACATCGGATGAACATATATTCTGAAAAGTTATGTTCTTCAGCACTGTACTTTTCACATGTGAGAAAAGATCAAGTTTCCTGGGTATAAGTGCACCCAGGCGTTAATGGTGGTGACGATCGACATCTATAAAGGGCTTTTCTCCGCATCCTTCTTCGGCTTACGGCCATACCGCCCTCCACACGCCCGATCTTGTCTGATCTCGGAAGCTAAGCAGGGTCGGGCCTGGTCAGTACTTGGATGGGAGACCGCCTGGGAATACCAGGTGCTGTAAGCTTTTTTATCTCGACAAACAGCAGAAGGCGCTGCTGTTCCCCCACAGCGACATCGGATGAACATATATTCTGAAAAGTTATGTTCTTCAGCACTGTACTTTTCACATGTGAGAAAAGATCAAGTTTCCTGGGTATAAGTGCACCCAGGCGTTAATGGTGGTGACGATCGACATCTATAAAGGGCTTTTCTCCGCATCCTTCTTCGGCTTACGGCCATACCGCCCTCCACACGCCCGATCTCGTCTGATCTCGGAAGCTAAGCAGGGTCGGGCCTGGTCAGTACTTGTATGGGAGACCGCCTGGGAATACCAGGTGCTGTAAGCTTTTTTATCTCGACAAACAGCAGAAGGCGCTGCTGTTCCCCCACAGCGACATCGGATGAACATATATTCTGAAAAGTTATGTTCTTCAGCACTGTACTTTTCACATGTGAGAAAAGATCAAGTTTCCTGGGTATAAGTGCACCCAGGCGTTAATGGTGGTGACGATCGACATCTATAAAGGGCTTTTCTCCGCATCCTTCTTCGGCTTACGGCCATACCGCCCTCCACACGCCCGATCTCGTCTGATCTCGGAAGCTAAGCAGGGTCGGGCCTGGTCAGTACTTGGATGGGAGACCGCCTGGGAATACCAGGTGCTGTAAGCTTTTTTATCTCGACAAACAGCAGAAGGTGCTGCTGTTCCCCCACAGCGACATCGGATGAACATATATTCTGAAAAGTTATGTTCTTCAGCACTGTACTTTTCACATGTGAGAAAAGATCAAGTTTCCTGGGTATAAGTGCACCCAGGCGTTAATGGTGGTGACGATCGACATCTATAAAGGGCTTTTCTCCGCATCCTTCTTCGGCTTACGGCCATACCGCCCTCCACACGCCCGATCTCGTCTGATCTCGGAAGCTAAGCAGGGTCGGGCCTGGTCAGTACTTGGATGGGAGACCGCCTGGGAATACCAGGTGCTGTAAGCTTTTTTATCTCGACAAACAGCAGAAGGCGCTGCTGTTCCCCCACAGCGACATCGGATGAACATATATTCTGAAAAGTTATGTTCTTCAGCACTGTACTTTTCACATGTGAGAAAAGATCAA
This sequence comes from Eutrigla gurnardus, assembly GCF_963514095.1. Lineage (NCBI taxonomy): Eukaryota > Metazoa > Chordata > Actinopteri > Perciformes > Triglidae > Eutrigla > Eutrigla gurnardus. The sequence continues at coordinate 29,811,425 of NC_139922.1, read as the reverse complement.
GTTTCCTGGGTATAAGTGCACCCAGGCGTTAATGGTGGTGAAGATCGACATCTATAAAGGGCTTTTCTCCGCATCCTTCTTCGGCTTACGGCCATACCGCCCTCCACACGCCCGATCTCGTCTGATCTCGGAAGCTAAGCAGGGTCGGGCCTGGTCAGTACTTGGATGGGAGACCGCCTGGGAATACCAGGTGCTGTAAGCTTTTTTATCTCGACAAACAGCAGAAGGCGCTGCTGTTCCCCCACAGCGACATCGGATGAACATATATTCTGAAAAGTTATGTTCTTCAGCACTGTACTTTTCACATGTGAGAAAAGATCAAGTTTCCTGGGTATAAGTGCACCCAGGCGTTAATGGTGGTGACGATCGACATCTATAAAGGGCTTTTCTCCGCATCCTTCTTCGGCTTACGGCCATACTGCCCTCCACACGCCCGATATCGTCTGATCTCGGAAGCTAAGCAGGGTCGGGCCTGGTCAGTACTTGGATGGGAGACCGCCTGGGAATACCAGGTGCTGTAAGCTTTTTTATCTCGACAAACAGCAGAAGGCGCTGCTGTTCCCCCACAGCGACATCGGATGAACATATATTCTGAAAAGTTATGTTCTTCAGCACTGTACTTTTCACAGGTGAGAAAAGATCAAGTTTCCTGGGTATAAGTGCACCCAGGCGTTAATGGTGGTGACGATCGACATCTATAAAGGGCTTTTCTCCGCATCCTTCTTCGGCTTACGGCCATACCGCCCTCCACACGCCCGATCTCGTCTGATCTCGGAAGCTAAGCAGGGTCGGGCCTGGTCAGTACTTGGATGGGAGACCGCCTGGGAATACCAGGTGCTGTAAGCTTTTTTATCTCGACAAACAGCAGAAGGCGCTGCTGTTCCCCCACAGCGACATCGGATGAACATATATTCTGAAAAGTTATGTTCTTCAGCACTGTACTTTTCACATGTGAGAAAAGATCAAGTTTCCTGGGTATAAGTGCACCCAGGCGTTAATGGTGGTGACGATCGACATCTATAAAGGGCTTTTCTCCGCATCCTTCTTCGGCTTACGGCCATACTGCCCTCCACACGTCCGATCTCGTCTGATCTCGGAAGCTAAGCAGGGTCGGGCCTGGTCAGTATTTGGATGGGAGACCGCCTGGGAATACCAGGTGCTGTAAGCTTTTTTATCTCGACAAACAGCAGAAGGCGCTGCTGTTCCCCCACAGCGACATCGGATGAACATATATTCTGAAAAGTTATGTTCTTCAGCACTGTACTTTTCACATGTGAGAAAAGATCAAGTTTCCTGGGTATAAGTGCACCCAGGCGTTAATGGTGGTGAAGATCGACATCTATAAAGGGCTTTTCTCCGCATCCTTCTTCGGCTTACGGCCATACCGCCCTCCACACGCCCGATCTCGTCTGATCTCGGAAGCTAAGCAGGGTCGGGCCTGGTCAGTACTTGGATGGGACACCGCCTGGGAATACCAGGTGCTGTAAGCTTTTTTATCTCGACAAACAGCAGAAGGCGCTGCTGTTCCCCCACAGCGACATCGGATGAACATATATTCTGAAAAGTTATGTTCTTCAGCACTGTACTTTTCACATGTGAGAAAAGATCAAGTTTCCTGGGTATAAGTGCACCCAGGCGTTAATGGTGGTGACGATGGACATCTATAAAGGGCTTTTCTCCGCATCCTTCTTCGGCTTACGGCCATACTGCCCTACACACGCCCGATCTCGTCTGATCTCGGAAGCTAAGCAGGGTCGGGCCTGGTCAGTACTTGGATGGGAGACCGCCTGGGAATACCAGGTGCTGTAAGCTTTTTTATCTCGACAAACAGCAGAAGGCGCTGCTGTTCCCCCACAGCGACATCGGATGAACATATATTCTGAAAAGTTATGTTCTTCAGCACTGTACTTTTCACATGTGAGAAAAGATCAAGTTTCCTGGGTATAAGTGCACCCAGGCGTTAATGGTGGTGACGATCGACATCTATAAAGGGCTTTTCTCCGCATCCTTCTTTGGCTTACGGCCATACCGCCCTCCACACGCCCGATCTTGTCTGATCTCGGAAGCTAAGCAGGGTCGGGCCTGGTCAGTACTTGGATGGGAGACCGCCTGGGAATACCAGGTGCTGTAAGCTTTTTTATCTCGACAAACAGCAGAAGGCGCTGCTGTTCCCCCACAGCGACATCGGATGAACATATATTCTGAAAAGTTATGTTCTTCAGCACTGTACTTTTCACATGTGAGAAAAGATCAAGTTTCCTGGGTATAAGTGCACCCAGGCGTTAATGGTGGTGACGATCGACATCTATAAAGGGCTTTTCTCCGCATCCTTCTTCGGCTTACGGCCATACCGCCCTCCACACGCCCGATCTCGTCTGATCTCGGAAGCTAAGCAGGGTCGGGCCTGGTCAGTACTTGGATGGGAGACCGCCTGGGAATACCAGGTGCTGTAAGCTATTTTATCTCGACAAACAGCAGAAGGCGCTGCTGTTCCCCCACAGCGACATCGGATGAACATATATTCTGAAAAGTTATGTTCTTCAGCACTGTACTTTTCACATGTGAGAAAAGATCAAGTTTCCTGGGTATAAGTGCACCCAGGCGTTAATGGTGGTGACGATCGACATCTATAAAGGGCTTTTCTCCGCATCCTTCTTCGGCTTACGGCCATACCGCCCTCCACACGCCCGATCTCGTCTGATCTCGGAA
>NC_139922.1:29773716-29796216 GCF_963514095.1 Eutrigla gurnardus | reverse complement strand
CTTCTTCGGCTTACGGCCATACCGCCCTCCACACGCCCGATCTCGTCTGATCTCGGAAGCTAAGCAGGGTCGGGCCTGGTCAGTACTTGGATGGGAGACCGACTGGGAATACCAGGTGCTGTAAGCTTTTTTATCTCGACAAACAGCAGAAGGTGCTGCTGTTCCCCCACAGCGACATCGGATGAACATATATTCTGAAAAGTTATGTTCTTCAGCACTGTACTTTTCACATGTGAGAAAAGATCAAGTTTCCTGGGTATAAGTGCACCCAGGCGTTAATGGTGGTGACGATCGACATCTATAAAGGGCTTTTCTCCGCATCCTTCTTCGGCTTACGGCCATACCGCCCTCCACACGCCCGATCTCGTCTGATCTCGCAAGCTAAGCAGGGTCGGGCCTGGTCAGTACTTGGATGGGAGACCGCCTGGGAATACCAGGTGCTGTAAGCTTTTTTATCTCGACAAACAGCAGAAGGTGCTGCTGTTCCCCCACAGCGACATCGGATGAATATATATTCTGAAAAGTTATGTTCTTCAGCACTGTACTTTTCACATGTGAGAAAAGATCAAGTTTCCTGGGTATAAGTGCACCCAGGCATTAATGGTGGTGACGATCGACATCTATAAAGGGCTTTTTTCCGCATCCTTCTTCGGCTTACGGCCATACCGCCCTCCACACGCCCGATCTCGTCTGATCTCGGAAGCTAAGCAGGGTCGGGCCTGGTCAGTACTTGGATGGGAGACCGCCTGGGAATACCAGGTGCTGTAAGCTTTTTTATCTCGACAAACAGCAGAAGGCGCTGCTGTTCCCCCACAGCGACATCGGATGAACATATATTCTGAAAAGTTATGTTCTTCAGCACTGTACTTTTCACATGTGAGAAAAGATCAAGTTTCCTGGGTATAAGTGCACCCAGGCGTTAATGGTGGTGACGATCGACATCTATAAAGGGCTTTTCTCCGCATCCTTCTTCGGCTTACGGCCATACCGCCCTCCACACGCCCGATCTCGTCTGATCTCGGAAGCTAAGCAGGGTCGGGCCTGGTCAGTACTTGGATGGGAGACCGCCTGGGAATACCAGGTGCTGTAAGCTATTTTATCTCGACAAACAGCAGAAGGCGCTGCTGTTCCCCCACAGCGACATCGGATGAACATATATTCTGAAAAGTTATGTTCTTCAGCACTGTACTTTTCACATGTGAGAAAAGATCAAGTTTCCTGGGTATAAGTGCACCCAGGCGTTAATGGTGGTGACGATCGACATCTATAAAGGGCTTTTCTCCGCAACCTTCTTCGGCTTACGGCCATACCGCCCTCCACACGCCCGATCTCGTCTGATCTCGGAAGCTAAGCAGGGTCGGGCCTGGTCAGTACTTGGATGGGAGACCGCCTGGGAATACCAGGTGCTGTAAGCTTTTTTATCTCGACAAACAGCAGAAGGCTCTGCTGTTCCCCCACAGCGACATCGGATGAACATATATTCTGAAAAGTTATGTTCTTCAGCACTGTACTTTTCACATGTGAGAAAAGATCAAGTTTCCTGGGTATAAGTGCACCCAGGCGTTAATGGTGGTGACGATCGACATCTATAAAGGGCTTTTCTCCGCATCCTTCTTCGGCTTACGGCCATACCGCCCTCCACACGCCCGATCTCGTCTGATCTCGGAAGCTAAGCAGGGTCGGGCCTGGTCAGTACTTGGATGGGAGACCGCCTGGGAATACCAGGTGCTGTAAGCTATTTTATCTCGACAAACAGCAGAAGGTGCTGCTGTTCCCCCACAGCGACATCGGATGAACATATATTCTGAAAAGTTATGTTCTTCAGCACTGTACTTTTCACATGTGAGAAAAGATCAAGTTTCCTGGGTATATGTGCACCCAGGCGTTAATGGTGGTGACGATCGACATCTATAAAGGGCTTTTCTCCGCATCCTTCTTCGGCTTACGGCCATACCGCCCTCCACACGCCCGATCTCGTCTGATCTCGGAAGCTAAGCAGGGTCGGGCCTGGTCAGTACTTGGATGGGAGACCGCCTGGGAATACCAGGTGCTGTAAGCTTTTTTATCTCGACAAACAGCAGAAGGTGCTGCTGTTCCCCCACAGCGACATCGGATGAATATATATTCTGAAAAGTTATGTTCTTCAGCACTGTACTTTTCACATGTGAGAAAAGATCAAGTTTCCTGGGTATAAGTGCACCCAGGCGTTAATGGTGGTGACGATCGACATCTATAAAGGGCTTTTCTCCGCATCCTTCTTCGGCTTACGGCCATACCGCCCTCCACACGCCCAATCTCGTCTGATCTCGGAAGCTAAGCAGGGTCGGGCCTGGTCAGTACTTGGATGGGAGACCGCCTGGGAATACCAGGTGCTGTAAGCTATTTTATCTCGACAAACAGCAGAAGGCGCTGCTGTTCCCCCACAGCGACATCGGATGAACATATATTCTGAAAAGTTATGTTCTTCAGCACTGTACTTTTCACATGTGAGAAAAGATCAAGTTTCCTGGGTATATGTGCACCCAGGCGTTAATGGTGGTGACGATCGACATCTATAAAGGGCTTTTCTCCGCATCCTTCTTCGGCTTACGGCCATACCGCCCTCCACACGCCCGATCTCGTCTGATCTCGGAAGCTAAGCAGGGTCGGGCCTGGTCAGTACTTGGATGGGAGACCCCCTGGGAATACCAGGTGCTGTAAGCTATTTTATCTCGACAAACAGCAGAAGGCGCTGCTGTTCCCCCACAGCGACATCGGATGAACATATATTCTGAAAAGTTATGTTCTTCAGCACTGTACTTTTCACATGTGAGAAAAGATCAAGTTTCCTGGGTATATGTGCACCCAGGCGTTAATGGTGGTGACGATCGACATCTATAAAGGGCTTTTCTCCGCATCCTTCTTCGGCTTACGGCCATACCGCCCTCCACACGCCCGATCTCGTCTGATCTCGGAAGCTAAGCAGGGTCGGGCCTGGTCAGTACTTGGATGGGAGACCGCCTGGGAATACCAGGTGCTGTAAGCTTTTTTATCTCGACAAACAGCAGAAGGCGCTGCTGTTCCCCCACAGCGACATCGGATGAACATATATTCTGAAAAGTTATGTTCTTCAGCACTGTACTTTTCACATGTGAGAAAAGATCAAGTTTCCTGGGTATAAGTGCACCCAGGCGTTAATGGTGGTGACGATCGACATCTATAAAGGGCTTTTCTCCGCATCCTTCTTCGGCTTACGGCCATACCGCCCTCCACACGCCCAATCTCGTCTGATCTCGGAAGCTAAGCAGGGTCGGGCCTGGTCAGTACTTGGATGGGAGACCGCCTGGGAATACCAGGTGCTGTAAGCTATTTTATCTCGACAAACAGCAGAAGGCGCTGCTGTTCCCCCACAGCGACATCGGATGAACATATATTCTGAAAAGTTATGTTCTTCAGCACTGTACTTTTCACATGTGAGAAAAGATCAAGTTTCCTGGGTATAAGTGCACCCAGGCGTTAATGGTGGTGACGATCGACATCTATAAAGGGCTTTTCTCCGCATCCTTCTTCGGCTTACGGCCATACCGCCCTCCACACGCCCGATCTCGTCTGATCTCGGAAGCTAAGCAGGGTCGGGCCTGGTCAGTACTTGGATGGGAGACCGCCTGGGAATACCAGGTGCTGTAAGCTTTTTTATCTCGACAAACAGCAGAAGGTGCTGCTGTTCCCCCACAGCGACATCGGATGAATATATATTCTGAAAAGTTATGTTCTTCAGCACTGTACTTTTCACATATGAGAAAAGATCAAGTTTCCTGGGTATAAGTGCACCCAGGCATTAATGGTGGTGACGATCGACATCTATAAAGGGCTTTTTTCCGCATCCTTCTTCGGCTTACGGCCATACCGCCCTCCACACGCCCGATCTCGTCTGATCTCGGAAGCTAAGCAGGGTCGGGCCTGGTCAGTACTTGGATGGGAGACCGCCTGGGAATACCAGGTGCTGTAAGCTTTTTTATCTCGACAAACAGCAGAAGGCTCTGCTGTTCCCCCACAGCGACATCGGATGAACATATATTCTGAAAAGTTATGTTCTTCAGCACTGTACTTTTCACATGTGAGAAAAGATCAAGTTTCCTGGGTATAAGTGCACCCAGGCGTTAATGGTGGTGACGATCGACATCTATAAAGGGCTTTTCTCCGCATCCTTCTTCGGCTTACGGCCATACCGCCCTCCACACGCCCGATCTCGTCTGATCTCGGAAGCTAAGCAGGGTCGGGCCTGGTCAGTACTTGGATGGGAGACCGCCTGGGAATACCAGTTGCTGTAAGCTATTTTATCTCGACAAACAGCAGAAGGTGCTGCTGTTCCCCCACAGCGACATCGGATGAACATATATTCTGAAAAGTTATGTTCTTCAGCACTGTACTTTTCACATGTGAGAAAAGATCAAGTTTCCTGGGTATATGTGCACCCAGGCGTTAATGGTGGTGACGATCGACATCTATAAAGGGCTTTTCTCCGCATCCTTCTTCGGCTTACGGCCATACCGCCCTCCACACGCCCGATCTCGTCTGATCTCGGAAGCTAAGCAGGGTCGGGCCTGGTCAGTACTTGGATGGGAGACCGCCTGGGAATACCAGGTGCTGTAAGCTTTTTTATCTCGACAAACAGCAGAAGGTGCTGCTGTTCCCCCACAGCGACATCGGATGAATATATATTCTGAAAAGTTATGTTCTTCAGCACTGTACTTTTCACATGTGAGAAAAGATCAAGTTTCCTGGGTATAAGTGCACCCAGGCGTTAATGGTGGTGACGATCGACATCTATAAAGGGCTTTTCTCCGCATCCTTCTTCGGCTTACGGCCATACCGCCCTCCACACGCCCAATCTCGTCTGATCTCGGAAGCTAAGCAGGGTCGGGCCTGGTCAGTACTTGGATGGGAGACCGCCTGGGAATACCAGGTGCTGTAAGCTATTTTATCTCGACAAACAGCAGAAGGCGCTGCTGTTCCCCCACAGCGACATCGGATGAACATATATTCTGAAAAGTTATGTTCTTCAGCACTGTACTTTTCACATGTGAGAAAAGATCAAGTTTCCTGGGTATATGTGCACCCAGGCGTTAATGGTGGTGACGATCGACATCTATAAAGGGCTTTTCTCCGCATCCTTCTTCGGCTTACGGCCATACCGCCCTCCACACGCCCGATCTCGTCTGATCTCGGAAGCTAAGCAGGGTCGGGCCTGGTCAGTACTTGGATGGGAGACCCCCTGGGAATACCAGGTGCTGTAAGCTATTTTATCTCGACAAACAGCAGAAGGCGCTGCTGTTCCCCCACAGCGACATCGGATGAACATATATTCTGAAAAGTTATGTTCTTCAGCACTGTACTTTTCACATGTGAGAAAAGATCAAGTTTCCTGGGTATATGTGCACCCAGGCGTTAATGGTGGTGACGATCGACATCTATAAAGGGCTTTTCTCCGCATCCTTCTTCGGCTTACGGCCATACCGCCCTCCACACGCCCGATCTCGTCTGATCTCGGAAGCTAAGCAGGGTCGGGCCTGGTCAGTACTTGGATGGGAGACCGCCTGGGAATACCAGGTGCTGTAAGCTTTTTTATCTCGACAAACAGCAGAAGGCGCTGCTGTTCCCCCACAGCGACATCGGATGAACATATATTCTGAAAAGTTATGTTCTTCAGCACTGTACTTTTCACATGTGAGAAAAGATCAAGTTTCCTGGGTATAAGTGCACCCAGGCGTTAATGGTGGTGACGATCGACATCTATAAAGGGCTTTTCTCCGCATCCTTCTTCGGCTTACGGCCATACCGCCCTCCACACGCCCAATCTCGTCTGATCTCGGAAGCTAAGCAGGGTCGGGCCTGGTCAGTACTTGGATGGGAGACCGCCTGGGAATACCAGGTGCTGTAAGCTATTTTATCTCGACAAACAGCAGAAGGCGCTGCTGTTCCCCCACAGCGACATCGGATGAACATATATTCTGAAAAGTTATGTTCTTCAGCACTGTACTTTTCACATGTGAGAAAAGATCAAGTTTCCTGGGTATAAGTGCACCCAGGCGTTAATGGTGGTGACGATCGACATCTATAAAGGGCTTTTCTCCGCATCCTTCTTCGGCTTACGGCCATACCGCCCTCCACACGCCCGATCTCGTCTGATCTCGGAAGCTAAGCAGGGTCGGGCCTGGTCAGTACTTGGATGGGAGACCGCCTGGGAATACCAGGTGCTGTAAGCTTTTTTATCTCGACAAACAGCAGAAGGCGCTGCTGTTCCCCCACAGCGACATCGGATGAACATATATTCTGAAAAGTTATGTTCTTCAGCACTGTACTTTTCACATGTGAGAAAAGATCAAGTTTCCTGGGTATAAGTGCACCCAGGCGTTAATGGTGGTGACGATCGACATCTATAAAGGGCTTTTCTCCGCATCCTTCTTCGGCTTAAGGCCATACCGCCCTCCACACTCCCGATCTCGTCTGATCTCGGAAGCTAAGCAGGGTCGGGCCTGGTCAGTACTTGGATGGGAGACCGCCTGGGAATACCAGGTGCTGTAAGCTTTTTTATCTCGACAAACAGCAGAAGGTGCTGCTGTTCCCCCACAGCGACATCGGATGAACATATATTCTGAAAAGTTATGTTCTTCAGCACTGTACTTTTCACATGTGAGAAAAGATCAAGTTTCCTGGGTATAAGTGCACCCAGGCGTTAATGGTGGTGACGATCGACATCTATAAAGGGCTTTTCTCCGCATCCTTCTTCGGCTTACGGCCATACCGCCCTCCACACGCCCGATCTCGTCTGATCTCGGAAGCTAAGCAGGGTCGGGCCTGGTCAGTACTTGGATGGGAGACCGCCTGGGAATACCAGGTGCTGTAAGCTTTTTTATCTCGACAAACAGCAGAAGGTGCTGCTGTTCCCCCACAGCGACATCGGATGAATATATATTCTGAAAAGTTATGTTCTTCAGCACTGTACTTTTCACATATGAGAAAAGATCAAGTTTCCTGGGTATAAGTGCACCCAGGCATTAATGGTGGTGACGATCGACATCTATAAAGGGCTTTTTTCCGCATCCATCTTCGGCTTACGGCCATACCGCCCTCCACACGCCCGATCTCGTCTGATCTCGGAAGCTAAGCAGGGTCGGGCCTGGTCAGTACTTGGATGGGAGACCGCCTGGGAATACCAGGTGCTGTAAGCTTTTTTATCTCGACAAACAGCAGAAGGCTCTGCTGTTCCCCCACAGCGACATCGGATGAACATATATTCTGAAAAGTTATGTTCTTCAGCACTGTACTTTTCACATGTGAGAAAAGATCAAGTTTCCTGGGTATAAGTGCACCCAGGCGTTAATGGTGGTGACGATCGACATCTATAAAGGGCTTTTCTCCGCATCCTTCTTCGGCTTACGGCCATACCGCCCTCCACACGCCCGATCTCGTCTGATCTCGGAAGCTAAGCAGGGTCGGGCCTGGTCAGTACTTGGATGGGAGACCGCCTGGGAATACCAGGTGCTGTAAGCTATTTTATCTCGACAAACAGCAGAAGGCGCTGCTGTTCCCCCACAGCGACATCGGATGAACATATATTCTGAAAAGTTATGTTCTTCAGCACTGTACTTTTCACATGTGAGAAAAGATCAAGTTTCCTGGGTATATGTGCACCCAGGCGTTAATGGTGGTGACGATCGACATCTATAAAGGGCTTTTCTCCGCATCCTTCTTCGGCTTACGGCCATACCGCCCTCCACACGCCCGATCTCGTCTGATCTCGGAAGCTAAGCAGGGTCGGGCCTGGTCAGTACTTGGATGGGAGACCGCCTGGGAATACCAGGTGCTGTAAGCTTTTTTATCTCGACAAACAGCAGAAGGTGCTGCTGTTCCCCCACAGCGACATCGGATGAATATATATTCTGAAAAGTTATGTTCTTCAGCACTGTACTTTTCACATGTGAGAAAAGATCAAGTTTCCTGGGTATAAGTGCACCCAGGCGTTAATGGTGGTGACGATCGACATCTATAAAGGGCTTTTCTCCGCATCCTTCTTCGGCTTACGGCCATACCGCCCTCCACACGCCCAATCTCGTCTGATCTCGGAAGCTAAGCAGGGTCGGGCCTGGTCAGTACTTGGATGGGAGACCGCCTGGGAATACCAGGTGCTGTAAGCTATTTTATCTCGACAAACAGCAGAAGGCGCTGCTGTTCCCCCACAGCGACATCGGATGAACATATATTCTGAAAAGTTATGTTCTTCAGCACTGTACTTTTCACATGTGAGAAAAGATCAAGTTTCCTGGGTATATGTGCACCCAGGCGTTAATGGTGGTGACGATCGACATCTATAAAGGGCTTTTCTCCGCATCCTTCTTCGGCTTACGGCCATACCGCCCTCCACACGCCCGATCTCGTCTGATCTCGGAAGCTAAGCAGGGTCGGGCCTGGTCAGTACTTGGATGGGAGACCGCCTGGGAATACCAGGTGCTGTAAGCTTTTTTATCTCGACAAACAGCAGAAGGCGCTGCTGTTCCCCCACAGCGACATCGGATGAACATATATTCTGAAAAGTTATGTTCTTCAGCACTGTACTTTTCACATGTGAGAAAAGATCAAGTTTCCTGGGTATAAGTGCACCCAGGCGTTAATGGTGGTGACGATCGACATCTATAAAGGGCTTTTCTCCGCATCCTTCTTCGGCTTACGGCCATACCGCCCTCCACACGCCCAATCTCGTCTGATCTCGGAAGCTAAGCAGGGTCGGGCCTGGTCAGTACTTGGATGGGAGACCGCCTGGGAATACCAGGTGCTGTAAGCTATTTTATCTCGACAAACAGCAGAAGGCGCTGCTGTTCCCCCACAGCGACATCGGATGAACATATATTCTGAAAAGTTATGTTCTTCAGCACTGTACTTTTCACATGTGAGAAAAGATCAAGTTTCCTGGGTATAAGTGCACCCAGGCGTTAATGGTGGTGACGATCGACATCTATAAAGGGCTTTTCTCCGCATCCTTCTTCGGCTTACGGCCATACCGCCCTCCACACGCCCGATCTCGTCTGATCTCGGAAGCTAAGCAGGGTCGGGCCTGGTCAGTACTTGCATGGGAGACTGCCTGGGAATACCAGGTGCTGTAAGCTTTTTTATCTCGACAAACAGCAGAAGGCGCTGCTGTTCCCCCACAGCGACATCGGATGAACATATATTCTGAAAAGTTATGTTCTTCAGCACTGTACTTTTCACATGTGAGAAAAGATCAAGTTTCCTGGGTATAAGTGCACCCAGGCGTTAATGGTGGTGACGATCGACATCTATAAAGGGCTTTTCTCCGCATCCTTTTTCGGCTTACGGCCATACCGCCCTCCACACGCCCGATCTCGTCTGATCTCGGAAGCTAAGCAGGGTCGGGCCTGGTCAGTACTTGGATGGGAGACCGCCTGGGAATACCAGGTGCTGTAAGCTATTTTATCTCGACAAACAGCAGAAGGCGCTGCTGTTCCCCCACAGCGACATCGGATGAACATATATTCTGAAAAGTTATGTTCTTCAGCACTGTACTTTTCACATGTGAGAAAAGATCAAGTTTCCTGGGTATAAGTGCACCCAGGCGTTAATGGTGGTGACGATCGACATCTATAAAGGGCTTTTCTCCGCATCCTTCTTCGGCTTACGGCCATACCGCCCTCCACACGCCCGATCTCGTCTGATCTCGGAAGCTAAGCAGGGTCGGGCCTGGTCAGTACTTGGATGGGAGACCGCCTGGGAATACCAGGTGCTGTAAGCTTTTTTATCTCGACAAACAGCAGAAGGCGCTGCTGTTCCCCCACAGCGACATCGGATGAACATATATTCTGAAAAGTTATGTTCTTCAGCACTGTACTTTTCACATGTGAGAAAAGATCAAGTTTCCTGGGTATAAGTGCACCCAGGCGTTAATGGTGGTGACGATCGACATCTATAAAGGGCTTTTCTCCGCATCCTTCTTCGGCTTACGGCCATACCGCCCTCCACACGCCCAATCTCGTCTGATCTCGGAAGCTAAGCAGGGTCGGGCCTGGTCAGTACTTGGATGGGAGACCGCCTGGGAATACCAGGTGCTGTAAGCTATTTTATCTCGACAAACAGCAGAAGGCGCTGCTGTTCCCCCACAGCGACATCGGATGAACATATATTCTGAAAAGTTATGTTCTTCAGCACTGTACTTTTCACATGTGAGAAAAGATCAAGTTTCCTGGGTATAAGTGCACCCAGGCGTTAATGGTGGTGACGATCGACATCTATAAAGGGCTTTTCTCCGCATCCTTCTTCGGCTTACGTCCATACCGCCCTCCACACGCCCGATCTCGTCTGATCTCGGAAGCTAAGCAGGGTCGGACCTGGTCAGTACTTGGATGGGAGACCGCCTGGGAATACCAGGTGCTGTAAGCTTTTTTATCTCGACAAACAGCAGAAGGCGCTGCTGTTCCCCCACAGCGACATCGGATGAACATATATTCTGAAAAGTTATGTTCTTCAGCACTGTACTTTTCACATGTGAGAAAAGATCAAGTTTCCTGGGTATAAGTGCACCCAGGCATTAATGGTGGTGACGATCGACATCTATAAAGGGCTTTTTTCCGCATCCTTCTTCGGCTTACGGCCATACCGCCCTCCACACGCCCGATCTCGTCTGATCTCGGAAGCTAAGCAGGGTCGGGCCTGGTCAGTACTTGGATGGGAGACCGCCTGGGAATACCAGGTGCTGTAAGCTTTTTTATCTCGACAAACAGCAGAAGGCGCTGCTGTTCCCCCACAGCGACATCGGATGAACATATATTCTGAAAAGTTATGTTCTTCAGCACTGTACTTTTCACATGTGAGAAAAGATCAAGTTTCCTGGGTATAAGTGCACCCAGGCGTTAATGGTGGTGACGATCGACATCTATAAAGGGCTTTTCTCCGCATCCTTCTTTGGCTTACGGCCATACCGCCCTCCACACGCCCGATCTCGTCTGATCTCGGAAGCTAAGCAGGGTCGGGCCTGGTCAGTACTTGCATGGGAGACTGCCTGGGAATACCAGGTGCTGTAAGCTTTTTTATCTCGACAAACAGCAGAAGGCGCTGCTGTTCCCCCACAGCGACATCGGATGAACATATATTCTGAAAAGTTATGTTCTTCAGCACTGTACTTTTCACATGTGAGAAAAGATCAAGTTTCCTGGGTATAAGTGCACCCAGGCGTTAATGGTGGTGACGATCGACATCTATAAAGGGCTTTTCTCCGCATCCTTTTTCGGCTTACGGCCATACCGCCCTCCACACGCCCGATCTCGTCTGATCTCGGAAGCTAAGCAGGGTCGGGCCTGGTCAGTACTTGGATGGGAGACCGCCTGGGAATACCAGGTGCTGTAAGCTATTTTATCTCGACAAACAGCAGAAGGCGCTGCTGTTCCCCCACAGCGACATCGGATGAACATATATTCTGAAAAGTTATGTTCTTCAGCACTGTACTTTTCACATGTGAGAAAAGATCAAGTTTCCTGGGTATAAGTGCACCCAGGCGTTAATGGTGGTGACGATCGACATCTATAAAGGGCTTTTCTCCGCATCCTTCTTCGGCTTACGGCCATACCGCCCTCCACACGCCCGATCTCGTCTGATCTCGGAAGCTAAGCAGGGTCGGGCCTGGTCAGTACTTGGATGGGAGACCGCCTGGGAATACCAGGTGCTGTAAGCTTTTTTATCTCGACAAACAGCAGAAGGCGCTGCTGTTCCCCCACAGCGACATCGGATGAACATATATTCTGAAAAGTTATGTTCTTCAGCACTGTACTTTTCACATGTGAGAAAAGATCAAGTTTCCTGGGTATATGTGCACCCAGGCGTTAATGGTGGTGACGATCGACATCTATAAAGGGCTTTTCTCCGCATCCTTCTTCGGCTTACGGCCATACCGCCCTCCACACGCCCGATCTCGTCTGATCTCGGAAGCTAAGCAGGGTCGGGCCTGGTCAGTACTTGGATGGGAGACCGCCTGGGAATACCAGGTGCTGTAAGCTTTTTTATCTCGACAAACAGCAGAAGGCGCTGCTGTTCCCCCACAGCGACATCGGATGAACATATATTCTGAAAAGTTATGTTCTTCAGCACTGTACTTTTAACATGTGAGAAAAGATCAAGTTTCCTGGGTATAAGTGCACCCAGGCGTTAATGGTGGTGACGATCGACATCTATAAAGGGCTTTTCTCCGCATCCTTCTTCGGCTTACGGCCATACCGCCCTCCACACGCCCGATCTCGTCTGATCTCGGAAGCTAAGCAGGGTCAGGCCTGGTCGGTACTTGGATGGGAGACCGCCTGGGAATACCAGGTGCTGTAAGCTTTTTTATCTCAAAAAACAGCAGAATGCGCTGCTGTTCCCCCACAGCGACATCGGATGAACATATATTCTGAAAAGTTATGTTCTTCAGCACTGTACTTTTCACATGTGAGAAAAGATCAAGTTTCCTGGGTATAAGTGCACCCAGGCGTTAATGGTGGTGACGATCGACATCTATAAAGGGCTTTTCTCCGCATCCTTCTTCGGCTTACGGCCATACCGCCCTCCACACGCCCGATCTCGTCTGATCTCGGAAGCTAAGCAGGGTCGGGCCTGGTCAGTACTTGGATGGGAGACCGCCTGGGAATACCAGGTGCTGTAAGCTTTTTTACCTCGACAAACAGCAGAAGGCGCTGCTGTTCCCCCACAGCGACATCGGATGAATATATATTCTGAAAAGTTATGTTCTTCAGCACTGTACTTTTCACATGTGAGAAAAGATCAAGTTTCCTGGGTATAAGTGCACCCAGGCGTTAATGGTGGTGACGATCGACATCTATAAAGGGCTTTTCTCCGCATCCTTCTTCGGCTCACGGCCATACCGCCCTCCACACGCCCGATCTCGTCTGATCTCGGAAGCTAAGCAGGGTCGGGCCTGGTCAGTACTTGGATGGGAGACCGCCTGGGAATACCAGGTGCTGTAAGCTATTTTATCTCGACAAACAGCAGAAGGCGCTGCTGTTCCCCCACAGCGACATCGGATGAACATATATTCTGAAAAGTTATGTTCTTCAGCACTGTACTTTTCACATGTGAGAAAAGATCAAGTTTCCTGGGTATATGTGCACCCAGGCGTTAATGGTGGTGACGATCGACATCTATAAAGGGCTTTTCTCCGCATCCTTCTTCGGCTTACGGCCATACCGCCCTCCACACGCCCGATCTCGTCTGATCTCGGAAGCTAAGCAGGGTCGGGCCTGGTCAGTACTTGGATGGGAGACCGCCTGGGAATACCAGGTGCTGTCAGCTTTTTTATCTCGACAAACAGCAGAAGGCGCTGCTGTTCCCCCACAGCGACATCGGATGAACATATATTCTGAAAAGTTATGTTCTTCAGCACTGTACTTTTCACATGTGAGAAAAGATCAAGTTTCCTGGGTATAAGTGCACCCAGGCGTTAATGGTGGTGACGATCGACATCTATAAAGGGCTTTTCTCCGCATCCTTCTTCGGCTTACGGCCATACCGCCCTCCACACGCCCGATCTCGTCTGATCTCGGAAGCTAAGCAGGGTCGGGCCTGGTCAGTACTTGGATGGGAGACCGCCTGGGAATACCAGGTGCTGTAAGCTTTTTTATCTCGACAAACAGCAGAAGGCGCTGCTGTTCCCCCACAGCGACATCGGATGAACATATATTCTGAAAAGTTATGTTCTTCAGCACTGTACTTTTCACATGTGAGAAAAGATCAAGTTTCCTGGGTATAAGTGCACCCAGGCGTTAATGGTGGTGACGATCGACATCTATAAAGGGCTTTTCTCCGCATCCTTCTTCGGCTTACGGCCATACCGCCCTCCACACGCCCGATCTCGTCTGATCTCGGAAGCTAAGCAGGGTCGGGCCTGGTCAGTACTTGGATGGGAGACCGCCTGGGAATACCAGGTGCTGTAAGCTTTTTTATCTCGACAAACAGCAGAAGGTGCTGCTGTTCCCCCACAGCGACATCGGATGAACATATATTCTGAAAAGTTATGTTCTTCAGCACTGTACTTTTCACATGTGAGAAAAGATCAAGTTTCCTGGGTATAAGTGCACCCAGGCGTTAATGGTGGTGACGATCGACATCTATAAAGGGCTTTTCTCCGCATCCTTCTTCGGCTTACGGCCATACCGCCCCGAACCTCTTGGAGCGCAGTTGGTGTGTGTGAGTTGGCGAGTCGGTGTGAGAGCGGAGATTGCAGCAGCAGAGTGAGAGTGAGTGAGTGTGCTGAGAGCAATTGTTTGTCTGTCTTGAATTGTTTGTTCGTCGTGTGTGTGCGTGTGTGCGGTGTGTTTTCTCTTCTTCTTTTCTACTCTTCTATCTTTTCCTACTTCTTATGCACTCTTAGGTTATTGCGGGTCTTTGGTTTATTTGATAGTTTGGTTCAATACCCCCCGGCAGTGACTAGCACTGATCGGGGGTGGGTTTCACAGTAGCTGTTTGTAAAAAGAAAAAAGAGAGAAAAAAAATAATAAAAAATAAAAAAAAAATGACTGACTTAATGGTAAAGGCTAAAGGAAAGGCTAAAACGACGACGAGTAGAAGCATTACGGACCCGGAATTGGCTGCACCTGCTCTCTCCTCTGGGCGTCCTGTAAAGGGCGCACGGAGGGGAGAGGAGGAACGGAGTGTGTTTGACGTGAGGATTGATAGAAATGGAAGATTGTTGAATGAGATTGAATCTGTGAGCGAGAGTGAATGTATGGATGTGGGTGAGTGGAAGACTGCGGGGGGGAAGGGCCGGGTGGCAGGTCAGAAGCAGAGGGCTACGAGGAGCGCGCCGACTTCCGGGTTGGCAGCCGGCTCCGCCGTAGCAGCTGGAGCGATGCCACAGAGGGTGGCAGCCACGAGGGCCGGGGACGCCAGAGCTGCGGGACCCGTGACAGGTCGAGCAGGCTCAGCGGGGCTGGGAAAGGCTCCGATGGCGGCGGCTTCGGGAGCTGCGGCGGCTGCAGCGATGGGACGGAGCGTGTCCTTCGCTCCGGGAGGGACCAAGGCGGCGGCGGCTCCGGCGGCGGTGATTCCAGCAGCCAGAGCAGCGGCGGCGGCGGCCAGCCAGGCGGGACGGGCGGGCAGGCCAGCCCAGGCGGCGGCAGCAGCGGCGGAGGACACGGCGGGACGAGCGGGCGACACGGGACCTGGCAGCAGGGCCGGGAGGACGGCGGTGGAGTCGGCAGGACGGGCGGAAGCTCCGGCGGCAGCTTCGATGGCTGCAGCGGTCGGGAAGGAAACAGCGGCTGCTTTGCTGGCGGCGAGAAGAGCCAAGGCTGCGGGGGCTGGAGCAGCGGCCGGATCGGGGACGGGAGCAGCGGCCGGAGCCGTGGCGAGCCCGTCCACGGCAGCAGGACCCCAGCGGACTTTTGAGAAGGAACTCACCGTCCTCTTGGAGCTGCAAGGGACTCTCCCCATCTCCGCGATGGAGCTCATGCGGGCGGTGAGGGGCTTGTGTGGGGGCTTGGTGGCTTGCCGTGCCACCGGGCCCCGCGCTTATGAAGTGACGATGACGCACATTAAGGGTAAGGAGAGAATCCTTGATGGGTTTAAAATTGGAGATACTGCTGTTCTAGCTAAAGGTCTCTGCAATGATGAGCTAGTCGTGTCATTTCTCAACCTGCCTGCCTACATTACTGATGAGGAGATTGTGGCTAAATTAGAGAGCTGGGGGGTGAGTGCTGCCTCCCCGATAAGGAGACGAATGTGGCCGGGGACAAACGTCGCTGATGGTACCAGGTTTCTCAAGGTTAAATTCAACGATAAAATCCAGAGCCTGCCATACTCGGCACGGTTTGAGACGGCCCTGGGGCCGGAGTACTTTAGGGTCATACACGACCGGCAGGTCAAGGTGTGCCGTATGTGCCTTCAGCCGGGGCACATACTGCGAGAATGCCAGGAGTTTTTCTGCCATAAGTGCGGGGTCCAGGGGCATTATGTGCGGGAGTGTGGGGCCAAGAGGGGGCCGGAGGAGGTGAAGTGCTTGTTGTGTAGCAATACAAATTCAAAGTGCTCGTGTAAGGAGAGCGAGGAGGAGGAGGGGGAGGAGGAGGAGGAGGTGAAGGAGAAGGAGGAGAAGGAGGAGGAAGAGGAGGAGGATGAGGGCTCCTCGGCTGAGCTTCTCTCTGAGGAGGAGTGTGAGAGCGAGGAGGACATGGAGCAGGAAGGGGCGGGTGTGGCCGTGAAGGCTGACCTAGCCCGGGCTGGATCCAGAGAGCAGGTGGCAGGTGAGCAGCAGGTCCTGAGCAAGGGGGCGGGTGTGGCCGTGACGGCTGACCTAGCCCGGGCTGGGCCCCCGGAGCAGGCAACGGTGTCGATGGGCCGGAGCCAGGCGGAGCTCATCGGCTCTAGCCTGGACGGGCTAGAGAAGGCCGGAGGTGGCAGCTGGGCGGGGGTTGGCTCCTGTCTTGGAGAAGACGGTGAGCTGCCCTCGGCCCAGGCGATGGCCAGACAGAGGGGCTCAGCCAGTGAGGGGCCACTGCTCGAGGGACGGCAGGGAGGGGTCTCTGTCGTTCCTCAGACACAGCTCGGGACCAGCTCCGACACCGATTGGGACCTGGACCTGGTCAAGCAGGTCAGGAAGGGTAGAAAAAATAAGAAAAGAAAAACGAAACCATGATGGCTTCCCTCCTCTCTCTTAATGCTCGAGGGCTCCGCACGTGGGTTAAAACCAGGGCTATTTTGACTAGTGTAAAAAGCAATGACATCCTGTGTGTTCAAGAGACCTGGTGGGATCAGCGGGTGGAGCAAAGGGTGCGGGGGGAGTGGAAGGGCAGCATAGCTTGCAACAACGGGGGTGTTAACTCCGGAGGGGTGGCTGTGCTGTTCGGGGAAGCGGCGGGGGTTACGTGGGCAGAAGTGCACTCAGACAATGAAGGCAGAGTGATTGTTCTGGATATTGTGTGTCCACAGTGGGCAGGCAGGTTGATAAACGTGTATGCATACAATGACGAAATGAAAAGAAAAGCCCTGTTTCTGGAGCTGGAAAGGTGGATCACTCCCACCACCATCATCGTGGGGGACTTGAACCTGGTTCAGACCCTGGATGATGTGGGGGGGAAGGAGAAGCTTAGGTCTGACGTGAGCAGGGGCGTGTTTGCCGGTTTGTGTGTGCGTAATGACATTATTGATGTGTTTCGGGTTCTCAACCCAGGTAGGCGGTCCTACAGTCGGGTCCAGGTGGTGCAGGGCCGCAGCTGCCGCTCCCGGATCGACTTGCTCCTGGCCTCCGGGGGGTTGCTGAGGGGGATTCGGGGGGTTGCTTATGAGCCTTGCCCATGGAGCGATCACCTGTTCCTCCGATGCAGCTTCTCGGGGCCGGGGGACGTCCGGGGGGCCGGCCTGTGGGTCCTCAACGCTGGCCTGCTGGAGGACCGCCGCTTCAGAGGTAAACTGGAAAGGCTGTTGCTGTATTGTGTGCACGAGTGCGATGATGAGCGGGGATTGTTGGGGAGGTGGGTGGAGTTTAAATGCAGAATAAAAAAACTAGCAATTAACTTCGCGAAACATAAAAGTTGGCTGGAAAGGATGGAGGAGCAGAGGTTGGGTAACATCATTAATAACGTCATAAAGGACATTGATACGGCGACTGGGGCGCAGTTGGCCAGCCTGGAAGCCGCAAAGGCGAGGCTGGCTGAGCTGCACAGAGCTAAATGCGCTGCTGCAGCTCTGCGCGCCAAAGCCGTCGACCTCCTCCAAGGCGAGAAGTACTCTGCGTACTTTCTTGGCCTAGAGAAACAGAGGCAGCAGAGGCAAATAATAGAGCAGCTACAGGACGAGACAGGCAGGGTGGTCACGGGTCAGGACGGGGTAGAGGAGGTAGCCGTCTCCTTTTATAAGCAGCTATTTAGCAGGGAGCAGGTGGATGTGGGGAGGGGGGAACAGCTGCTCAGTAAGGTAAAAGGCAGGTTGAGTGAGCTGGATAGTGTGGCATTGGAGGGGAGGATTACGGAGGATGAGGTCGCCAGGGCCGTAGCCGGCCTATCCAGGGCCAAAAGCCCTGGAGAGGACGGCCTCACCGCCGAGCTATACGTAACATGTGAGGAGTTTTTTGTGCCGCTTCTCACGCAACTATATAATGAGATGATTGTCAACAATGTTGTGCCTGAGGGTTTTGCGGCGGGAGTAATCTCCCTCCTTTTTAAAAAAGGAGATAGGAGGGAGATAAAAAATTATAGGCCTATTAGTCTACTGAACGTAGACTATAAAATACTGGCCAAGATTATCACGAACAGGGTGAAGGAGGTGGCCGGGGACGTCGTAACCAGCTTGCAGGCTTACGGCGTCCCCGGCAGGGACATAGCTGATTCTATTTTAGCGGTGCAAGGAGCGGTCCGGGGGATGGAGGAGTCAAATAAGGGGCTCCTCCTGAACCTGGACCTAGACAAGGCCTTTGATAGAGTTGAACACTCATTTTTGTTCGGCTCTTTGAGCGCCATGGGCTTCGGCCCAGGGCTTAGGAGGCTGGTGGGTCTCCTTTACAGGGGAGCGCAGTCGCGCTTAAAAATAAATGGGAGGCTGAGCAGGGTGTTTGACATTGGCAGATCGGTGAGGCAGGGCTGTCCTCTCTCACCACTACTGTTCTCCATCATAATAGAGTCCTTGGCGGCCGCTGTCGCAGCTGACAGCCGCATGCCAGGGTTGCCCGTGTCGCCGGGGCTCAGGAGGGTCACCGTCGTCCCCTTTGCGGACGACGTGACCATCCTGGCCTCGGCGCCAGAGGAAATCGATTGTGCGCTGGAGCACATCGCGGCCTTCGAGGCAGCCTCGGGGGCGAGGCTTAATAGGGCCAAGACCTGCCTGCTGGTGGCGAACGGGGGGGGTCTTGGCAGGTGGGGTTTTAATATCCAACAACAGATAAAGGTTTTAGGCATACATGTGGGCATAGGTGGGGATAGGGCCTCACACAGTAACTGGGACGCGGCAATTAACAGGGTGAAACACATTGTTAACGGGTGGCGGCCCCGGGGCCTCAGCCTGAGAGCAAAGGCAATAGTGTGGAACGCCTTAGTAGCCTCTACTCTAGTGCATGTTTTGGGGACCTGCGAGCTGCCACAGTGGGCACTAAACGTCCTGCAGGACACCCTCTCCGCTTTCCTATGGAGGGGGAGGGCTAATTCGATCGCTCGACGGGTGTTAATTGGTAATAAACGGGAGGGGGGTTTAGGACTGATTGACTTGAGTGCCAAAAGAGACGCACTGCGGCTAAAAGTGGTTAGAAAATTTCTCGATCCGGCCAGGCAGTACCCCTGGGAGGGCGCGATGGCGGGCTGTTTGGCTCAGTACGGCGAGGGGGACGTGTACAATCTGTGCACTCTCCCTCCCAGAACGGCCTACAGCCAGCTACCGCCGTTCTTCCGGGAGGTGCTAGAGGCGTGGCGCAAGTTGCTGCCCCGCCTCAAGCCAGCAGAGGTGAACAGAGGCAGTATCGCACCATTGCCATTCCTCCAGACTCCCTTCCTCCAGCACGAGGGAAGGGCGCTGTCCTGCGCTCCGTTGCGGGCAGCGGGGGTCACGAGGATTGGTCAGGTGATTGACGGGGAGGGGCTCTTTGATTTTCAAAGGGCCAAAACTTCACTGATCAGGGGAGGGATTAGCTTTAGGCCGGGGCACGTTAGAACCACCGGTGCTAGAGTAGATAGGGCCATGCCAGAGTCCTGGAGGAGGGCTCTCTGCACCACCGGACCGGTGCGGGACCCTCGGCTGGCGTTGCTCCTGTGCCTGGCCCCGAGCCAGGTCGTACCCCTTGGTGAGTGTAACACCGGGACGCTGTACAGGCTCCTCGCGTCCGAGCTGGGGAGGCGGCCTTCCTCCGAGGCAGCTTGGGGGAGGCTCTTCCCCGGCTCGGACGTGAGGGAAATCTGGAAAAATTGCAGCGTCCCAAACCTATCCCATGCGGCGTTCGACCTGGACTTCCGGGTCAGGCACAGGAGGGTCTACACCGGGGTCGTCCTGCACCAGGTCCACAGGGAGCTCTTCTCCAGGACTAGTGCAGTTTGTAAGTTAGGGGATGAAGATGATATGCATTTGTTTGTGCACTGCCCGGAGTTGGTGGGTTTCCATGTGTTTTTGTTGTCTGTTCTGCGCACCCATTGCCACTACACACACACTGCACTCACCCCCTGGACTCTGCTATTTGGACTCTCACACAAGCACGCACTTACAAACACAGTACTGGCACTGGCACGGCAGGCCACTTGGACACGTCGCAACATCTCACTTCACGAGCACAGGCACACATCTGTTACACGCATATGGAAGACACTCATACAGTCACATTTCAGGACACTGCACCACGCAAAACATCTGGACGCACTGGTGGCGGGCAGTTCTTTTTGTTTTGTCAATGAGTTGGGTGATTTGTGTTTTTGTTTTGAGTAAATGTTTTTTGTTTCATTTTGAGTATGTCATTAAGTGTGTTTGCATTATGTGTGTCATTGAGTGTTCTTTTAGTTTGTCAAATTGAGTGTTTCAGTGTCGGTGGGGGATTATGTGTTGGGTACATGTTTGTCAGTAATGTAGTGTCTCCTTTCTTTTGCAGTTTGTTGTTTTGTAATTTATGGTTGTTTTTCAGTTTTGCTAATTTCTAGTCCTGTTTACTCATGCTTTACTTTACAGTTTGTATTCATTTCCAGTTTTTGATTATTTACTTTTCCATTTATTTCAATTTTTGATCATTTACAGTTTGGTTTATTTACAGTTTGTTTCATTTTCAGTTGGCTTAATTTGCATTTTGGATTGATTTACAGTTTGATTTCATTTTTGTGTACAGTCTGTTCTGTGTTGTTTGTGATTTTAAATGAATAGTGTTTTCAAATTGTAGGGGAAAAAAAAAAAAAAAAAAAAAAAAAAAATGTTCTGTGTTGTTTGTGATTTTAATGAATAGTGTTTTCAAATTGTAAGAAAGTATATTTTTATAATAAAAGATCCCCCCCCCCCCACACGCCCGATCTCGTCTGATCTCGGAAGCTAAGCAGGGTCGGGCCTGGTCAGTACTTGGATGGGAGACCGCCTGGGAATACCAGGTGCTGTAAGCTTTTTTATCTCGACAAACAGCAGAAGGCGCTGCTGTTCCCCCACAGCGACATCGGATGAACATATATTCTGAAAAGTTATGTTCTTCAGCACTGTACTTTTCACATGTGAGAAAAGATCAAGTTTCCTGGGTATAAGTGCACCCAGGCATTAATGGTGGTGACGATCGACATCTATAAAGGGCTTTTCTCCGCATCCTTCTTCGGCTTATGGCCATACCGCCCTCCACACGCCCGATCTCGTCTGATCTCGGAAGCTAAGCAGGGTCGAGCCTGGTCAGTACTTGGATGGGAGACCGCCTGGGAATACCAGGTGCTGTAAGCTTTTTTATCTCGACAAACAGCAGAAGGCGCTGCTGTTCCCCCACAGCGACATCGGATGAATATATATTCTGAAAAGTTATGTTCTTCAGCACTGTACTTTTCACATGTGAGAAAAGATCAAGTTTCCTGGGTATAAGTGCACCCAGGCGTTAATGGTGGTGACGATCGACATCTATAAAGGGCTTTTCTCCGCATCCTTCTTCGGCTTACGGCCATACCGCCCTCCACACGCCCGATCTCGTCTGATCTCGGAAGCTAAGCAGGGTCGGGCCTGGTCAGTACTTGGATGGGAGACCGCCTGGGAATACCAGGTGCTGTAAGCTTTTTTATCTCGACAAACAGCAGAAGGCGCTGCTGTTAACCCCACAGCGACATCGGATGAACATATATTCTGAAAAGTTATGTTCTTCAGCACTGTACTTTTCACATGTGAGAAAAGATCAAGTTTCCTGGGTATAAGTGCACCCAGGCGTTAATGGTGGTGACGATCGACATCTATAAAGGGCTTTTCTCCGCATCCTTCTTCGGCTTACGGCCATACCGCCCTCCACACGCCCGATCTCGTCTGATCTCGGAAGCTAAGCAGGGTCGGACCTGGTCAGTACTTGGATGGGAGACCGCCTAGGAATACCAGGTGCTGTAAGCTTTTTTATCTCGACAAACAGCAGAAGGCGCTGCTGTTCCCCCACAGCGACATCGGATGAACATATATTCTGAAAAGTTATGTTCTTCAGCACTGTACTTTTCACATGTGAGAAAAGATCAAGTTTCCTGGGTATAAGTGCACCCAGGCGTTAATGGTGGTGACGATCGACATCTATAAAGGGCTTTTCTACGCATCCTTCTTTGGCTTACGGCCATACCGCCCTCCACACGCCCGATCTCGTCTGATCTCGGAAGCTAAGCAGGGTCGGGCCTGGTCAGTACTTTGATGGGAGACCGCCTGGGAATACCAGGTGCTGTAAGCTTTTTTATCTCGACAAACAGCAGAAGGCGCTGCTGTTCCCCCACAGCGACATCGGATGAACATATATTCTGAAAAGTTATGTTCTTCAGCACTGTACTTTTCACATGTGAGAAAAGATCAAGTTTC
>NC_139922.1:29676016-29773516 GCF_963514095.1 Eutrigla gurnardus | reverse complement strand
GTACAGTGCTGAGGAACATAACTTTTCAGAATATATGTTCATCCGATGTCGCTGTGGGGGAACAGCAGCGCCTTCTGCTGTTTGTCGAGATAAAAAAGCTTACAGCACCTGGTATTCCCAGGCGGTCTCCCATCCAAGTACTGACCAGGCCCGACCCTGCTTAGCTTCCGAGATCAGACGAGATCGGGCGTGTGGAGGGCGGTATGGCCGTAAGCCGAAGAAGGATGCGGAGAAAAGCCCTTTATAGATGTCGATCGTCACCACCATTAACGCCTGGGTGCACTTATACCCAGGAAACTTGATCTTTTCTCACATGTGAAAAGTACAGTGCTGAAGAACATAACTTTTCAGAATATATGTTCATCCGATGTCGCTGTGGGGGAACAGCAGCGCCTTCTGCTGTTTGTCGAGATAAAAAAGCTTACAGCACCTGGTATTCCCAGGCGGTCTCCCATCCAAGTACTGACCAGGCCCGACCCTGCTTAGCTTCCGAGATCAGACGAGATCGGGCGTGTGGGGGGGGGGGGATCTTTTATTATAAAAATATACTTTTTTACAATTTGAAAACACTATTCATTAAAATCACAAACACCACAGAACATTTTTTTTTTCTTTTTTTTTTTTTCTTACAATTTGAAAACACTATTCATTTAAAATCACAAACAACACAGAACAGACTGTACACAAAAATGAAATCAAACTGTAAATCAAACCAAAATGCAAATTAAGCCAACTGAAAATGAAACAAACTGTAAATGAACCAAACTGTAAATGATCAAAAATTGAAATAAATGGAAAAGTAAATAATCAAAAACTGGAAATGAATACAAACTGTAAAATAAAGCATGAGTAAACAGGACTAGAAATGAGCAAAACTGAAAAACAATCATAAATTACAAAACAACAAACTGCAAAAGAAAGGAGACACTACATTACTGACAAACATGTACCCAACACATAATCCCCCACCGACACTGAAACACTCAATTTGACAAACTAAAAGAACACTCAATGACACACATAATGCAAACACACTTAATGACATACTCAAAATGAAACAAAAAACATTTACTCAAAACAAAAACACAAATCACCCAACTCATTGACAAAACAAAAAGAACTGCCCGCCACCAGTGCGTCCAGATGTTTTGCGTGGTGCAGTGTCCTGAAATGTGACTGTATGAGTGTCTTCCATATGCGTGTAACAGATGTGTGCCTGTGCTCGTGAAGTGAGATGTTGCGACGTGTCCAAGTGGCCTGTCGTGCCAGTGCCAGTACTGTGTTTGTAAGTGCGTGCTTGTGTGAGAGTCCAAATAGCAGAGTCCAGGGGGTGAGTGCAGTGTGTGTGTAGTGGCAATGGGTGCGCAGAACAGACAACAAAAACACATGGAAACCCACCAACTCCGGGCAGTGCACAAACAAATGCATATCATCTTCATCCCCTAACTTACAAACTGCACAGGTCCTGGAGAAGAGCTCCCTGTGGACCTGGTGCAGGACGACCCCGGTGTAGACCCTCCTGTGCCTGACCCGGAAGTCCAGGTCGAACGCCGCATGGGATAGGTTTGGGACGCTGCAATTTTTCCAGATTTCCCTCACGTCCGAGCCGGGGAAGAGCCTCCCCCAAGCTGCCTCGGAGGAAGGCCGCCTCCCCAGCTCGGACGCGAGGAGCCTGTACAGCGTCCCGGTGTTACACTCACCAAGGGGTACGACCTGGCTCGGGGCCAGGCACAGGAGGAACGCCAGCCGAGGGTCCCGCACCGGTCCGGTGGTGCAGAGAGCCCTCCTCCAGGACTCTGGCATGGCCCTATCTACTCTAGCACCGGTGGTTCTAACGTGCCCCGGCCTAAAGCTAATCCCTCCCCTGATCAGTGAAGTTTTGGCCCTTTGAAAATCAAAGAGCCCCTCCCCGTCAATCACCTGACCAATCCTCGTGACCCCCGCTGCCCGCAACGGAGCGCAGGACAGCGCCCTTCCCTCGTGCTGGAGGAAGGGAGTCTGGAGGAATGGCAATGGTGCGATACTGCCTCTGTTCACCTCTGCTGGCTTGAGGCGGGGCAGCAACTTGCGCCACGCCTCTAGCACCTCCCGGAAGAACGGCGGTAGCTGGCTGTAGGCCGTTCTGGGAGGGAGAGTGCACAGATTGTACACGTCCCCCTCGCCGTACTGAGCCAAACAGCCCGCCATCGCGCCCTCCCAGGGGTACTGCCTGGCCGGATCGAGAAATTTTCTAACCACTTTTAGCCGCAGTGCGTCTCTTTTGGCACTCAAGTCAATCAGTCCTAAACCCCCCTCCCGTTTATTACCAATTAACACCCGTCGAGCGATCGAATTACCCCTCCCCCTCCATAGGAAAGCGGAGAGGGTGTCCTGCAGGACGTTTAGTGCCCACTGTGGCAGCTCGCAGGTCCCCAAAACATGCACTAGAGTAGAGGCTACTAAGGCGTTCCACACTATTGCCTTTGCTCTCAGGCTGAGGCCCCGGGGCCGCCACCTGTTAACAATGTATTTCACCCTGTTAATTGCCGCGTCCCAGTTACTGTGTGAGGCCCTATCCCCACCTATGCCCACATGTATGCCTAAAATCTTTGCCTGTTGTTGGATATTAAAACCCCACCGGCCAAGACCCCCCCCGTTCGCCACCAGCAGGCAGGTCTTGGCCCTGTTCAGCCTCGCCCCTGAGGCTGCCTCGAAGGCCGCGATGTGCTCTAGCGCACAATCTATTTCCTCTGGCTCCGAGGCCAGGATGGTCACGTCGTCCGCAAAGGGGACGACGGTGACCCTCCTGAGCCCCGGCGCCACGGGCAGCCCCGGCATGCGACCGTCCGCTGCGACGGCGGCCGCCAAGGACTCCATTACAATGGAGAACAGCAGCGGCGAGAGAGGACAGCCCTGCCTTACCGATCTGCCCAACACAAAGGCTCTGCTCAGCCTCCCATTTATTTTTAACTTGGCCTGCGCCCCCTTATAAAGGAGACCCACCAGCCTTCTGAGCCCTGGGCCGAAGCCCATGGCGCTCAGGGAGTCAAATAAAAAGGAATGATCCACCCTGTCAAACGCCTTATCTAGGTCCAGGTTCAGGAGGAGCCCCTTATTTGACTCCTCCATCCCCCGGACCGCTCCTTGCACCGCTAAAATCGAATCCGCTATGTCCCTGCCGGGGACGCCGTAAGCCTGCAAGCTGGTCACGACGTCCCCGGCCACCCCCTTCACCCTATTCGTGATAATTTTCGCCAATATCTTATAGTCTACGTTTAAAAGGCTAATCGGCCTGTAGTTCCTGATTTCCCTCCTATCTCCTTTTTTAAATAGGAGGGAGATTACTCCCGCCGAAAAACCCTCTGGCACCCCGTTATTGTCCATCATTTCATTAAAAAGCTGTGTGAGGAGCGGCACAAAGTACTCCTCACACAGCACATAGAGCTCGGCGGTAAGGCCGTCCTCTCCAGGGCTTTTGGCCCTGGATAGGCCGGCTACGGCCCTGGCGACCTCATCCTCCGTGATCCTCCCCTCCAATAAACCCCTATCCAGCTCACTCAGCCTCCCTCTCAATCTGCTAAGCAGCTGTTCCCCCCTCACCACATCCACCTGCTCCCTGCCAAACAGTCGCGCGTAAAACGAGACGGCCACCTCCTCCACCCCGTCCCGCCCCGTGACTATGATCCCCGCCTCGTCCTGGAGCTGCTCTATTATTTGCCTTTGCTGTCTACCCTTCTCCAGGCCGAGAAAGTACGCGGAGTACCTCTCGCCCTGGAGGAGGTCGACAGCTCTGGCGCGCAGGGCTGCAGCAGCGCACCTGGCTCCATGCAGCTCAGCCAGCCTCGCCTTTGCGGCTTCCATACTGGCCAGCTGCGCTCCAGTCGCCGTGTCAATGCCTGTAATGACGTTATTCATGATGTTTCTCAAACTCTGCTCCTCCATCCTTTCCATCCAACCTTTATGTTTCGCAAAGTTAATTGCTAACCTTTTAATTCTTTGTTTAAACTCCACCCACCTCCCCAACAATCCCCGCTCATCGTCACACTCATGGACACAATATAGCAGCAGCTTTTCCAACTTATTTCTGAAGCGGCGGTCCTCCAGCAGGCCAGCGTTGAGGACCCACAGGCCGCCCCCCCGGACGTCCCCCGGCCCCGAGAAGCTGCATCGGAGGAACAGGTGATCGCTCCACGGGCAAGGCTCATAAGCGACCCCCCGAATCCCCCTCAGCAACCCCCCGGAGGCCAGGAGCAAGTCGATCCGGGAGCGGCGGCTGCGGCCCTGCACCACCTGGACCCGACTGTAGGACCGCCTACCTGGGTTGAGAACCCGAAACACATCAATTATATCATTGCGGACACACAAATCCGCGAACACACCCCTGCTCACGTCAGACCTGAGCTTCTCCCTCCCCCCCACATCATCCAAGGTCTGAACCAGGTTCAGGTCCCCTACGATGATGGTGGTGGGAGTGATCCACCTCTCCAGCTCTAGAAAAAGAGCTTTTCTTCTCATCTCGTCGTTATGTGCATAAACGTTAATCAACCTGCCTGCCCACTGTGGACACACAATATCCAGCACTATTATTCGGCCTTCGTTGTCTGAGTGCACTTCTGCCCACGTAACCCCCGCTGTCTCCCCGAACAGCACAGCCACCCCTCCGGAGTTAACACCCCCGTTGTTGCAAGCTATGCTGCCCTTCCACTCCCCCCGCACCTTTTGCTCCACCCGCTGATCCCACCAGGTCTCTTGAACACACAAAATTTCATTGCTTTTAACACTAGCAAAAATAGCCCTGGTTTTAACCCACGTGCGGAGCCCACGAACATTAAGAGAGAGGAGGGAAGCCATCAGGAGCACCTAGTGGAGGAAATGCACATCATTGCTTAGTTTTCCTTTTCTTGTTCTTTCTGCCCGTTCTGACTTGCTTTACCTGGTCCAGGTCCCAGTCGGTGTCGGAGCTGGTCCCGAGCTGTGTCTGAGGGACGACAGGGACCCCTCCCTGCCGTCCCTCGAGCAGTGGACCCTCACTGGCTGAGCCCCCCTGTCTGGTCGTCACCTGGGCCGAGGGCAGCTCTCCGTCTTCTTCAAGACGGGAGCCCACCTCCGCCCAGCCGCCACCTCCGGCCGCCTCTAGCCCGTCCAGGCTGGAGCCGATGAGCTCCGCCTGGGTCCGGCCCTTCGGCACCGTTGGCTGCACCGGGGGCCCAGCCCGGGCTAGGTCAGCCCTCACGGCCACACCCGCCCCCTTGCTCGGGTCCTGCTGCTCACCTGTCACCTGCTCATGGGATCCAGCCCGGACTAGGTCAGCCGTCACGGCCACACCCGCCCCTTCCTGCTCCATGTCCTCCTCGTTCTCACTCTCCACCTCCTCAGAGAGAAGCTCAGCCGAGGAGCCATCATCCTCCTCCTCCTCCTTCTCCTTCACCTCCTCCTCCTCCCCCTCCTCCTCCTCGCTCTCCTTACATGAGCACTTTGAATTTGTATTGCTACACAACAAGCACTTCACCTCCTCCGGCCCCCTCTTGGCCCCACACTCCCGTACGTAATGCCCCTGGACCCCGCACTTGTGGCAAAAGAACTCAGGGCATTCTCGTAATATGTGCCCCGGCTGGAGACACATACGGCACACCTTGACCTGACGGTCGTGAATCACCCTAAAGTATTCTGGCCCTAGGGCTGTCTCAAACCGCGCCGAGTACGGCAGGCTCTGGATCTTGTCGTTAAACTTAACTTTCAGGAACCTGGTACCATCAGCGACGTTAGTCCCCGGCCACATTCGTCTCCTTATCGGGGAGACAGCACCCACCCCCCAGCTCTCTAATTTGGCAATAATTTCATCGTCCGTGATATAGGCAGGCAGATTGAGAAACGACACCACAAGCTCGTCATTGCACAGACCTTTAGCTAGTACCGCAGTATCACCAATTTTAAAACCATCAAGGATTCTCTCCTTACCCTTAATGTGTGTCATGGTAACTTCGTACGCGCGGGGACCGGTAGCACGGCAAGCCACCAAGCCCCCACACAAGCCCCTCACCGCCCGCATGAGTTCCATCGCTGAGATGGGGAGAGTCCCTTGCAGTTCCAGGAGGACTGTGAGTTCCTTTTCAAAGGTCCGCTGAAGTCCTGCTGCCGCGGGCGGGCCCGCTACAGCTCCAGCCACCGCTCCCGTCCCCGATCCAGCAGCCGCTCCAGCTCCTGCGTCCCTGGCTCTTCTCGCCGCCAGCAACGCAGCCGCTGTTTCTCTCCCGACCGCTGCAGCCATCGAAGCCGCCGCCGGAGCCTCCGCTCGTCCCGCCGAGTCCTCCACCGTCCTCCCGGCCCCGCTGCCTGGTCCTGTGTCGCCCGCTCGTCCCGCCGTGTTCGCCGCCGCTGCTGCCGCCGCCTGGGCTGGCCTGCCCGCCCGTCCCGCCTGGTTGGCCGCCGCCGCCGCTGCTCTGGCTGCTGGGATCACCGCCGCCGGAGCTGCCGCCGCTTTGGTCCCTCCCGGAGCGAAGGACACGCTCCGTCCCATCGCCGCCACCGCCGCAGCTCCCGAAGCCGCCACCATCGGAGCCTTTCCTAGCCCCGCTGAGCCTGCTCGACCTGTCACGGGTCCCGCAGCTCTGGCGTCCCCGGCCCTCGTGGCTGCCACCCTCTGTGGCATCACTCCAGCTGGTACGGCGGAGCCGACTGCCAACCCGGAAGTCGACGCACTCCTCGCGGCCCTCTGCTTCTGGCCTGCCACCTGGCCCTTCCCCCCCGCAGTCTTCCACTCACAGTCATCCACACACTCATTCTCACTCATAGACTCAATCCCTTTCATCAATCTTCCACTCTTATCGATCCTCACATCATACGCACTCAGAGCCTCCTCTCCCCCCCGGACGCCCTTTGCAGGACGCCCAGAGGAGAGAGCAGGTGCAGCCAAATCCGGGTCCGTCATGCTTCTCATCGTAACCTTAGCCTTACTCTTAGTCTTAACCATAGAATCCGTCATTTTTTTTTTTTTTTTTTTTTTTTTGCACACAAGAGCTACCGTGAAATCCCACCCCCGATCAGTGCTATTCACTGCCGGGGGGTATTAACCAAACTATCTATAAACAAAGAACCCGAAGTGACACCAAGTACATATAAAGGAAGAAAGATAGAGTAAGGGAAGAAGAAAGAAAAGGAAAAACACACCGCACACACGCACACACACGACGAACAAACAATTCAAGACAGACAAACAATTGCTCTCAGCACACTCACTCACTCTCACTCTGCTGCTGCAATCTCCGCTCTCACACCGACTCGCCAACTCACACACACCAACTGCGCTCCAAGAGGTTCGGGGCGGTATGGACGTAAGCCGAAGAAGGATGCGGAGAAAAGCCCTTTATAGATGTCGATCGTCACCACCATTAACGCCTGGGTGCACTTATACCCAGGAAACTTGATCTTTTCTCACATGTGAAAAGTACAGTGCTGAAGAACATAACTTTTCAGAATATATGTTCATCCGATGTCGCTGTGGGGGAACAGCAGCGCCTTCTGCTGTTTGTCGAGATAAAAAAGCTTACAGCACCTGGTATTCCCAGGCGGTCTCCCATCCAAGTACTGACCAGGCCCGACCCTGCTTAGCTTCCGAGATCAGACGAGATCGGGCGTGTGGAGGGCGGTATGGCCGTAAGCCGAAGAAGGATGCGGAGAAAAGCCCTTTATAGATGTCGATCGTCACCACCATTAACGCCTGGGTGCACTTATACCCAGGAAACTTGATCTTTTCTCACATGTGAAAAGTACAGTGCTGAAGAACATAACTTTTCAGAATATATGTTCATCCGATGTCGCTGTGGGGGAACAGCAGCGCCTTCTGCTGTTTGTCGAGATAAAAAAGCTTACAGCACCTGGTATTCCCAGGCGGTCTCCCATCCAAGTACTGACCAGGCCCGACCCTGCTTAGCTTCTGAGATCAGACGAGATCGGGCGTGTGGAGGGCGGTATGGCCGTAAGCCGAAGAAGGATGCGGAGAAAAGCCCTTTATAGATGTCGATCGTCACCACCATTAACGCCTGGGTGCACTTATACCCAGGAAACTTGATCTTTTCTCACATGTGAAAAGTACAGTGCTGAAGAACATAACTTTTCAGAATATATGTTCATCCGATGTCGCTGTGGGGGAACAGCAGCGCCTTCTGCTGTTTGTCGAGATAAAAAAGCTTACAGCACCTGGTATTCCCAGGCGGTCTCCCATCCAAGTACTGACCAGGCCCGACCCTGCTTAGTTTCCGAGATCAGACGAGATCGGGCGTGTGGAGGGCGGTATGGCCGTAAGCCGAAGAAGGATGCGGAGAAAAGCCCTTTATAGATGTCGATCGTCACCACCATTAACGCCTGGGTGCACTTATACCCAGGAAACTTGATCTTTTCTCACATGTGAAAAGTACAGTGCTGAAGAACATAACTTTTCAGAATATATGTTCATCCGATGTCGCTGTGGGGGAACAGCAGCGCCTTCTGCTGTTTGTCGAGATAAAAAAGCTTACAGCACCTGGTATTCCCAGGCGGTCTCCCATCCAAGTACTGACCAGGCCCGACCCTGCTTAGCTTCTGAGATCAGACGAGATCGGGCGTGTGGAGGGCGGTATGGCCGTAAGCCGAAGAAGGATGCGGAGAAAAGCCCTTTATAGATGTCGATCGTCACCACCATTAACGCCTGGGTGCACTTATACCCAGGAAACTTGATCTTTTCTCACATGTGAAAAGTACAGTGCTGAAGAACATAACTTTTCAGAATATATGTTCATCCGATGTCGCTGTGGGGGAACAGCAGCGCCTTCTGCTGTTTGTCGAGATAAAAAAGCTTACAGCACCTGGTATTCCCAGGCGGTCTCCCATCCAAGTACTGACCAGGCCCGACCCTGCTTAGCTTCCGAGATCAGACGAGATCGGGCGTGTGGGGGGGGGGGGATCTTTTATTATAAAAATATACTTTTTTACAATTTGAAAACACTATTCATTAAAATCACAAACAACACAGAACATTTTTTTCCTTACAATTTGAAAACACTATTCATTTAAAATCACAAACAACACAGAACAGAATGTACACAAAAATGAAATCAAACTGTAAATCATACCAAAATGCAAATTAAGCCAACTGAAAATGAAACAAACTGTAAATGAACCAAACTGTAAATGATCAAAAATTGAAATAAATGGAAAAGTAAATAATCAAAAACTGGAAATGAATACAAACTGTAAAATAAAGCATGAGTAAACAGGACTAGAAATGAGCAAAACTGAAAAACAACCATAAATTACAAAACAACAAACTGCAAAAGAAAGGAGACACTACATTACTGACAAACATGTACCCAACACATAATCCCCCACCGACACTGAAACACTCAATTTGACAAACTAAAAGGACACTCAATGACACACATAATGCAAACACACTTAATGACATACTCAAAATGAAACAAAAAACATTTACTCAAAACAAAAACACAAATCACCCAACTCATTGACAAAACAAAAAGAACTGCCCGCCACCAGTGCGTCCAGATGTTTTGCGTGGTGCAGTGTCCTGAAATGTGACTGTATGAGTGTCTTCCATATGCGTGTAACAGATGTGTGCCTGTGCTCGTGAAGTGAGATGTTGCGACGTGTCCAAGTGGCCTGCCGTGCCAGTGCCAGTACTGTGTTTGTAAGTGCGTGCTTGTGTGAGAGTCCAAATAGCAGAGTCCAGGGGGTGATTGCAGTGTGTGTGTAGTGGCAATGGGTGCGCAGAACAGACAACAAAAACACATGGAAACCCACCAACTCCGGGCAGTGCACAAACAAATGCATATCATCTTCATCCCCTATCTCGCAAACAGCACAGGTCCTGGAGAAGAGCTCCCTGTGGACCTGGTGCAGGACGACCCCGGTGTAGACCCTCCTGTGCCTGATACGGAAGTCCAGGTCGAACGCCGCATGGGATAGGTTTGGGACGCTGCAATTTTTCCAGATTTCCCTCACGTCCGAGCCGGGGAAGAGCCTCCCCCAAGCTGCCTCGGAGGAAGGCCGCCTCCCCAGCTCGGACGCGAGGAGCCTGTACAGCGTCCCGGTGTTACACTCACCAAGGGGTACGACCTGGCTCGGGGCCAGGCACAGGAGGAACGCCAGCCGAGGGTCCCGCACCGGTCCGGTGGTGCAGAGAGCCCTCCTCCAGGACTCTGGCATGGCCCTATCTACTCTAGCACCGGTGGTTCTAACGTGCCCCGGCCTAAAGCTAATCCCTCCCCTGATCAGTGAAGTTTTGGCCCTTTGAAAATCAAAGAGCCCCTCCCCGTCAATCACCTGACCAATCCTCGTGACCCCCGCTGCCCGCAACGGAGCGCAGGACAGCGCCCTTCCCTCGTGCTGGAGGAAGGGAGTCTGGAGGAATGGCAACAGTGCGATACTGCCTCTGTTCACCTCTGCTGGCTTGAGGCGGGGCAGCAACTTGCGCCACGCCTCTAGCACCTCCCGGAAGAACGGCGGTAGCTGGCTGTAGGCCGTTCTGGGAGGGAGAGTGCACAGATTGTACACGTCCCCCTCGCCGTACTGAGCCAAACAGCCCGCCATCGCGCCCTCCCAGGGGTACTGCCTGGCCGGATCGAGAAATTTTCTAACCACTTTTAGCCGCAGTGCGTCTCTTTTGGCACTCAAGTCAATCAGTCCTAAACCCCCCTCCCGTTTATTACCAATTAACACCCGTCGAGCGATCGAATTACCCCTCCCCCTCCATAGGAAAGCGGAGAGGGTGTCCTGCAGGACGTTTAGTGCCCACTGTGGCAGCTCGCAGGTTCCCAAAACATGTACTAGAGTAGAGGCTACTAAGGCGTTCCACACTATTGCCTTTGCTCTCAGGCTGAGGCCCCGGGGCCGCCACCTGTTAACAATGTGTTTCACCCTGTTAATTGCCGCGTCCCAGTTACTGTGTGAGGCCCTATCCCCACCTATGCCCACATGTATTCCTAAAATCTTTGTCTGCTGTTTTATGTTAAAACCCCACCGGCCAAGACCCCCTCCGTCCGCCACCAGCAGGCAGGTCTTGGCCCTGTTCAATTTCGCCCCCGAGGCTGCCTCAAAGGCCGCAACGTGCTCCAGCGCGCAGTCGATCTGCTCCGGCGCCGAGGCCAGGATGGTCACGTCGTCCGCAAAGGGAACGACGGTGACCCTCCCGAGCCCCGGCGCCACGGGCAGCCCCGGCATGCGCCCGTCCCCCGTGATGGCGGCCACCAGGGACTCCACCACCACGGAGAACAGCAGCGGAGAGAGAGGGCAGCCCTGCCTCACCGATCTTGTGATATTAAAAACCCTGCTCAGCCTCCCGTTTATTTTGATTCTTGCCTGTGCTCCCCTATATAGCAGCCCCACCATCCTCCTGAGCCCTGGCCCGAAGCCCATGGCGCTCAACGAGTTAAATAAAAACCCCTGGTCTACCCGGTCAAAAGCCTTTTCTAGGTCCAGGTTCAGGAGGAGCCCCTTTTTCGACTCCTCCATCCCCCGGACCGCTCCCTGCACCACTAAAATGGAATCGGCTATATCCCTGCCGGGGACGCCGTAAGCCTGTAAACTGGTCACGACGTCCCCGGCCACCTCCTTCATCCTGTTCGCCACTATTTTGGCGAGGATTTTGTAGTCTGCGTTGAGCAGGCTTATCGGCCTATAATTTTTGATCTCCCTCCTGTCCCCTTTCTTGAACAGGAGGGAGATCACTCCTGCCGAAAAGCCCTCCGGCACCCTGTCTGTGTCTACTATTTCATTAAAAAGCTGTGTGAGGAGCGGCACAAAGTACTCCTCACACAGCATAAAGAGTTCGGCGGTGAGGCCGTCCTCTCCAGGGCTTTTGGCCCTGGATAGGCCGGCTATGGCCCTGGCGACCTCATCCTCCGTTATCCTCCCCTCCAATAATTCGCTATCCTGAGCCCTCAACCTCCCTCTTACTCTGCTCAGCAACTGTTCCCCCCTCCCCTTCTCCACCTGCTCCCTACTGAACAGTTTCTCGAAAAACGAGACAGCCACCTCCTCCACTCCATCCCGCCCCGTAACCATGGTCCCTGCCTCGTTTTCCAGCTGCCCTATTTCTTGCCTTTGCTGTCTTCCCTTCTCCAGGCCGAGAAAGTACGCGGAGTACCTCTCGCCCTGGAGTAGGTCGACAGCTCTGGCACGCAAGGCTGCCGCAGCGCACCTGGCCCCATGAAGCTCTGCCAGCTTCGCCTTCGCGGCTTCCATGTCCGCCAGCTGCGCTCCAGTCGCCGCGTCAATGTTTATCAGGACATTTTTAATCACACCATTTAATTTTTGCTCCTCCATCTTCTCCGCCCACCCCTTATGTTTGGCGAAGTTTATGGCGAGCCTTTTAATTCTCGCCTTAAACTCCGCCCACCTCCCCAACAATCCCCGCTCATCATCACACTCGTGTACACAGTATAACAGCAGTTTATCCAGTTTGCTCCTGAATCGGCGGTCCTCCAGCAGGCCGGCGTTGAGGACCCACAGACCGCCCCCCCGGACGTCCCCCGGCCCCGAGAAGCCGCATCGGAGGAACAGGTGATCGCTCCACGGGCATGGCTCGTAAGCGACCCCCTGAATCCCCCTCAGCAACCCCCCGGAGGCCAGGAGCAAATCGATCCGGGAGCGGCGGCTGCGGCCCTGCACCACCTGGACCCGACTGTAGGACCGCCTACCTGGGTTGAGAACCCGGAACACGTCCACCATGTTATTTCGCACACATAAATCCAGCAACACACCCCTGCTCACGTCGGACCTGAGCTTCTCCCTCCCCCCCACATCATCCAGGGTCTGAACTAAGTTCAGGTCCCCTATGATGATGGTGGCGGGAGTGATCCACCTTTCCAGTTTTAAAAACAGAGCTTTTCTGCTCATCTCGTCGTTGTGAGCATACACATTTATCAATCTGCCTGCCCACTGCGGACCCACAATATCCAAAACGATTACACGACCCTCGCTATCTGCGTGCACCTCTGCCCACGTTACCCCTGCTGCCTCCCCGAACAACACAGCCACCCCTCCGGAGGCAACACCCCCGTTGTTGTTGGCTATGCTGCCCTTCCACTCCCCCCGCACCCTTTGCTCCACCCGCTGATCCCACCAGGTCTCCTGCACACACAAGATCTCGTTATTTTTGACGGTGTTCAAAATAGCCCTAGTTTTTACCCACGTGCGGAGCCCTCGAGCGTTTAACGAAAGGAGGGAAGCCATCAGGGGCACCTAGTGGAGGAAATGTACATTATTGCTTGGTTTTCCTTTTCTTATTCTTCCTACCCGTTCTGACTTGCTTTACCTGGTCCAGGTCCCAGTCGGTGTCGGAGCTGGTCCCGAGCTGTGTCTGGGGGACGACAGGGACTCCTCCCTGCCGTCCCTCGAGCAGTGGACCCTCACTGGCTGAGCCCCCCTGTCTGGTCGTCACCTGGGCCGAGGGCAGCTCTCCGTCTTCTTCAAGACGGGAGCCCACCTCCGCCCGGCCGCCACCTCCGGCCGCCTCTAGCCCGTCCAGGCTGGAGCCGATGAGCTCCGCCTGGGTCCGGCCCTTCGGCACCGTTGGCTGCACCGGGGGCCCAGCCCGGGCTAGGTCAGCCCTCACGGCCACACCCGCCCCCTTGCTCGGGTCCTGCTGCTCACCTTTCACCTGCTCATGGGATCCAGCCCGGGCTAGGTCAGCCGTCACGGCCACACCCGCCCCTTCCTGCTCCATGTCCTCCTCGTTCTCACTCTCCACCTCCTCAGAGAGAAGCTCAGCCGAGGAGCCATCATCCTCCTCCTCCTCCTTCTCCTTCACCTCCTCCTCCTCCCCCTCCTCCTCCTCGCTCTCCTTACACGAGCACTTTGAATTTGTATTGCTACACAATAAGCACTTCACCTCCTCCGGCCCCCTCTTGGCCCCACACTCCCGTACGTAATGCCCCTGGACCCCGCACTTGTGGCAAAAGAACTCAGGGCATTCTCGTAATATGTGCCCCGGCTGGAGACACATACGGCACACCTTGACCTGACGATCGTGAATCACCCTAAAGTATTCGGGCCCTAGGGCCGTCTCAAACCGCGCTGAGTACGGCAGGCTCTGGATCTTGTCATTGAATTTTACTTTCAGGAACCTGGTGCCATCAGCGACGTTAGTCCCCGGCCACATTCGTCTCCTTATCGGGGAGGCAGCCCCCACCCCCCAGCTCTCTAATTTGGCGATAATTTCCTCGTCCGTAATATAGGCAGGCAGATTGAGAAATGATACTACGAGCTCGTCATTGCATAAACCTTTTGCCAACACAGCAGTATCCCCAATTTTGAAACCGTCAAGGATTCGCTCCTTACCCTTTATGTGTGTCATGGTGACTTCGTATGCGCGGGGACCGGTAGCACGGCACGCCACCAAGCCCCCACACAAGCCCCTCACCGCCCGCATGAGCTCCATCGCGGAGATGGGGAGAGTCCCTTGCAGTTCCAGGAGGACTGTGAGTTCCTTCTCAAAGGTCCGCTGAAGTCCTGCTGCCGCGGGCGAGCCCGCTGCAGCTCCAGCCGCTGCTCCCGTCCCCGGTCCAGCAGCCGCTCCAGCTCCTGCGTCCCTGGCTCTTCTCGCCGCCAGCAAAGCAGCCGCTGTTTCTCTCCCGCCTGCTGCTGCAATCGAAGCCGCCGCCGGAGCCTCCGCTCGTCCCGCCGGGTCCTCCACCGTCCTCCCGGCCCCGCTGCCTGGTCCCGTGTCGCCCGCTCGTCCCGCCGTGTTTGCCGCCGCTGCTGCCGCCGCCTGGGCTGGCCTGCCCGTCCGTCCAGCCTGGTTGGCCGCCGCCGCCGCTGCTCTAGCTGCTGGGATCGCTGCCGCCTGAGCTGCCGCCGCTTTGGTCCCTCCCGGAGCGAAGGACACGCTCCGTCCCATCGCCGCCGCCGCCGCAGCTCCCGTAGCCGCCGCCATCGGAGCCTTTCCCAGCCCCGCTGAGCCTGCTCGACCTGTCACGGGTCCCGCAGCTCTGGCGTCCCCGGCCCTCGTGGCTGCCACCCTCTGTGGCATCACTCCCGCTGGTACGGCGGAGCCGACTGCCAACCCGGAAGTCGACGCGCTCCTCGCGGCCCTCTGCTTCTGGCCTGCCACCTGGCCCTTCCCCCCCGCAGTCTTCCACTCACAGTCATCCACACACTCATTCTCACTCATAGACTCAATCCCTTTCATCAATCTTCCACTCTTATCGATCCTCACATCATACGCACTCAGAGCCTCCTCTCCCCCCCGGACGCCCTTTGCAGGACGCCCAGAGGAGAGAGCAGGTGCAGCCAAATCCGGGTCCGTCATGCTTCTCATCGTAACCTTAGCCTTGCTTCTAGTCTTTACCGTGTGATCCGTCATTTTTTTTTTTTTTTTTTTTTTTGCACACAAGAGCTACCGTGAAATCCCACCCCCGATCAGTGCTATTCACTGCCGGGGGGTATTAACCAAACTATCTATAAACAAAGAACCCGAAGTGACACCAAGTACATATAAAGGAAGAAAGATAGAGTAAGGGAAGAAGAAAGAAAACGAAAAACACACCGCACACACGCACACACACGACGAACAAACAATTCAAGACAGACAAACAATTGCTCTCAGCACACTCACTCACTCTCACTCTGCTGCTGCAATCTCCGCTCTCACACCGACTCGCCAACTCACACACACCAACTGCGCTCCAAGAGGTTCGGGGCGGTATGGCCGTAAGCCGAAGAAGGATGCGGAGAAAAGCCCTTTATAGATGTCGATCGTCACCACCATTAACGCCTGGGTGCACTTATACCCAGGAAACTTGATCTTTTCTCACATGTGAAAAGTACAGTGCTGAAGAACATAACTTTTCAGAATATATGTTCATCCGATGTCGCTGTGGGGGAACAGCAGCGCCTTCTGCTGTTTGTTGAGATAAAAAAGCTTACAGCACCTGGTATTCCCAGGCGGTCTCCTATCCAAGTACTGACCAGGCCCGACCCTGCTTAGCTTCCGAGATCAGACGAGATCGGGCGTGTGGAGGGCGGTATGGCCGTAAGCCGAAGAAGGACGCGGAGAAAAGCCCTTTATAGATGTCGATCGTCACCACCATTAACGCCTGGGTGCACTTATACCCAGGAAACTTGATCTTTTCTCACATGTGAAAAGTACAGTGCTGAAGAACATAACTTTTCAGAATATATGTTCATCCGATGTCGCTGTGGGGGAACAGCAGCGCCTTCTGCTGTTTGTCGAGATAAAAAAGCTTACAGCACCTGGTATTCCGAGGCAGTCTCCCATCCAAGTACTGACCAGGCCCGACCCTGCTTAGCTTCCGAGATCAGACGAGATCGGGCGTGTGGAGGGCGGTATGGCCGTAAGCCGAAGAAGGATGCGGAGAAAAGCCCTTTATAGATGTCGATCGTCACCACCATTAACGCCTGGGTGCACTTATACCCAGGAAACTTGATCTTTTCTCACATGTGAAAAGTACAGTGCTGAAGAACATAACTTTTCAGAATATATGTTCATCCGATGTCGCTGTGGGGGAACAGCAGCGCCTTCTGCTGTTTGTCGAGATAAAAAAGCTTACAGCACCTGGTATTCCCAGGCGGTCTCCCATCCAAGTACTGACCAGGCCCGACCCTGCTTAGCTTCCGAGATCAGACGAGATCGGGCGTGTGGAGGGCGGTATGGCCGTAAGCCAAAGAAGGATGCGGAGAAAAGCCCTTTATAGATGTCGATCGTCACCACCATTAACGCCTGGGTGCACTTATACCCAGGAAACTTGATCTTTTCTCACATGTGAAAAGTACAATGCTGAAGAACATAACTTTTCAGAATATATGTTCATCCGATGTCGCTGTGGGGGAACAGCAGCGCCTTCTGCTGTTTGTCGAGATAAAAAAGCTTACAGCACCTGGTATTCCCAGGCGGTCTCCCATCCAAGTACTGACCAGGCCCGACCCTGCTTAGCTTCCGAGATCAGACGAGATCGGGCGTGTGGAGGGCGGTATGGCCGTAAGCCGAAGAAGGATGCGGAGAAAAGCCCTTTATAGATGTCGAT
Organism: Eutrigla gurnardus; assembly: GCF_963514095.1. Classification (NCBI taxonomy): domain Eukaryota; kingdom Metazoa; phylum Chordata; class Actinopteri; order Perciformes; family Triglidae; genus Eutrigla; species Eutrigla gurnardus. The sequence goes on along the minus strand of NC_139922.1, from coordinate 29,756,501 downwards.
CGTCACCACCATTAACGCCTGGGTGCACTTATACCCAGGAAACTTGATCTTTTCTCACATGTGAAAAGTACAGTGCTGAAGAACATAACTTTTCAGAATATATGTTCATCCGATGTCGCTGTGGGGTAACAGCAGCGCCTTCTGCTGTTTGTCGAGATAAAAAAGCTTACAGCACCTGGTATTCCCAGGCGGTCTCCCATCCAAGTACTGACTAGGCCCGACCCTGCTTAGCTTCTGAGATCAGACGAGATCGGGCGTGTGGAGGGCGGTATGGCCGTAAGCCGAAGAAGGATGCGGAGAAAAGCCCTTTATAGATGTCGATCGTCACCACCATTAACGCCTGGGTGCACTTATACCCAGGAAACTTGATCTTTTCTCACATGTGAAAAGTACAGTGCTGAAGAACATAACTTTTCAGAATATATGTTCATCCGATGTCGCTGTGGGGGAACAGCAGCGCCTTCTGCTGTTTGTCGAGATAAAAAAGCTTACAGCACCTGGTATTCCCAGGCGGTCTCCCATCCAAGTACTGACCAGGCCCGACCCTGCTTAGCTTCCGAGATCAGACGAGATCGGGCGTGTGGAGGGCGGTATGGCCGTAAGCCGAAGAAGGATGCGGAGAAAAGCCCTTTATAGATGTCGATCGTCACCACCATTAACGCCTGGGTGCACTTATACCCAGGAAACTTGATCTTTTCTCACATGTGAAAAGTACAGTGCTGAAGAACATAACTTTTCAGAATATATGTTCATCCGATGTCGCTGTGGGGGAACAGCAGCGCCTTCTGCTGTTTGTCGAGATAAAAAAGCTTACAGCACCTGGTATTCCCAGGCGGTCTCCCATCCAAGTACTGACCAGGCCCGACCCTGCTTAGCTTCCGAGATCAGACGAGATCGGGCGTGTGGAGGGCGGTATGGCCGTAAGCCGAAGAAGGATGCGGAGAAAAGCCCTTTATAGATGTCGATCGTCACCACCATTAACGCCTGGGTGCACTTATACCCAGGAAACTTGATCTTTTCTCACATGTGAAAAGTACAGTGCTGAAGAACATAACTTTTCAGAATATATGTTCATCCGATGTCGCTGTGGGGGAACAGCAGCGCCTTCTGCTGTTTGTCGAGATAAAAAAGCTTACAGCACCTGGTATTCCCAGGCGGTCTCCCATCCAAGTACTGACCAGGCCCGACCCTGCTTAGCTTCCGAGATCAGACGAGATCGGGCGTGTGGAGGGCGGTATGGCCGTAAGCCGAAGAAGGATGCGGAGAAAAGCCCTTTATAGATGTCGATCGTCACCACCATTAACGCCTGGGTGCACTTATACCCAGGAAACTTGATCTTTTCTCACATGTGAAAAGTACAGTGCTGAAGAACATAACTTTTCAGAATATATGTTCATCCGATGTCGCTGTGGGGGAACAGCAGCGCCTTCTGCTGTTTGTCGAGATAAAAAAGCTTACAGCACCTGGTATTCCCAGGCGGTCTCCCATCCAAGTACTGACCAGGCCCGACCCTGCTTAGCTTCCGAGATCAGACGAGATCGGGCGTGTGGAGGGCGGTATGGCCGTAAGCCGAAGAAGGACGCGGAGAAAAGCCCTTTATAGATGTCGATCGTCACCACCATTAACGCCTGGGTGCACTTATACCCAGGAAACTTGATCTTTTCTCACATGTGAAAAGTACAGTGCTGAAGAACATAACTTTTCAGAATATATGTTCATCCGATGTCGCTGTGGGGGAACAGCAGCGCCTTCTGCTGTTTGTCGAGATAAAAAAGCTTACAGCACCTGGTATTCCGAGGCAGTCTCCCATCCAAGTACTGACCAGGCCCGACCCTGCTTAGCTTCCGAGATCAGACGAGATCGGGCCTGTGGAGGGCGGTATGGCCGTAAGCCGAAGAAGGATGCGGAGAAAAGCCCTTTATAGATGTCGATCGTCACCACCATTAACGCCTGGGTGCACTTATACCCAGGAAACTTGATCTTTTCTCACATGTGAAAAGTACAGTGCTGAAGAACATAACTTTTCAGAATATATGTTCATCCGATGTCGCTGTGGGGGAACAGCAGCGCCTTCTGCTGTTTGTCGAGATAAAAAAGCTTACAGCACCTGGTATTCCCAGGCGGTCTCCCATCCAAGTACTGACCAGGCCCGACCCTGCTTAGCTTCCGAGATCAGACGAGATCGGGCGTGTGGAGGGCGGTATGGCCGTAAGCCAAAGAAGGATGCGGAGAAAAGCCCTTTATAGATGTCGATCGTCACCACCATTAACGCCTGGGTGCACTTATACCCAGGAAACTTGATCTTTTCTCACATGTGAAAAGTACAATGCTGAAGAACATAACTTTTCAGAATATATGTTCATCCGATGTCGCTGTGGGGGAACAGCAGCGCCTTCTGCTGTTTGTCGAGATAAAAAAGCTTACAGCACCTGGTATTCCCAGGCGGTCTCCCATCCAAGTACTGACCAGGCCCGACCCTGCTTAGCTTCCGAGATCAGACGAGATCGGGCGTGTGGAGGGCGGTATGGCCGTAAGCCGAAGAAGGATGCGGAGAAAAGCCCTTTATAGATGTCGATCGTCACCACCATTAACGCCTGGGTGCACTTATACCCAGGAAACTTGATCTTTTCTCACATGTGAAAAGTACAGTGCTGAAGAACATAACTTTTCAGAATATATGTTCATCCGATGTCGCTGTGGGGGAACAGCAGCGCCTTCTGCTGTTTGTCGAGATAAAAAAGCTTACAGCACCTGGTATTCCGAGGCAGTCTCCCATCCAAGTACTGACCAGGCCCGACCCTGCTTAGCTTCCGAGATCAGACGAGATCGGGCCTGTGGAGGGCGGTATGGCCGTAAGCCGAAGAAGGATGCGGAGAAAAGCCCTTTATAGATGTCGATCGTCACCACCATTAACGCCTGGGTGCACTTATACCCAGGAAACTTGATCTTTTCTCACATGTGAAAAGTACAGTGCTGAAGAACATAACTTTTCAGAATATATGTTCATCCGATGTCGCTGTGGGGGAACAGCAGCGCCTTCTGCTGTTTGTCGAGATAAAAAAGCTTACAGCACCTGGTATTCCCAGGCGGTCTCCCATCCAAGTACTGACCAGGCCCGACCCTGCTTAGCTTCCGAGATCAGACGAGATCGGGCGTGTGGAGGGCGGTATGGCCGTAAGCCAAAGAAGGATGCGGAGAAAAGCCCTTTATAGATGTCGATCGTCACCACCATTAACGCCTGGGTGCACTTATACCCAGGAAACTTGATCTTTTCTCACATGTGAAAAGTACAATGCTGAAGAACATAACTTTTCAGAATATATGTTCATCCGATGTCGCTGTGGGGGAACAGCAGCGCCTTCTGCTGTTTGTCGAGATAAAAAAGCTTACAGCACCTGGTATTCCCAGGCGGTCTCCCATCCAAGTACTGACCAGGCCCGACCCTGCTTAGCTTCCGAGATCAGACGAGATCGGGCGTGTGGAGGGCGGTATGGCCGTAAGCCGAAGAAGGATGCGGAGAAAAGCCCTTTATAGATGTCGATCGTCACCACCATTAACGCCTGGGTGCACTTATACCCAGGAAACTTGATCTTTTCTCACATGTGAAAAGTACAGTGCTGAAGAACATAACTTTTCAGAATATATGTTCATCCGATGTCGCTGTGGGGTAACAGCAGCGCCTTCTGCTGTTTGTCGAGATAAAAAAGCTTACAGCACCTGGTATTCCCAGGCGGTCTCCCATCCAAGTACTGACTAGGCCCGACCCTGCTTAGCTTCTGAGATCAGACGAGATCGGGCGTGTGGAGGGCGGTATGGCCGTAAGCCGAAGAAGGATGCGGAGAAAAGCCCTTTATAGATGTCGATCGTCACCACCATTAACGCCTGGGTGCACTTATACCCAGGAAACTTGATCTTTTCTCACATGTGAAAAGTACAGTGCTGAAGAACATAACTTTTCAGAATATATGTTCATCCGATGTCGCTGTGGGGGAACAGCAGCGCCTTCTGCTGTTTGTCGAGATAAAAAAGCTTACAGCACCTGGTATTCCCAGGCGGTCTCCCATCCAAGTACTGACCAGGCCCGACCCTGCTTAGCTTCCGAGATCAGACGAGATCGGGCGTGTGGAGGGCGGTATGGCCGTAAGCCGAAGAAGGATGCGGAGAAAAGCCCTTTATAGATGTCGATCGTCACCACCATTAACGCCTGGGTGCACTTATACCCAGGAAACTTGATCTTTTCTCACATGTGAAAAGTACAGTGCTGAAGAACATAACTTTTCAGAATATATGTTCATCCGATGTCGCTGTGGGGGAACAGCAGCGCCTTCTGCTGTTTGTCGAGATAAAAAAGCTTACAGCACCTGGTATTCCCAGGCGGTCTCCCATCCAAGTACTGACCAGGCCCGACCCTGCTTAGCTTCCGAGATCAGACGAGATCGGGCGTGTGGAGGGCGGTATGGCCGTAAGCCGAAGAAGGATGCGGAGAAAAGCCCTTTATAGATGTCGATCTTCACCACCATTAACGCCTGGGTGCACTTATACCCAGGAAACTTGATCTTTTCTCACATGTGAAAAGTACAGTGCTGAAGAACATAACTTTTCAGAATATATGTTCATCCGATGTCGCTGTGGGGGAACAGCAGCGCCTTCTGCTGTTTGTCGAGATAAAAAAGCTTACAGCACCTGGTATTCCCAGGCGGTCTCCCATCCAAGTACTGACCAGGCCCGACCCTGCTTAGCTTCCGAGATCAGACGAGATCGGGCGTGTGGAGGGCGGTATGGCCGTAAGCCCAAGAAGGATGCGGAGAAAAGCCCTTTATAGATGTCGATCGTCACCACCATTAACGCCTGGGTGCACTTATACCCAGGAAACTTGATCTTTTCTCACATGTGAAAAGTACAGTGCTGAAGAACATAAATTTTCAGAATATATATTCATCCGATGTCGCTGTGGGGGAACAGCAGCGCCTTCTGCTGTTTGTTGAGATAAAAAAGCTTACAGCACCTGGTATTCCCAGGCGGTCTCCTATCCAAGTACTGACCAGGCCCGACCCTGCTTAGCTTCCGAGATCAGACGAGATCGGGCGTGTGGAGGGCGGTATGGCCGTAAGCCGAAGAAGGACGCGGAGAAAAGCCCTTTATAGATGTCGATCGTCACCACCATTAACGCCTGGGTGCACTTATACCCAGGAAACTTGATCTTTTCTCACATGTGAAAAGTACAGTGCTGAAGAACATAACTTTTCAGAATATATGTTCATCCGATGTCGCTGTGGGGGAACAGCAGCGCCTTCTGCTGTTTGTCGAGATAAAAAAGCTTACAGCACCTGGTATTCCGAGGCGGTCTCCCATCCAAGTACTGACCAGGCCCGACCCTGCTTAGCTTCCGAGATCAGACGAGATCGGGCGTGTGGAGGGCGGTATGGCCGTAAGCCGAAGAAGGATGCGGAGAAAAGCCCTTTATAGATGTCGATCGTCACCACCATTAACGCCTGGGTGCACTTATACCCAGGAAACTTGATCTTTTCTCACATGTGAAAAGTACAGTGCTGAAGAACATAACTTTTCAGAATATATGTTCATCCGATGTCGCTGTGGGGGAACAGCAGCGCCTTCTGCTGTTTGTCGAGATAAAAAAGCTTACAGCACCTGGTATTCCCAGGCGGTCTCCCATCCAAGTACTGACCAGGCCCGACCCTGCTTAGCTTCCGAGATCAGACGAGATCGGGCGTGTGGAGGGCGGTATGGCCGTAAGCCGAAGAAGGATGCGGAGAAAAGCCCTTTATAGATGTCGATCGTCACCACCATTAACGCCTGGGTGCACTTATACCCAGGAAACTTGATCTTTTCTCACATGTGAAAAGTACAGTGCTGAAGAACATAACTTTTCAGAATATATGTTCATCCGATGTCGCTGTGGGGGAACAGCAGCGCCTTCTGCTGTTTGTCGAGATAAAAAAGCTTACAGCACCTGGTATTCCCAGGCGGTCTCCCATCCAAGTACTGACCAGGCCCGACCCTGCTTAGCTTCCGAGATCAGACGAGATCGGGCGTGTGGAGGGCGGTATGGCCGTAAGCCGAAGAAGGATGCGGAGAAAAGCCCTTTATAGATGTCGATCGTCACCACCATTAACGCCTGGGTGCACTTATACCCAGGAAACTTGATCTTTTCTCACATGTGAAAAGTACAGTGCTGAAGAACATAACTTTTCAGAATATATGTTCATCCGATGTCGCTGTGGGGGAACAGCAGCGCCTTCTGCTGTTTGTCGAGATAAAAAAGCTTACAGCACCTGGTATTCCCAGGCGGTCTCCCATCCAAGTACTGACCAGGCCCGACCCTGCTTAGCTTCCGAGATCAGACGAGATCGGGCGTGTGGAGGGCGGTATGGCCGTAAGCCGAAGAAGGATGCGGAGAAAAGCCCTTTATAGATGTCGATCGTCACCACCATTAACGCCTGGGTGCACTTATACCCAGGAAACTTGATCTTTTCTCACATGTGAAAAGTACAGTGCTGAAGAACATAACTTTTCAGAATATATGTTCATCCGATGTCGCTGTGGGGGAACAGCAGCGCCTTCTGCTGTTTGTCGAGATAAAAAAGCTTACAGCACCTGGTATTCCCAGGCGGTCTCCCATCCAAGTACTGACCAGGCCCGACCCTGCTTAGCTTCCGAGATCAGACGAGATCGGGCGTGTGGAGGGCGGTATGGCCGTAAGCCGAAGAAGGATGCGGAGAAAAGCCCTTTATAGATGTCGATCGTCACCACCATTAACGCCTGGGTGCACTTATACCCAGGAAACTTGATCTTTTCTCACATGTGAAAAGTACAGTGCTGAAGAACATAACTTTTCAGAATATATGTTCATCCGATGTCGCTGTGGGGGAACAGCAGCGCCTTCTGCTGTTTGTCGAGATAAAAAAGCTTACAGCACCTGGTATTCCCAGGCGGTCTCCCATCCAAGTACTGACCAGGCCCGACCCTGCTTAGCTTCCGAGATCAGACGAGATCGGGCGTGTGGAGGGCGGTATGGCCGTAAGCCGAAGAAGGATGCGGAGAAAAGCCCTTTATAGATGTCGATCGTCACCACCATTAACGCCTGGGTGCACTTATACCCAGGAAACTTGATCTTTTCTCACATGTGAAAAGTACAGTGCTGAAGAACATAACTTTTCAGAATATATGTTCATCCGATGTCGCTGTGGGGGAACAGCAGCGCCTTCTGCTGTTTGTCGAGATAAAAAAGCTTACAGCACCTGGTATTCCCAGGCGGTCTCCCATCCAAGTACTGACCAGGCCCGACCCTGCTTAGCTTCCGAGATCAGACGAGATCGGGCGTGTGGAGGGCGGTATGGCCGTAAGCCGAAGAAGGATGCGGAGAAAAGCCCTTTATAGATGTCGATCGTCACCACCATTAACGCCTGGGTGCACTTATACCCAGGAAACTTGATCTTTTCTCACATGTGAAAAGTACAGTGCTGAAGAACATAACTTTTCAGAATATATGTTCATCCGATGTCGCTGTGTGGGAACAGCAGCGCCTTCTGCTGTTTGTCGAGATAAAAAAGCTTACAGCACCTGGTATTCCCAGGCGGTCTCCCATCCAAGTACTGACCAGGCCCGACCCTGCTTAGCTTCCGAGATCAGACGAGATCGGGCGTGTGGAGGGCGGTATGGCCGTAAGCCGAAGAAGGATGCGGAGAAAAGCCCTTTATAGATGTCGATCGTCACCACCATTAACGCCTGGGTGCACTTATACCCAGGAAACTTGATCTTTTCTCACATGTGAAAAGTACAGTGCTGAAGAACATAACTTTTCAGAATATATGTTCATCCGATGTCGCTGTGGGGGAACAGCAGCGCCTTCTGCTGTTTGTCGAGATAAAAAAGCTTACAGCACCTGGTATTCCCAGGCGGTCTCCCATCCAAGTACTGACCAGGCCCGACCCTGCTTAGCTTCCGAGATCAGACGAGATCGGGCGTGTGGAGGGCGGTATGGCCGTAAGCCGAAGAAGGATGCGGAGAAAAGCCCTTTATAGATGTCGATCGTCACCACCATTAACGCCTGGGTGCACTTATACCCAGGAAACTTGATCTTTTCTCACATGTGAAAAGTACAGTGCTGAAGAACATAACTTTTCAGAATATATGTTCATCCGATGTCGCTGTGGGGGAACAGCAGCGCCTTCTGCTGTTTGTCGAGATAAAAAAGCTTACAGCACCTGGTATTCCCAGGCGGTCTCCCATCCAAGTACTGACCAGGCCCGACCCTGCTTAGCTTCCGAGATCAGACGAGATCGGGCGTGTGGAGGGCGGTATGGCCGTAAGCCGAAGAAGGATGCGGAGAAAAGCCCTTTATAGATGTCGATCGTCACCACCATTAACGCCTGGGTGCACTTATACCCAGGAAACTTGATCTTTTCTCACATGTGAAAAGTACAGTGCTGAAGAACATAACTTTTCAGAATATATGTTCATCCGATGTCGCTGTGGGGGAACAGCAGCGCCTTCTGCTGTTTGTCGAGATAAAAAAGCTTACAGCACCTGGTATTCCCAGGCGGTCTCCCATCCAAGTACTGACCAGGCCCGACCCTGCTTAGCTTCTGAGATCAGACGAGATCGGGCGTGTGGAGGGCGGTATGGCCGTAAGCCGAAGAAGGATGCGGAGAAAAGCCCTTTATAGATGTCGATCGTCACCACCATTAACGCCTGGGTGCACTTATACCCAGGAAACTTGATCTTTTCTCACATGTGAAAAGTACAGTGCTGAAGAACATAACTTTTCAGAATATATGTTCATCCGATGTCGCTGTGGGGGAACAGCAGCGCCTTCTGCTGTTTGTCGAGATAAAAAAGCTTACAGCACCTGGTATTCCCAGGCGGTCTCCCATCCAAGTACTGACCAGGCCCGACCCTGCTTAGCTTCCGAGATCAGACGAGATCGGGCGTGTGGAGGGCGGTATGGCCGTAAGCCGAAGAAGGATGCGGAGAAAAGCCCTTTATAGATGTCGATCGTCACCACCATTAACGCCTGGGTGCACTTATACCCAGGAAACTTGATCTTTTCTCACATGTGAAAAGTACAGTGCTGAAGAACATAACTTTTCAGAATATATGTTCATCCGATGTCGCTGTGGGGGAACAGCAGCGCCTTCTGCTGTTTGTCGAGATAAAAAAGCTTACAGCACCTGGTATTCCCAGGCGGTCTCCCATCCAAGTACTGACCAGGCCCGACCCTGCTTAGCTTCCGAGATCAGACGAGATCGGGCGTGTGGAGGGCGGTATGGCCGTAAGCCGAAGAAGGATGCGGAGAAAAGCCCTTTATAGATGTCGATCTTCACCACCATTAACGCCTGGGTGCACTTATACCCAGGAAACTTGATCTTTTCTCACATGTGAAAAGTACAGTGCTGAAGAACATAACTTTTCAGAATATATGTTCATCCGATGTCGCTGTGGGGGAACAGCAGCGCCTTCTGCTGTTTGTCGAGATAAAAAAGCTTACAGCACCTGGTATTCCCAGGCGGTCTCCCATCCAAGTACTGACCAGGCCCGACCCTGCTTAGCTTCCGAGATCAGACGAGATCGGGCGTGTGGAGGGCGGTATGGCCGTAAGCCCAAGAAGGATGCGGAGAAAAGCCCTTTATAGATGTCGATCGTCACCACCATTAACGCCTGGGTGCACTTATACCCAGGAAACTTGATCTTTTCTCACATGTGAAAAGTACAGTGCTGAAGAACATAAATTTTCAGAATATATATTCATCCGATGTCGCTGTGGGGGAACAGCAGCGCCTTCTGCTGTTTGTTGAGATAAAAAAGCTTACAGCACCTGGTATTCCCAGGCGGTCTCCTATCCAAGTACTGACCAGGCCCGACCCTGCTTAGCTTCCGAGATCAGACGAGATCGGGCGTGTGGAGGGCGGTATGGCCGTAAGCCGAAGAAGGACGCGGAGAAAAGCCCTTTATAGATGTCGATCGTCACCACCATTAACGCCTGGGTGCACTTATACCCAGGAAACTTGATCTTTTCTCACATGTGAAAAGTACAGTGCTGAAGAACATAACTTTTCAGAATATATGTTCATCCGATGTCGCTGTGGGGGAACAGCAGCGCCTTCTGCTGTTTGTCGAGATAAAAAAGCTTACAGCACCTGGTATTCCGAGGCAGTCTCCCATCCAAGTACTGACCAGGCCCGACCCTGCTTAGCTTCCGAGATCAGACGAGATCGGGCGTGTGGAGGGCGGTATGGCCGTAAGCCGAAGAAGGATGCGGAGAAAAGCCCTTTATAGATGTCGATCGTCACCACCATTAACGCCTGGGTGCACTTATACCCAGGAAACTTGATCTTTTCTCACATGTGAAAAGTACAGTGCTGAAGAACATAACTTTTCAGAATATATGTTCATCCGATGTCGCTGTGGGGGAACAGCAGCGCCTTCTGCTGTTTGTCGAGATAAAAAAGCTTACAGCACCTGGTATTCCCAGGCGGTCTCCCATCCAAGTACTGACCAGGCCCGACCCTGCTTAGCTTCCGAGATCAGACGAGATCGGGCGTGTGGAGGGCGGTATGGCCGTAAGCCGAAGAAGGATGCGGAGAAAAGCCCTTTATAGATGTCGATCGTCACCACCATTAACGCCTGGGTGCACTTATACCCAGGAAACTTGATCTTTTCTCACATGTGAAAAGTACAGTGCTGAAGAACATAACTTTTCAGAATATATGTTCATCCGATGTCGCTGTGGGGGAACAGCAGCGCCTTCTGCTGTTTGTCGAGATAAAAAAGCTTACAGCACCTGGTATTCCCAGGCGGTCTCCCATCCAAGTACTGACCAGGCCCGACCCTGCTTAGCTTCCGAGATCAGACGAGATCGGGCGTGTGGAGGGCGGTATGGCCGTAAGCCGAAGAAGGATGCGGAGAAAAGCCCTTTATAGATGTCGATCGTCACCACCATTAACGCCTGGGTGCACTTATACCCAGGAAACTTGATCTTTTCTCACATGTGAAAAGTACAGTGCTGAAGAACATAACTTTTCAGAATATATGTTCATCCGATGTCGCTGTGTGGGAACAGCAGCGCCTTCTGCTGTTTGTCGAGATAAAAAAGCTTACAGCACCTGGTATTCCCAGGCGGTCTCCCATCCAAGTACTGACCAGGCCCGACCCTGCTTAGCTTCCGAGATCAGACGAGATCGGGCGTGTGGAGGGCGGTATGGCCGTAAGCCGAAGAAGGATGCGGAGAAAAGCCCTTTATAGATGTCGATCGTCACCACCATTAACGCCTGGGTGCACTTATACCCAGGAAACTTGATCTTTTCTCACATGTGAAAAGTACAGTGCTGAAGAACATAACTTTTCAGAATATATGTTCATCCGATGTCGCTGTGGGGGAACAGCAGCGCCTTCTGCTGTTTGTCGAGATAAAAAAGCTTACAGCACCTGGTATTCCCAGGCGGTCTCCCATCCAAGTACTGACCAGGCCCGACCCTGCTTAGCTTCCGAGATCAGACGAGATCGGGCGTGTGGAGGGCGGTATGGCCGTAAGCCGAAGAAGGATGCGGAGAAAAGCCCTTTATAGATGTCGATCGTCACCACCATTAACGCCTGGGTGCACTTATACCCAGGAAACTTGATCTTTTCTCACATGTGAAAAGTACAGTGCTGAAGAACATAACTTTTCAGAATATATGTTCATCCGATGTCGCTGTGGGGGAACAGCAGCGCCTTCTGCTGTTTGTCGAGATAAAAAAGCTTACAGCACCTGGTATTCCCAGGCGGTCTCCCATCCAAGTACTGACCAGGCCCGACCCTGCTTAGCTTCCGAGATCAGACGAGATCGGGCGTGTGGAGGGCGGTATGGCCGTAAGCCGAAGAAGGATGCGGAGAAAAGCCCTTTATAGATGTCGATCGTCACCACCATTAACGCCTGGGTGCACTTATACCCAGGAAACTTGATCTTTTCTCACATGTGAAAAGTACAGTGCTGAAGAACATAACTTTTCAGAATATATGTTCATCCGATGTCGCTGTGGGGGAACAGCAGCGCCTTCTGCTGTTTGTCGAGATAAAAAAGCTTACAGCACCTGGTATTCCCAGGCGGTCTCCCATCCAAGTACTGACCAGGCCCGACCCTGCTTAGCTTCTGAGATCAGACGAGATCGGGCGTGTGGAGGGCGGTATGGCCGTAAGCCGAAGAAGGATGCGGAGAAAAGCCCTTTATAGATGTCGATCGTCACCACCATTAACGCCTGGGTGCACTTATACCCAGGAAACTTGATCTTTTCTCACATGTGAAAAGTACAGTGCTGAAGAACATAACTTTTCAGAATATATGTTCATCCGATGTCGCTGTGGGGGAACAGCAGCGCCTTCTGCTGTTTGTCGAGATAAAAAAGCTTACAGCACCTGGTATTCCCAGGCGGTCTCCCATCCAAGTACTGACCAGGCCCGACCCTGCTTAGCTTCCAAGATCAGACGAGATCGGGCGTGTGGAGGGCGGTATGGCCGTAAGCCGAAGAAGGATGCGGAGAAAAGCCCTTTATAGATGTCGATCGTCACCACCATTAACGCCTGGGTGCACTTATACCCAGGAAACTTGATCTTTTCTCACATGTGAAAAGTACAGTGCTGAAGAACATAACTTTTCAGAATATATGTTCATCCGATGTCGCTGTGGGGGAACAGCAGCGCCTTCTGCTGTTTGTCGAGATAAAAAAGCTTACAGCACCTGGTATTCCCAGGCGGTCTCCCATCCAAGTACTGACCAGGCCCGACCCTGCTTAGCTTCCGAGATCAGACGAGATCGGGCGTGTGGAGGGCGGTATGGCCGTAAGCCGAAGAAGGATGCGGAGAAAAGCCCTTTATAGATGTCGATCTTCACCACCATTAACGCCTGGGTGCACTTATACCCAGGAAACTTGATCTTTTCTCACATGTGAAAAGTACAGTGCTGAAGAACATAACTTTTCAGAATATATGTTCATCCGATGTCGCTGTGGGGGAACAGCAGCGCCTTCTGCTGTTTGTCGAGATAAAAAAGCTTACAGCACCTGGTATTCCCAGGCGGTCTCCCATCCAAGTACTGACCAGGCCCGACCCTGCTTAGCTTCCGAGATCAGACGAGATCGGGCGTGTGGAGGGCGGTATGGCCGTAAGCCCAAGAAGGATGCGGAGAAAAGCCCTTTATAGATGTCGATCGTCACCACCATTAACGCCTGGGTGCACTTATACCCAGGAAACTTGATCTTTTCTCACATGTGAAAAGTACAGTGCTGAAGAACATAACTTTTCAGAATATATGTTCATCCGATGTCGCTGTGGGGGAACAGCAGCGCCTTCTGCTGTTTGTCGAGATAAAAAAGCTTACAGCACCTGGTATTCCCAGGCGGTCTCCCATCCAAGTACTGACCAGGCCCGACCCTGCTTAGCTTCCGAGATCAGACGAGATCGGGCGTGTGGAGGGCGGTATGGCCGTAAGCCGAAGAAGGATGCGGAGAAAAGCCCTTTATAGATGTCGATCTTCACCACCATTAACGCCTGGGTGCACTTATACCCAGGAAACTTGATCTTTTCTCACATGTGAAAAGTACAGTGCTGAAGAACATAACTTTTCAGAATATATGTTCATCCGATGTCGCTGTGGGGGAACAGCAGCGCCTTCTGCTGTTTGTCGAGATAAAAAAGCTTACAGCACCTGGTATTCCCAGGCGGTCTCCCATCCAAGTACTGACCAGGCCCGACCCTGCTTAGCTTCCGAGATCAGACGAGATCGGGCGTGTGGAGGGCGGTATGGCCGTAAGCCCAAGAAGGATGCGGAGAAAAGCCCTTTATAGATGTCGATCGTCACCACCATTAACGCCTGGGTGCACTTATACCCAGGAAACTTGATCTTTTCTCACATGTGAAAAGTACAGTGCTGAAGAACATAAATTTTCAGAATATATATTCATCCGATGTCGCTGTGGGGGAACAGCAGCGCCTTCTGCTGTTTGTTGAGATAAAAAAGCTTACAGCACCTGGTATTCCCAGGCGGTCTCCTATCCAAGTACTGACCAGGCCCGACCCTGCTTAGCTTCCGAGATCAGACGAGATCGGGCGTGTGGAGGGCGGTATGGCCGTAAGCCGAAGAAGGACGCGGAGAAAAGCCCTTTATAGATGTCGATCGTCACCACCATTAACGCCTGGGTGCACTTATACCCAGGAAACTTGATCTTTTCTCACATGTGAAAAGTACAGTGCTGAAGAACATAACTTTTCAGAATATATGTTCATCCGATGTCGCTGTGGGGGAACAGCAGCGCCTTCTGCTGTTTGTCGAGATAAAAAAGCTTACAGCACCTGGTATTCCGAGGCAGTCTCCCATCCAAGTACTGACCAGGCCCGACCCTGCTTAGCTTCCGAGATCAGACGAGATCGGGCGTGTGGAGGGCGGTATGGCCGTAAGCCGAAGAAGGATGCGGAGAAAAGCCCTTTATAGATGTCGATCGTCACCACCATTAACGCCTGGGTGCACTTATACCCAGGAAACTTGATCTTTTCTCACATGTGAAAAGTACAGTGCTGAAGAACATAACTTTTCAGAATATATGTTCATCCGATGTCGCTGTGGGGGAACAGCAGCGCCTTCTGCTGTTTGTCGAGATAAAAAAGCTTACAGCACCTGGTATTCCCAGGCGGTCTCCCATCCAAGTACTGACCAGGCCCGACCCTGCTTAGCTTCCGAGATCAGACGAGATCGGGCGTGTGGAGGGCGGTATGGCCGTAAGCCGAAGAAGGATGCGGAGAAAAGCCCTTTATAGATGTCGATCGTCACCACCATTAACGCCTGGGTGCACTTATACCCAGGAAACTTGATCTTTTCTCACATGTGAAAAGTACAGTGCTGAAGAACATAACTTTTCAGAATATATGTTCATCCGATGTCGCTGTGGGGGAACAGCAGCGCCTTCTGCTGTTTGTCGAGATAAAAAAGCTTACAGCACCTGGTATTCCCAGGCGGTCTCCCATCCAAGTACTGACCAGGCCCGACCCTGCTTAGCTTCCGAGATCAGACGAGATCGGGCGTGTGGAGGGCGGTATGGCCGTAAGCCGAAGAAGGATGCGGAGAAAAGCCCTTTATAGATGTCGATCGTCACCACCATTAACGCCTGGGTGCACTTATACCCAGGAAACTTGATCTTTTCTCACATGTGAAAAGTACAGTGCTGAAGAACATAACTTTTCAGAATATATGTTCATCCGATGTCGCTGTGGGGGAACAGCAGCGCCTTCTGCTGTTTGTCGAGATAAAAAAGCTTACAGCACCTGGTATTCCCAGGCGGTCTCCCATCCAAGTACTGACCAGGCCCGACCCTGCTTAGCTTCCGAGATCAGACGAGATCGGGCGTGTGGAGGGCGGTATGGCCGTAAGCCGAAGAAGGATGCGGAGAAAAGCCCTTTATAGATGTCGATCGTCACCACCATTAACGCCTGGGTGCACTTATACCCAGGAAACTTGATCTTTTCTCACATGTGAAAAGTACAGTGCTGAAGAACATAACTTTTCAGAATATATGTTCATCCGATGTCGCTGTGGGGGAACAGCAGCGCCTTCTGCTGTTTGTCGAGATAAAAAAGCTTACAGCACCTGGTATTCCCAGGCGGTCTCCCATCCAAGTACTGACCAGGCCCGACCCTGCTTAGCTTCCGAGATCAGACGAGATCGGGCGTGTGGAGGGCGGTATGGCCGTAAGCCGAAGAAGGATGCGGAGAAAAGCCCTTTATAGATGTCGATCGTCACCACCATTAACGCCTGGGTGCACTTATACCCAGGAAACTTGATCTTTTCTCACATGTGAAAAGTACAGTGCTGAAGAACATAACTTTTCAGAATATATGTTCATCCGATGTCGCTGTGGGGGAACAGCAGCGCCTTCTGCTGTTTGTCGAGATAAAAAAGCTTACAGCACCTGGTATTCCCAGGCGGTCTCCCATCCAAGTACTGACCAGGCCCGACCCTGCTTAGCTTCCGAGATCAGACGAGATCGGGCGTGTGGAGGGCGGTATGGCCGTAAGCCGAAGAAGGATGCGGAGAAAAGCCCTTTATAGATGTCGATCGTCACCACCATTAACGCCTGGGTGCACTTATACCCAGGAAACTTGATCTTTTCTCACATGTGAAAAGTACAGTGCTGAAGAACATAACTTTTCAGAATATATGTTCATCCGATGTCGCTGTGGGGGAACAGCAGCGCCTTCTGCTGTTTGTCGAGATAAAAAAGCTTACAGCACCTGGTATTCCCAGGCGGTCTCCCATCCAAGTACTGACCAGGCCCGACCCTGCTTAGCTTCCGAGATCAGACGAGATCGGGCGTGTGGAGGGCGGTATGGCCGTAAGCCGAAGAAGGATGCGGAGAAAAGCCCTTTATAGATGTCGATCGTCACCACCATTAACGCCTGGGTGCACTTATACCCAGGAAACTTGATCTTTTCTCACATGTGAAAAGTACAGTGCTGAAGAACATAACTTTTCAGAATATATGTTCATCCGATGTCGCTGTGGGGGAACAGCAGCGCCTTCTGCTGTTTGTCGAGATAAAAAAGCTTACAGCACCTGGTATTCCCAGGCGGTCTCCCATCCAAGTACTGACCAGGCCCGACCCTGCTTAGCTTCCGAGATCAGACGAGATCGGGCGTGTGGAGGGCGGTATGGCCGTAAGCCGAAGAAGGATGCGGAGAAAAGCCCTTTATAGATGTCGATCGTCACCACCATTAACGCCTGGGTGCACTTATACCCAGGAAACTTGATCTTTTCTCACATGTGAAAAGTACAGTGCTGAAGAACATAACTTTTCAGAATATATGTTCATCCGATGTCGCTGTGTGGGAACAGCAGCGCCTTCTGCTGTTTGTCGAGATAAAAAAGCTTACAGCACCTGGTATTCCCAGGCGGTCTCCCATCCAAGTACTGACCAGGCCCGACCCTGCTTAGCTTCCGAGATCAGACGAGATCGGGCGTGTGGAGGGCGGTATGGCCGTAAGCCGAAGAAGGATGCGGAGAAAAGCCCTTTATAGATGTCGATCGTCACCACCATTAACGCCTGGGTGCACTTATACCCAGGAAACTTGATCTTTTCTCACATGTGAAAAGTACAGTGCTGAAGAACATAACTTTTCAGAATATATGTTCATCCGATGTCGCTGTGGGGGAACAGCAGCGCCTTCTGCTGTTTGTCGAGATAAAAAAGCTTACAGCACCTGGTATTCCCAGGCGGTCTCCCATCCAAGTACTGACCAGGCCCGACCCTGCTTAGCTTCCGAGATCAGACGAGATCGGGCGTGTGGAGGGCGGTATGGCCGTAAGCCGAAGAAGGATGCGGAGAAAAGCCCTTTATAGATGTCGATCGTCACCACCATTAACGCCTGGGTGCACTTATACCCAGGAAAGTTGATCTTTTCTCACATGTGAAAAGTACAGTGCTGAAGAACATAACTTTTCAGAATATATGTTCATCCGATGTCGCTGTGGGGGAACAGCAGCGCCTTCTGCTGTTTGTCGAGATAAAAAAGCTTACAGCACCTGGTATTCCCAGGCGGTCTCCCATCCAAGTACTGACCAGGCCCGACCCTGCTTAGCTTCCGAGATCAGACGAGATCGGGCGTGTGGAGGGCGGTATGGCCGTAAGCCGAAGAAGGATGCGGAGAAAAGCCCTTTATAGATGTCGATCGTCACCACCATTAACGCCTGGGTGCACTTATACCCAGGAAACTTGATCTTTTCTCACATGTGAAAAGTACAGTGCTGAAGAACATAACTTTTCAGAATATATGTTCATCCGATGTCGCTGTGGGGGAACAGCAGCGCCTTCTGCTGTTTGTCGAGATAAAAAAGCTTACAGCACCTGGTATTCCCAGGCGGTCTCCCATCCAAGTACTGACCAGGCCCGACCCTGCTTAGCTTCCGAGATCAGACGAGATCGGGCGTGTGGAGGGCGGTATGGCCGTAAGCCGAAGAAGGATGCGGAGAAAAGCCCTTTATAGATGTCGATCGTCACCACCATTAACGCCTGGGTGCACTTATACCCAGGAAACTTGATCTTTTCTCACATGTGAAAAGTACAGTGCTGAAGAACATAACTTTTCAGAATATATGTTCATCCGATGTCGCTGTGGGGGAACAGCAGCGCCTTCTGCTGTTTGTCGAGATAAAAAAGCTTACAGCACCTGGTATTCCCAGGCGGTCTCCCATCCAAGTACTGACCAGGCCCGACCCTGCTTAGCTTCCGAGATCAGACGAGATCGGGCGTGTGGAGGGCGGTATGGCCGTAAGCCAAAGAAGGATGCGGAGAAAAGCCCTTTATAGATGTCGATCGTCACCACCAT
Source organism: Eutrigla gurnardus (assembly GCF_963514095.1). NCBI lineage: Eukaryota > Metazoa > Chordata > Actinopteri > Perciformes > Triglidae > Eutrigla > Eutrigla gurnardus. The sequence goes on along the minus strand of NC_139922.1, from coordinate 29,738,135 downwards.
TAACGCCTGCGTGCACTTATACCCAGGAAACTTGATCTTTTCTCACATGTGAAAAGTACAATGCTGAAGAACATAACTTTTCAGAATATATGTTCATCCGATGTCGCTGTGGGGGAACAGCAGCGCCTTCTGCTGTTTGTCGAGATAAAAAAGCTTACAGCACCTGGTATTCCCAGGCGGTCTCCCATCCAAGTACTGACCAGGCCCGACCCTGCTTAGCTTCCGAGATCAGACGAGATCGGGCGTGTGGAGGGCGGTATGGCCGTAAGCCGAAGAAGGATGCGGAGAAAAGCCCTTTATAGATGTCGATCGTCACCACCATTAACGCCTGGGTGCACTTATACCCAGGAAACTTGATCTTTTCTCACATGTGAAAAGTACAGTGCTGAAGAACATAACTTTTCAGAATATATGTTCATCCGATGTCGCTGTGGGGTAACAGCAGCGCCTTCTGCTGTTTGTCGAGATAAAAAAGCTTACAGCACCTGGTATTCCCAGGCGGTCTCCCATCCAAGTACTGACCAGGCCCGACCCTGCTTAGCTTCTGAGATCAGACGAGATCGGGCGTGTGGAGGGCGGTATGGCCGTAAGCCGAAGAAGGATGCGGAGAAAAGCCCTTTATAGATGTCGATCGTCACCACCATTAACGCCTGGGTGCACTTATACCCAGGAAACTTGATCTTTTCTCACATGTGAAAAGTACAGTGCTGAAGAACATAACTTTTCAGAATATATGTTCATCCGATGTCGCTGTGGGGGAACAGCAGCGCCTTCTGCTGTTTGTCGAGATAAAAAAGCTTACAGCACCTGGTATTCCCAGGCGGTCTCCCATCCAAGTACTGACCAGGCCCGACCCTGCTTAGCTTCCGAGATCAGACGAGATCGGGCGTGTGGAGGGCGGTATGGCCGTAAGCCGAAGAAGGATGCGGAGAAAAGCCCTTTATAGATGTCGATCGTCACCACCATTAACGCCTGGGTGCACTTATACCCAGGAAACTTGATCTTTTCTCACATGTGAAAAGTACAGTGCTGAAGAACATAACTTTTCAGAATATATGTTCATCCGATGTCGCTGTGGGGGAACAGCAGCGCCTTCTGCTGTTTGTCGAGATAAAAAAGCTTACAGCACCTGGTATTCCCAGGCGGTCTCCCATCCAAGTACTGACCAGGCCCGACCCTGCTTAGCTTCCGAGATCAGACGAGATCGGGCGTGTGGAGGGCGGTATGGCCGTAAGCCGAAGAAGGATGCGGAGAAAAGCCCTTTATAGATGTCGATCGTCACCACCATTAACGCCTGGGTGCACTTATACCCAGGAAACTTGATCTTTTCTCACATGTGAAAAGTACAGTGCTGAAGAACATAACTTTTCAGAATATATGTTCATCCGATGTCGCTGTGGGGGAACAGCAGCGCCTTCTGCTGTTTGTCGAGATAAAAAAGCTTACAGCACCTGGTATTCCCAGGCGGTCTCCCATCCAAGTACTGACCAGGCCCGACCCTGCTTAGCTTCCGAGATCAGACGAGATCGGGCGTGTGGAGGGCGGTATGGCCGTAAGCCGAAGAAGGATGCGGAGAAAAGCCCTTTATAGATGTCGATCGTCACCACCATTAACGCCTGGGTGCACTTATACCCAGGAAACTTGATCTTTTCTCACATGTGAAAAGTACAGTGCTGAAGAACATAACTTTTCAGAATATATGTTCATCCGATGTCGCTGTGGGGGAACAGCAGCGCCTTCTGCTGTTTGTCGAGATAAAAAAGCTTACAGCACCTGGTATTCCCAGGCGGTCTCCCATCCAAGTACTGACCAGGCCCGACCCTGCTTAGCTTCCGAGATCAGACGAGATCGGGCGTGTGGAGGGCGGTATGGCCGTAAGCCCAAGAAGGATGCGGAGAAAAGCCCTTTATAGATGTCGATCGTCACCACCATTAACGCCTGGGTGCACTTATACCCAGGAAACTTGATCTTTTCTCACATGTGAAAAGTACAGTGCTGAAGAACATAACTTTTCAGAATATATGTTCATCCGATGTCGCTGTGGGGGAACAGCAGCGCCTTCTGCTGTTTGTCGAGATAAAAAAGCTTACAGCACCTGGTATTCCCAGGCGGTCTCCCATCCAAGTACTGACCAGGCCCGACCCTGCTTAGCTTCCGAGATCAGACGAGATCGGGCGTGTGGAGGGCGGTATGGCCGTAAGCCGAAGAAGGATGCGGAGAAAAGCCCTTTATAGATGTCGATCGTCACCACCATTAACGCCTGGGTGCACTTATACCCAGGAAACTTGATCTTTTCTCACATGTGAAAAGTACAGTGCTGAAGAACATAACTTTTCAGAATATATGTTCATCCGATGTCGCTGTGGGGGAACAGCAGCGCCTTCTGCTGTTTGTCGAGATAAAAAAGCTTACAGCACCTGGTATTCCCAGGCGGTCTCCCATCCAAGTACTGACCAGGCCCGACCCTGCTTAGCTTCCGAGATCAGACGAGATCGGGCGTGTGGAGGGCGGTATGGCCGTAAGCCGAAGAAGGATGCGGAGAAAAGCCCTTTATAGATGTCGATCGTCACCACCATTAACGCCTGGGTGCACTTATACCCAGGAAACTTGATCTTTTCTCACATGTGAAAAGTACAGTGCTGAAGAACATAACTTTTCAGAATATATGTTCATCCGATGTCGCTGTGGGGGAACAGCAGCGCCTTCTGCTGTTTGTCGAGATAAAAAAGCTTACAGCACCTGGTATTCCCAGGCGGTCTCCCATCCAAGTACTGACCAGGCCCGACCCTGCTTAGCTTCCGAGATCAGACGAGATCGGGCGTGTGGAGGGCGGTATGGCCGTAAGCCGAAGAAGGATGCGGAGAAAAGCCCTTTATAGATGTCGATCGTCACCACCATTAACGCCTGGGTGCACTTATACCCAGGAAACTTGATCTTTTCTCACATGTGAAAAGTACAGTGCTGAAGAACATAACTTTTCAGAATATATGTTCATCCGATGTCGCTGTGGGGGAACAGCAGCGCCTTCTGCTGTTTGTCGAGATAAAAAAGCTTACAGCACCTGGTATTCCCAGGCGGTCTCCCATCCAAGTACTGACCAGGCCCGACCCTGCTTAGCTTCCGAGATCAGACGAGATCGGGCGTGTGGAGGGCGGTATGGCCGTAAGCCGAAGAAGGATGCGGAGAAAAGCCCTTTATAGATGTCGATCGTCACCACCATTAACGCCTGGGTGCACTTATACCCAGGAAACTTGATCTTTTCTCACATGTGAAAAGTACAGTGCTGAAGAACATAACTTTTCAGAATATATGTTCATCCGATGTCGCTGTGTGGGAACAGCAGCGCCTTCTGCTGTTTGTCGAGATAAAAAAGCTTACAGCACCTGGTATTCCCAGGCGGTCTCCCATCCAAGTACTGACCAGGCCCGACCCTGCTTAGCTTCCGAGATCAGACGAGATCGGGCGTGTGGAGGGCGGTATGGCCGTAAGCCGAAGAAGGATGCGGAGAAAAGCCCTTTATAGATGTCGATCGTCACCACCATTAACGCCTGGGTGCACTTATACCCAGGAAACTTGATCTTTTCTCACATGTGAAAAGTACAGTGCTGAAGAACATAACTTTTCAGAATATATGTTCATCCGATGTCGCTGTGGGGGAACAGCAGCGCCTTCTGCTGTTTGTCGAGATAAAAAAGCTTACAGCACCTGGTATTCCCAGGCGGTCTCCCATCCAAGTACTGACCAGGCCCGACCCTGCTTAGCTTCCGAGATCAGACGAGATCGGGCGTGTGGAGGGCGGTATGGCCGTAAGCCGAAGAAGGATGCGGAGAAAAGCCCTTTATAGATGTCGATCGTCACCACCATTAACGCCTGGGTGCACTTATACCCAGGAAACTTGATCTTTTCTCACATGTGAAAAGTACAGTGCTGAAGAACATAACTTTTCAGAATATATGTTCATCCGATGTCGCTGTGGGGGAACAGCAGCGCCTTCTGCTGTTTGTCGAGATAAAAAAGCTTACAGCACCTGGTATTCCCAGGCGGTCTCCCATCCAAGTACTGACCAGGCCCGACCCTGCTTAGCTTCCGAGATCAGACGAGATCGGGCGTGTGGGGGGGGGGGGGATCTTTTATTATAAAAATATACTTTTTTACAATTTGAAAACACTATTCATTAAAATCACAAACAACACAGAACATTTTTTTCCTTACAATTTGAAAACACTATTCATTTAAAATCACAAACAACACAGAACAGACTGTACACAAAAATGAAATCAAACTGTAAATCATACCAAAATGCAAATTAAGCCAACTGAAAATGAAACAAACTGTAAATGAACCAAACTGTAAATGATCAAAAATTGAAATAAATGGAAAAGTAAATAATCAAAAACTGGAAATGAATACAAACTGTAAAATAAAGCATGAGTAAACAGGACTAGAAATGAGCAAAACTGAAAAACAACCATAAATTACAAAACAACAAACTGCAAAAGAAAGGAGACACTACATTACTGACAAACATGTACCCAACACATAATCCCCCACCGACACTGAAACACTCAATTTGACAAACTAAAAGAACACTCAATGACACACATAATGCAAACACACTTAATGACATACTCAAAATGAAACAAAAAACATTTACTCAAAACAAAAACACAAATCACCCAACTCATTGACAAAACAAAAAGAACTGCCCGCCACCAGTGCGTCCAGATGTTTTGCGTGGTGCAGTGTCCTGAAATGTGACTGTATGAGTGTCTTCCATATGCGTGTAACAGATGTGTGCCTGTGCTCGTGAAGTGAGATGTTGCGACGTGTCCAAGTGGCCTGCCGTGCCAGTGCCAGTACTGTGTTTGTAAGTGCGTGCTTGTGTGAGAGTCCAAATAGCAGAGTCCAGGGGGTGAGTGCAGTGTGTGTGTAGTGGCAATGGGTGCGCAGAACAGACAACAAAAACACATGGAAACCCACCAACTCCGGGCAGTGCACAAACAAATGCATATCATCTTCATCCCCTATCTCGCAAACAGCACAGGTCCTGGAGAAGAGCTCCCTGTGGACCTGGTGCAGGACGACCCCGGTGTAGACCCTCCTGTGCCTGATACGGAAGTCCAGGTCGAACGCCGCATGGGATAGGTTTGGGACGCTGCAATTTTTCCAGATTTCCCTCACGTCCGAGCCGGGGAAGAGCCTCCCCCAAGCTGCCTCGGAGGAAGGCCTCCTCCCCAGCTCGGACGCGAGGAGCCTGTACAGCGTCCCGGTGTTACACTCACCAAGGGGTACGACCTGGCTCGGGGCCAGGCACAGGAGGAACGCCAGCCGAGGGTCCCGCACCGGTCCGGTGGTGCAGAGAGCCCTCCTCCAGGACTCTGGCATGGCCCTATCTACTCTAGCACCGGTGGTTCTAACGTGCCCCGGCCTAAAGCTAATCCCTCCCCTGATCAGTGAAGTTTTGGCCCTTTGAAAATCAAAGAGCCCCTCCCCGTCAATCACCTGACCAATCCTCGTGACCCCCGCTGCCCGCAACGGAGCGCAGGACAGCGCCCTTCCCTCATGCTGGAGGAAGGGAGTCTGGAGGAATGGCAACAGTGCGATACTGCCTCTGTTCACCTCTGCTGGCTTGAGGCGGGGCAGCAACTTGCGCCACGCCTCTAGCACCTCCCGGAAGAACGGCGGTAGCTGGCTGTAGGCCGTTCTGGGAGGGAGAGTGCACAGATTGTACACGTCCCCCTCGCCGTACTGAGCCAAACAGCCCGCCATCGCGCCCTCCCAGGGGTACTGCCTGGCCGGATCGAGAAATTTTCTAACCACTTTTAGCCGCAGTGCGTCTCTTTTGGCACTCAAGTCAATCAGTCCTAAACCCCCCTCCCGTTTATTACCAATTAACACCCGTCGAGCGATCGAATTACCCCTCCCCCTCCATAGTAAAGCGGAGAGGGTGTCCTGCAGGACGTTTAGTGCCCACTGTGGCAGCTCGCAGGTTCCCAAAACATGTACTAGAGTAGAGGCTACTAAGGCGTTCCACACTATTGCCTTTGCTCTCAGGCTGAGGCCCCGGGGCCGCCACCTGTTAACAATGTGTTTCACCCTGTTAATTGCCGCGTCCCAGTTACTGTGTGAGGCCCTATCCCCACCTATGCCCACATGTATTCCTAAAATCTTTGTCTGCTGTTTTATGTTAAAACCCCACCGGCCAAGACCCCCTCCGTCCGCCACCAGCAGGCAGGTCTTGGCCCTGTTCAATTTCGCCCCCGAGGCTGCCTCAAAGGCCGCGACGTGCTCCAGCGCGCAGTCGATCTGCTCCGGCGCCGAGGCCAGGATGGTCACGTCGTCCGCAAAGGGAACGACGGTGACCCTCCCGAGCCCCGGCGCCACGGGCAGCCCCGGCATGCGCCCGTCCCCCGTGATGGCGGCCACCAGGGACTCCACCACCACGGAGAACAGCAGCGGAGAGAGAGGGCAGCCCTGCCTCACCGATCTTGTGATATTAAAAACCCTGCTCAGCCTCCCGTTTATTTTGATTCTTGCCTGTGCTCCCCTATATAGCAGCCCCACCATCCTCCTGAGCCCTGGCCCGAAGCCCATGGCGCTCAACGAGTTAAATAAAAACCCCTGGTCTACCCGGTCAAAAGCCTTTTCTAGGTCCAGGTTCAGGAGGAGCCCCTTTTTCGACTCCTCCATCCCCCGGACCGCTCCCTGCACCACTAAAATGGAATCGGCTATATCCCTGCCGGGGACGCCGTAAGCCTGTAAACTGGTCACGACGTCCCCGGCCACCTCCTTCATCCTGTTCGCCACTATTTTGGCGAGGATTTTGTAGTCTGCGTTGAGCAGGCTTATCGGCCTATAATTTTTGATCTCCCTCCTGTCCCCTTTCTTGAACAGGAGGGAGATCACTCCTGCCGAAAAGCCCTCCGGCACCCTGTCTGTGTCTACTATTTCATTAAAAAGCTGTGTGAGGAGCGGCACAAAGTACTCCTCACACAGCATATAGAGTTCGGCGGTGAGGCCGTCCTCTCCAGGGCTTTTGGCCCTGGATAGGCCGGCTATGGCCCTGGCGACCTCATCCTCCGTTATCCTCCCCTCCAATAATTCGCTATCCTGAGCCCTCAACCTCCCTCTTACTCTGCTCAGCAACTGTTCCCCCCTCCCCTTCTCCACCTGCTCCCTACTGAACAGTTTCTCGAAAAACGAGACAGCCACCTCCTCCACTCCATCCCGCCCCGTAACCATGGTCCCTGCCTCGTTTTCCAGCTGCCCTATTTCTTGCCTTTGCTGTCTTCCCTTCTCCAGGCCGAGAAAGTACGCGGAGTACCTCTCGCCCTGGAGTAGGTCGACAGCTCTGGCACGCAAGGCTGCCGCAGCGCACCTGGCCCCATGAAGCTCTGCCAGCTTCGCCTTCGCGGCTTCCATGTCCGCCAGCTGCGCTCCAGTCGCCGCGTCAATGTTTATCAGGACATTTTTAATCACACCATTTAATTTTTGCTCCTCCATCTTCTCCGCCCACCCCTTATGTTTGGCGAAGTTTATGGCGAGCCTTTTAATTCTCGCCTTAAACTCCGCCCACCTCCCCAACAATCCCCGCTCATCATCACACTCGTGTACACAGTATAACAGCAGTTTATCCAGTTTGCTCCTGAATCGGCGGTCCTCCAGCAGGCCGGCGTTGAGGACCCACAGACCGCCCCCCCGGACGTCCCCCGGCCCCGAGAAGCCGCATCGGAGGAACAGGTGATCGCTCCACGGGCATGGCTCGTAAGCGACCCCCTGAATCCCCCTCAGCAACCCCCCGGAGGCCAGGAGCAAATCGATCCGGGAGCGGCGGCTGCGGCCCTGCACCACCTGGACCCGACTGTAGGACCGCCTACCTGGGTTGAGAACCCGGAACACGTCCACCATGTTATTTCGCACACATAAATCCAGCAACACACCCCTGCTCACGTCGGACCTGAGCTTCTCCCTCCCCCCCACATCATCCAGGGTCTGAACTAAGTTCAGGTCCCCTATGATGATGGTGGCGGGAGTGATCCACCTTTCCAGTTTTAAAAACAGAGCTTTTCTGCTCATCTCGTCGTTGTGAGCATACACATTTATCAATCTGCCTGCCCACTGCGGACCCACAATATCCAAAACGATTACACGACCCTCGCTATCTGCGTACACCTCTGCCCACGTTACCCCTGCTGCCTCCCCGAACAACACAGCCACCCCTCCGGAGGCAACACCCCCGTTGTTGTTGGCTATGCTGCCCTTCCACTCCCCCCGCACCCTTTGCTCCACCCGCTGATCCCACCAGGTCTCCTGCACACACAAGATCTCGTTATTTTTGACGGTGTTCAAAATAGCCCTAGTTTTTACCCACGTGCGGAGCCCTCGAGCGTTTAACGAAAGGAGGGAAGCCATCAGGGGCACCTAGTGGAGGAAATGTACATTATTGCTTGGTTTTCCTTTTCTTATTCTTCCTACCCGTTCTGACTTGCTTTACCTGGTCCAGGTCCCAGTCGGTGTCGGAGCTGGTCCCGAGCTGTGTCTGGGGGACGACAGGGACTCCTCCCTGCCGTCCCTCGAGCAGTGGACCCTCACTGGCTGAGCCCCCCTGTCTGGTCGTCACCTGGGCCGAGGGCAGCTCTCCGTCTTCTTCAAGACGGGAGCCCACCTCCGCCCGGCCGCCACCTCCGGCCGCCTCTAGCCCGTCCAGGCTGGAGCCGATGAGCTCCGCCTGGGTCCGGCCCTTCGGCACCGTTGGCTGCACCGGGGGCCCAGCCCGGGCTAGGTCAGCCCTCACGGCCACACCCGCCCCCTTGCTCGGGTCCTGCTGCTCACCTTTCACCTGCTCATGGGATCCAGCCCGGGCTAGGTCAGCCGTCACGGCCACACCCGCCCCTTCCTGCTCCATGTCCTCCTCGTTCTCACTCTCCACCTCCTCAGAGAGAAGCTCAGCCGAGGAGCCATCATCCTCCTCCTCCTCCTTCTCCTTCACCTCCTCCTCCTCCCCCTCCTCCTCCTCGCTCTCCTTACACGAGCACTTTGAATTTGTATTGCTACACAATAAGCACTTCACCTCCTCCGGCCCCCTCTTGGCCCCACACTCCCGTACGTAATGCCCCTGGACCCCGCACTTGTGGCAAAAGAACTCAGGGCATTCTCGTAATATGTGCCCCGGCTGGAGACACATACGGCACACCTTGACCTGACGATCGTGAATCACCCTAAAGTATTCGGGCCCTAGGGCCGTCTCAAACCGCGCTGAGTACGGCAGGCTCTGGATCTTGTCATTGAATTTTACTTTCAGGAACCTGGTGCCATCAGCGACGTTAGTCCCCGGCCACATTCGTCTCCTTATCGGGGAGGCAGCCCCCACCCCCCAGCTCTCTAATTTGGCGATAATTTCCTCGTCCGTAATATAGGCAGGCAGATTGAGAAATGATACTACGAGCTCGTCATTGCATAAACCTTTTGCCAACACAGCAGTATCCCCAATTTTGAAACCGTCAAGGATTCGCTCCTTACCCTTTATGTGTGTCATGGTGACTTCGTATGCGCGGGGACCGGTAGCACGGCACGCCACCAAGCCCCCACACAAGCCCCTCACCGCCCGCATGAGCTCCATCGCGGAGATGGGGAGAGTCCCTTGCAGTTCCAGGAGGACTGTGAGTTCCTTCTCAAAGGTCCGCTGAAGTCCTGCTGCCGCGGGCGAGCCCGCTGCAGCTCCAGCCGCTGCTCCCGTCCCCGGTCCAGCAGCCGCTCCAGCTCCTGCGTCCCTGGCTCTTCTCGCCGCCAGCAAAGCAGCCGCTGTTTCTCTCCCGCCTGCTGCTGCAATCGAAGCCGCCGCCGGAGCCTCCGCTCGTCCCGCCGGGTCCTCCACCGTCCTCCCGGCCCCGCTGCCTGGTCCCGTGTCGCCCGCTCGTCCCGCCGTGTTTGCCGCCGCTGCTGCCGCCGCCTGGGCTGGCCTGCCCGTCCGTCCAGCCTGGTTGGCCGCCGCCGCCGCTGCTCTAGCTGCTGGGATCGCTGCCGCCTGAGCTGCCGCCGCTTTGGTCCCTCCCGGAGCGAAGGACACGCTCCGTCCCATCGCCGCCGCCGCCGCAGCTCCCGTAGCCGCCGCCATCGGAGCCTTTCCCAGCCCCGCTGAGCCTGCTCGACCTGTCACGGGTCCCGCAGCTCTGGCGTCCCCGGCCCTCGTGGCTGCCACCCTCTGTGGCATCACTCCCGCTGGTACGGCGGAGCCGACTGCCAACCCGGAAGTCGACGCGCTCCTCGCGGCCCTCTGCTTCTGGCCTGCCACCTGGCCCTTCCCCCCGGCAGTCTTCCACTCACAGTCATCCACACACTCATTCTCACTCATAGACTCAATCCCTTTCATCAATCTTCCACTCTTATCGATCCTCACATCATACGCACTCAGAGCCTCCTCTCCCCCCCGGACGCCCTTTGCAGGACGCCCAGAGGAGAGAGCAGGTGCAGCCAAATCCGGGTCCGTCATGCTTCTCATCGTAACCTTAGCCTTGCTTCTAGTCTTTACCGTGTGATCCGTCATTTTTTTTTTTTTTTTTTTTTTTTGCACACAAGAGCTACCGTGAAATCCCACCCCCGATCAGTGCTATTCACTGCCGGGGGGTATTAACCAAACTATCTATAAACAAAGAACCCGAAGTGACACCAAGTACATATAAAGGAAGAAAGACAGAGTAAGGGAAGAAGAAAGAAAAGGAAAAACACACCGCACACACGCACACACACGACAAACAAACAATTCAAGACAGACAAACAATTGCTCTCAGCACACTCACTCACTCTCACTCTGCTGCTGCAATCTCCGCTCTCACACCGACTCGCCAACTCACACACACCAACTGCGCTCCAAGAGGTTCGGGGCGGTATGGCCGTAAGCCGAAGAAGGATGCGGAGAAAAGCCCTTTATAGATGTCGATCGTCACCACCATTAACGCCTGGGTGCACTTATACCCAGGAAACTTGATCTTTTCTCACATGTGAAAAGTACAGTGCTGAAGAACATAACTTTTCAGAATATATGTTCATCCGATGTCGCTGTGGGGGAACAGCAGCGCCTTCTGCTGTTTGTCGAGATAAAAAAGCTTACAGCACCTGGTATTCCCAGGCGGTCTCCCATCCAAGTACTGACCAGGCCCGACCCTGCTTAGCTTCTGAGATCAGACGAGATCGGGCGTGTGGAGGGCGGTATGGCCGTAAGCCGAAGAAGGATGCGGAGAAAAGCCCTTTATAGATGTCGATCGTCACCACCATTAACGCCTGGGTGCACTTATACCCAGGAAACTTGATCTTTTCTCACATGTGAAAAGTACAGTGCTGAAGAACATAACTTTTCAGAATATATGTTCATCCGATGTCGCTGTGGGGGAACAGCAGCGCCTTCTGCTGTTTGTCGAGATAAAAAAGCTTACAGCACCTGGTATTCCCAGGCGGTCTCCCATCCAAGTACTGACCAGGCCCGACCCTGCTTAGCTTCCGAGATCAGACGAGATCGGGCGTGTGGAGGGCGGTATGGCCGTAAGCCGAAGAAGGATGCGGAGAAAAGCCCTTTATAGATGTCGATCGTCACCACCATTAACGCCTGGGTGCACTTATACCCAGGAAACTTGATCTTTTCTCACATGTGAAAAGTACAGTGCTGAAGAACATAACTTTTCAGAATATATGTTCATCCGATGTCGCTGTGGGGGAACAGCAGCGCCTTCTGCTGTTTGTCGAGATAAAAAAGCTTACAGCACCTGGTATTCCCAGGCGGTCTCCCATCCAAGTACTGACCAGGCCCGACCCTGCTTAGCTTCCGAGATCAGACGAGATCGGGCGTGTGGAGGGCGGTATGGCCGTAAGCCAAAGAAGGATGCGGAGAAAAGCCCTTTATAGATGTCGATCGTCACCACCATTAACGCCTGGGTGCACTTATACCCAGGAAACTTGATCTTTTCTCACATGTGAAAAGTACAATGCTGAAGAACATAACTTTTCAGAATATATGTTCATCCGATGTCGCTGTGGGGGAACAGCAGCGCCTTCTGCTGTTTGTCGAGATAAAAAAGCTTACAGCACCTGGTATTCCCAGGCGGTCTCCCATCCAAGTACTGACCAGGCCCGACCCTGCTTAGCTTCCGAGATCAGACGAGATCGGGCGTGTGGAGGGCGGTATGGCCGTAAGCCGAAGAAGGATGCGGAGAAAAGCCCTTTATAGATGTCGATCGTCACCACCATTAACGCCTGGGTGCACTTATACCCAGGAAACTTGATCTTTTCTCACATGTGAAAAGTACAGTGCTGAAGAACATAACTTTTCAGAATATATGTTCATCCGATGTCGCTGTGGGGTAACAGCAGCGCCTTCTGCTGTTTGTCGAGATAAAAAAGCTTACAGCACCTGGTATTCCCAGGCGGTCTCCCATCCAAGTACTGACCAGGCCCGACCCTGCTTAGCTTCTGAGATCAGACGAGATCGGGCGTGTGGAGGGCGGTATGGCCGTAAGCCGAAGAAGGATGCGGAGAAAAGCCCTTTATAGATGTCGATCGTCACCACCATTAACGCCTGGGTGCACTTATACCCAGGAAACTTGATCTTTTCTCACATGTGAAAAGTACAGTGCTGAAGAACATAACTTTTCAGAATATATGTTCATCCGATGTCGCTGTGGGGGAACAGCAGCGCCTTCTGCTGTTTGTCGAGATAAAAAAGCTTACAGCACCTGGTATTCCCAGGCGGTCTCCCATCCAAGTACTGACCAGGCCCGACCCTGCTTAGCTTCCGAGATCAGACGAGATCGGGCGTGTGGAGGGCGGTATGGCCGTAAGCCGAAGAAGGATGCGGAGAAAAGCCCTTTATAGATGTCGATCGTCACCACCATTAACGCCTGGGTGCACTTATACCCAGGAAACTTGATCTTTTCTCACATGTGAAAAGTACAATGCTGAAGAACATAACTTTTCAGAATATATGTTCATCCGATGTCGCTGTGGGGGAACAGCAGCGCCTTCTGCTGTTTGTCGAGATAAAAAAGCTTACAGCACCTGGTATTCCCAGGCGGTCTCCCATCCAAGTACTGACCAGGCCCGACCCTGCTTAGCTTCCGAGATCAGACGAGATCGGGCGTGTGGAGGGCGGTATGGCCGTAAGCCGAAGAAGGATGCGGAGAAAAGCCCTTTATAGATGTCGATCTTCACCACCATTAACGCCTGGGTGCACTTATACCCAGGAAACTTGATCTTTTCTCACATGTGAAAAGTACAGTGCTGAAGAACATAACTTTTCAGAATATATGTTCATCCGATGTCGCTGTGGGGGAACAGCAGCGCCTTCTGCTGTTTGTCGAGATAAAAAAGCTTACAGCACCTGGTATTCCCAGGCGGTCTCCCATCCAAGTACTGACCAGGCCCGACCCTGCTTAGCTTCCGAGATCAGACGAGATCGGGCGTGTGGAGGGCGGTATGGCCGTAAGCCCAAGAAGGATGCGGAGAAAAGCCCTTTATAGATGTCGATCGTCACCACCATTAACGCCTGGGTGCACTTATACCCAGGAAACTTGATCTTTTCTCACATGTGAAAAGTACAGTGCTGAAGAACATAAATTTTCAGAATATATATTCATCCGATGTCGCTGTGGGGGAACAGCAGCGCCTTCTGCTGTTTGTTGAGATAAAAAAGCTTACAGCACCTGGTATTCCCAGGCGGTCTCCTATCCAAGTACTGACCAGGCCCGACCCTGCTTAGCTTCCGAGATCAGACGAGATCGGGCGTGTGGAGGGCGGTATGGCCGTAAGCCGAAGAAGGACGCGGAGAAAAGCCCTTTATAGATGTCGATCGTCACCACCATTAACGCCTGGGTGCACTTATACCCAGGAAACTTGATCTTTTCTCACATGTGAAAAGTACAGTGCTGAAGAACATAACTTTTCAGAATATATGTTCATCCGATGTCGCTGTGGGGGAACAGCAGCGCCTTCTGCTGTTTGTCGAGATAAAAAAGCTTACAGCACCTGGTATTCCGAGGCAGTCTCCCATCCAAGTACTGACCAGGCCCGACCCTGCTTAGCTTCCGAGATCAGACGAGATCGGGCGTGTGGAGGGCGGTATGGCCGTAAGCCGAAGAAGGATGCGGAGAAAAGCCCTTTATAGATGTCGATCGTCACCACCATTAACGCCTGGGTGCACTTATACCCAGGAAACTTGATCTTTTCTCACATGTGAAAAGTACAGTGCTGAAGAACATAACTTTTCAGAATATATGTTCATCCGATGTCGCTGTGGGGGAACAGCAGCGCCTTCTGCTGTTTGTCGAGATAAAAAAGCTTACAGCACCTGGTATTCCCAGGCGGTCTCCCATCCAAGTACTGACCAGGCCCGACCCTGCTTAGCTTCCGAGATCAGACGAGATCGGGCGTGTGGAGGGCGGTATGGCCGTAAGCCGAAGAAGGATGCGGAGAAAAGCCCTTTATAGATGTCGATCGTCACCACCATTAACGCCTGGGTGCACTTATACCCAGGAAACTTGATCTTTTCTCACATGTGAAAAGTACAGTGCTGAAGAACATAACTTTTCAGAATATATGTTCATCCGATGTCGCTGTGGGGGAACAGCAGCGCCTTCTGCTGTTTGTCGAGATAAAAAAGCTTACAGCACCTGGTATTCCCAGGCGGTCTCCCATCCAAGTACTGACCAGGCCCGACCCTGCTTAGCTTCCGAGATCAGACGAGATCGGGCGTGTGGAGGGCGGTATGGCCGTAAGCCGAAGAAGGATGCGGAGAAAAGCCCTTTATAGATGTCGATCGTCACCACCATTAACGCCTGGGTGCACTTATACCCAGGAAACTTGATCTTTACTCACATGTGAAAAGTACAGTGCTGAAGAACATAACTTTTCAGAATATATGTTCATCCGATGTCGCTGTGGGGGAACAGCAGCGCCTTCTGCTGTTTGTCGAGATAAAAAAGCTTACAGCACCTGGTATTCCCAGGCGGTCTCCCATCCAAGTACTGACCAGGCCCGACCCTGCTTAGCTTCCGAGATCAGACGAGATCGGGCGTGTGGAGGGCGGTATGGCCGTAAGCCGAAGAAGGATGCGGAGAAAAGCCCTTTATAGATGTCGATCGTCACCACCATTAACGCCTGGGTGCACTTATACCCAGGAAACTTGATCTTTTCTCACATGTGAAAAGTACAGTGCTGAAGAACATAACTTTTCAGAATATATGTTCATCCGATGTCGCTGTGGGGGAACAGCAGCGCCTTCTGCTGTTTGTCGAGATAAAAAAGCTTACAGCACCTGGTATTCCCAGGCGGTCTCCCATCCAAGTACTGACCAGGCCCGACCCTGCTTAGCTTCCGAGATCAGACGAGATCGGGCGTGTGGAGGGCGGTATGGCCGTAAGCCCAAGAAGGATGCGGAGAAAAGCCCTTTATAGATGTCGATCGTCACCACCATTAACGCCTGGGTGCACTTATACCCAGGAAACTTGATCTTTTCTCACATGTGAAAAGTACAGTGCTGAAGAACATAAATTTTCAGAATATATATTCATCCGATGTCGCTGTGGGGGAACAGCAGCGCCTTCTGCTGTTTGTTGAGATAAAAAAGCTTACAGCACCTGGTATTCCCAGGCGGTCTCCTATCCAAGTACTGACCAGGCCCGACCCTGCTTAGCTTCCGAGATCAGACGAGATCGGGCGTGTGGAGGGCGGTATGGCCGTAAGCCGAAGAAGGACGCGGAGAAAAGCCCTTTATAGATGTCGATCGTCACCACCATTAACGCCTGGGTGCACTTATACCCAGGAAACTTGATCTTTTCTCACATGTGAAAAGTACAGTGCTGAAGAACATAACTTTTCAGAATATATGTTCATCCGATGTCGCTGTGGGGGAACAGCAGCGCCTTCTGCTGTTTGTCGAGATAAAAAAGCTTACAGCACCTGGTATTCCGAAGCAGTCTCCCATCCAAGTACTGACCAGGCCCGACCCTGCTTAGCTTCCGAGATCAGACGAGATCGGGCGTGTGGAGGGCGGTATGGCCGTAAGCCGAAGAAGGATGCGGAGAAAAGCCCTTTATAGATGTCGATCGTCACCACCATTAACGCCTGGGTGCACTTATACCCAGGAAACTTGATCTTTTCTCACATGTGAAAAGTACAGTGCTGAAGAACATAACTTTTCAGAATATATGTTCATCCGATGTCGCTGTGGGGGAACAGCAGCGCCTTCTGCTGTTTGTCGAGATAAAAAAGCTTACAGCACCTGGTATTCCCAGGCGGTCTCCCATCCAAGTACTGACCAGGCCCGACCCTGCTTAGCTTCCGAGATCAGACGAGATCGGGCGTGTGGAGGGCGGTATGGCCGTAAGCCGAAGAAGGATGCGGAGAAAAGCCCTTTATAGATGTCGATCGTCACCACCATTAACGCCTGGGTGCACTTATACCCAGGAAACTTGATCTTTTCTCACATGTGAAAAGTACAGTGCTGAAGAACATAACTTTTCAGAATATATGTTCATCCGATGTCGCTGTGGGGGAACAGCAGCGCCTTCTGCTGTTTGTCGAGATAAAAAAGCTTACAGCACCTGGTATTCCCAGGCGGTCTCCCATCCAAGTACTGACCAGGCCCGACCCTGCTTAGCTTCCGAGATCAGACGAGATCGGGCGTGTGGAGGGCGGTATGGCCGTAAGCCGAAGAAGGATGCGGAGAAAAGCCCTTTATAGATGTCGATCGTCACCACCATTAACGCCTGGGTGCACTTATACCCAGGAAACTTGATCTTTTCTCACATGTGAAAAGTACAGTGCTGAAGAACATAACTTTTCAGAATATATGTTCATCCGATGTCGCTGTGGGGGAACAGCAGCGCCTTCTGCTGTTTGTCGAGATAAAAAAGCTTACAGCACCTGGTATTCCCAGGCGGTCTCCCATCCAAGTACTGACCAGGCCCGACCCTGCTTAGCTTCCGAGATCAGACGAGATCGGGCGTGTGGAGGGCGGTATGGCCGTAAGCCGAAGAAGGATGCGGAGAAAAGCCCTTTATAGATGTCGATCGTCACCACCATTAACGCCTGGGTGCACTTATACCCAGGAAACTTGATCTTTTCTCACATGTGAAAAGTACAGTGCTGAAGAAGATAACTTTTCAGAATATATGTTCATCCGATGTCGCTGTGGGGGAACAGCAGCGCCTTCTGCTGTTTGTCGAGATAAAAAAGCTTACAGCACCTGGTATTCCCAGGCGGTCTCCCATCCAAGTACTGACCAGGCCCGACCCTGCTTAGCTTCCGAGATCAGACGAGATCGGGCGTGTGGAGGGCGGTATGGCCGTAAGCCGAAGAAGGATGCGGAGAAAAGCCCTTTATAGATGTCGATCGTCACCACCATTAACGCCTGGGTGCACTTATACCCAGGAAACTTGATCTTTTCTCACATGTGAAAAGTACAGTGCTGAAGAACATAACTTTTCAGAATATATGTTCATCCGATGTCGCTGTGGGGGAACAGCAGCGCCTTCTCCTGTTTGTCGAGATAAAAAAGCTTACAGCACCTGGTATTCCCAGGCGGTCTCCCATCCAAGTACTGACCAGGCCCGACCCTGCTTAGCTTCCGAGATCAGACGAGATCGGGCGTGTGGAGGGCGGTATGGCCGTAAGCCGAAGAAGGATGCGGAGAAAAGCCCTTTATAGATGTCGATCGTCACCACCATTAACGCCTGGGTGCACTTATACCCAGGAAACTTGATCTTTTCTCACATGTGAAAAGTACAGTGCTGAAGAACATAACTTTTCAGAATATATGTTCATCCGATGTCGCTGTGGGGGAACAGCAGCGCCTTCTGCTGTTTGTCGAGATAAAAAAGCTTACAGCACCTGGTATTCCCAGGCGGTCTCCCATCCAAGTACTGACCAGGCCCGACCCTGCTTAGCTTCCGAGATCAGACGAGATCGGGCGTGTGGAGGGCGGTATGGCCGTAAGCCGAAGAAGGATGCGGAGAAAAGCCCTTTATAGATGTCGATCGTCACCACCATTAACGCCTGGGTGCACTTATACCCAGGAAACTTGATCTTTTCTCACATGTGAAAAGTACAGTGCTGAAGAACATAACTTTTCAGAATATATGTTCATCCGATGTCGCTGTGGGGGAACAGCAGCGCCTTCTGCTGTTTGTCGAGATAAAAAAGCTTACAGCACCTGGTATTCCCAGGCGGTCTCCCATCCAAGTACTGACCAGGCCCGACCCTGCTTAGCTTCCGAGATCAGACGAGATCGGGCGTGTGGAGGGCGGTATGGCCGTAAGCCGAAGAAGGATGCGGAGAAAAGCCCTTTATAGATGTCGATCGTCACCACCATTAACGCCTGGGTGCACTTATACCCAGGAAACTTGATCTTTTCTCACATGTGAAAAGTACAGTGCTGAAGAACATAACTTTTCAGAATATATGTTCATCCGATGTCGCTGTGTGGGAACAGCAGCGCCTTCTGCTGTTTGTCGAGATAAAAAAGCTTACAGCACCTGGTATTCCCAGGCGGTCTCCCATCCAAGTACTGACCAGGCCCGACCCTGCTTAGCTTCCGAGATCAGACGAGATCGGGCGTGTGGAGGGCGGTATGGCCGTAAGCCGAAGAAGGATGCGGAGAAAAGCCCTTTATAGATGTCGATCGTCACCACCATTAACGCCTGGGTGCACTTATACCCAGGAAACTTGATCTTTTCTCACATGTGAAAAGTACAGTGCTGAAGAACATAACTTTTCAGAATATATGTTCATCCGATGTCGCTGTGGGGGAACAGCAGCGCCTTCTGCTGTTTGTCGAGATAAAAAAGCTTACAGCACCTGGTATTCCCAGGCGGTCTCCCATCCAAGTACTGACGAGGCCCGACCCTGCTTAGCTTCCGAGATCAGACGAGATCGGGCGTGTGGAGGGCGGTATGGCCGTAAGCCGAAGAAGGATGCGGAGAAAAGCCCTTTATAGATGTCGATCGTCACCACCATTAACGCCTGGGTGCACTTATACCCAGGAAACTTGATCTTTTCTCACATGTGAAAAGTACAGTGCTGAAGAACATAACTTTTCAGAATATATGTTCATCCGATGTCGCTGTGGGGGAACAGCAGCGCCTTCTGCTGTTTGTCGAGATAAAAAAGCTTACAGCACCTGGTATTCCCAGGCGGTCTCCCATCCAAGTACTGACCAGGCCCGACCCTGCTTAGCTTCCGAGATCAGACGAGATCGGGCGTGTGGAGGGCGGTATGGCCGTAAGCCGAAGAAGGATGCGGAGAAAAGCCCTTTATAGATGTCGATCGTCACCACCATTAACGCCTGGGTGCACTTATACCCAGGAAACTTGATCTTTTCTCACATGTGAAAAGTACAGTGCGGAAGAACATAACTTTTCAGAATATATGTTCATCCGATGTCGCTGTGGGGGAACAGCAGCGCCTTCTGCTGTTTGTCGAGATAAAAAAGCTTACAGCACCTGGTATTCCCAGGCGGTCTCCCATCCAAGTACTGACCAGGCCCGACCCTGCTTAGCTTCCGAGATCAGACGAGATCGGGCGTGTGGAGGGCGGTATGGCCGTAAGCCGAAGAAGGATGCGGAGAAAAGCCCTTTATAGATGTCGATCGTCACCACCATTAACGCCTGGGTGCACTTATACCCAGGAAACTTGATCTTTTCTCACATGTGAAAAGTACAGTGCTGAAGAACATAACTTTTCAGAATATATGTTCATCCGATGTCGCTGTGGGGGAACAGCAGCGCCTTCTCCTGTTTGTCGAGATAAAAAAGCTTACAGCACCTGGTATTCCCAGGCGGTCTCCCATCCAAGTACTGACCAGGCCCGACCCTGCTTAGCTTCCGAGATCAGACGAGATCGGGCGTGTGGAGGGCGGTATGGCCGTAAGCCGAAGAAGGATGCGGAGAAAAGCCCTTTATAGATGTCGATCGTCACCACCATTAACGCCTGGGTGCACTTATACCCAGGAAACTTGATCTTTTCTCACATGTGAAAAGTACAGTGCTGAAGAACATAACTTTTCAGAATATATGTTCATCCGATGTCGCTGTGGGGGAACAGCAGCGCCTTCTGCTGTTTGTCGAGATAAAAAAGCTTACAGCACCTGGTATTCCCAGGCGGTCTCCCATCCAAGTACTGACCAGGCCCGACCCTGCTTAGCTTCCGAGATCAGACGAGATCGGGCGTGTGGAGGGCGGTATGGCCGTAAGCCGAAGAAGGATGCGGAGAAAAGCCCTTTATAGATGTCGATCGTCACCACCATTAACGCCTGGGTGCACTTATACCCAGGAAACTTGATCTTTTCTCACATGTGAAAAGTACAGTGCTGAAGAAGATAACTTTTCAGAATATATGTTCATCCGATGTCGCTGTGGGGGAACAGCAGCGCCTTCTGCTGTTTGTCGAGATAAAAAAGCTTACAGCACCTGGTATTCCCAGGCGGTCTCCCATCCAAGTACTGACCAGGCCCGACCCTGCTTAGCTTCCGAGATCAGACGAGATCGGGCGTGTGGAGGGCGGTATGGCCGTAAGCCGAAGAAGGATGCGGAGAAAAGCCCTTTATAGATGTCGATCGTCACCACCATTAACGCCTGGGTGCACTTATACCCAGGAAACTTGATCTTTTCTCACATGTGAAAAGTACAGTGCTGAAGAACATAACTTTTCAGAATATATGTTCATCCGATGTCGCTGTGGGGGAACAGCAGCGCCTTCTCCTGTTTGTCGAGATAAAAAAGCTTACAGCACCTGGTATTCCCAGGCGGTCTCCCATCCAAGTACTGACCAGGCCCGACCCTGCTTAGCTTCCGAGATCAGACGAGATCGGGCGTGTGGAGGGCGGTATGGCCGTAAGCCGAAGAAGGATGCGGAGAAAAGCCCTTTATAGATGTCGATCGTCACCACCATTAACGCCTGGGTGCACTTATACCCAGGAAACTTGATCTTTTCTCACATGTGAAAAGTACAGTGCTGAAGAACATAACTTTTCAGAATATATGTTCATCCGATGTCGCTGTGGGGGAACAGCAGCGCCTTCTGCTGTTTGTCGAGATAAAAAAGCTTACAGCACCTGGTATTCCCAGGCGGTCTCCCATCCAAGTACTGACCAGGCCCGACCCTGCTTAGCTTCCGAGATCAGACGAGATCGGGCGTGTGGAGGGCGGTATGGCCGTAAGCCGAAGAAGGATGCGGAGAAAAGCCCTTTATAGATGTCGATCGTCACCACCATTAACGCCTGGGTGCACTTATACCCAGGAAACTTGATCTTTTCTCACATGTGAAAAGTACAGTGCTGAAGAACATAACTTTTCAGAATATATGTTCATCCGATGTCGCTGTGGGGGAACAGCAGCGCCTTCTGCTGTTTGTCGAGATAAAAAAGCTTACAGCACCTGGTATTCCCAGGCGGTCTCCCATCCAAGTACTGACCAGGCCCGACCCTGCTTAGCTTCCGAGATCAGACGAGATCGGGCGTGTGGAGGGCGGTATGGCCGTAAGCCGAAGAAGGATGCGGAGAAAAGCCCTTTATAGATGTCGATCGTCACCACCATTAACGCCTGGGTGCACTTATACCCAGGAAACTTGATCTTTTCTCACATGTGAAAAGTACAGTGCTGAAGAACATAACTTTTCAGAATATATGTTCATCCGATGTCGCTGTGTGGGAACAGCAGCGCCTTCTGCTGTTTGTCGAGATAAAAAAGCTTACAGCACCTGGTATTCCCAGGCGGTCTCCCATCCAAGTACTGACCAGGCCCGACCCTGCTTAGCTTCCGAGATCAGACGAGATCGGGCGTGTGGAGGGCGGTATGGCCGTAAGCCGAAGAAGGATGCGGAGAAAAGCCCTTTATAGATGTCGATCGTCACCACCATTAACGCCTGGGTGCACTTATACCCAGGAAACTTGATCTTTTCTCACATGTGAAAAGTACAGTGCTGAAGAACATAACTTTTCAGAATATATGTTCATCCGATGTCGCTGTGGGGGAACAGCAGCGCCTTCTGCTGTTTGTCGAGATAAAAAAGCTTACAGCACCTGGTATTCCCAGGCGGTCTCCCATCCAAGTACTGACGAGGCCCGACCCTGCTTAGCTTCCGAGATCAGACGAGATCGGGCGTGTGGAGGGCGGTATGGCCGTAAGCCGAAGAAGGATGCGGAGAAAAGCCCTTTATAGATGTCGATCGTCACCACCATTAACGCCTGGGTGCACTTATACCCAGGAAACTTGATCTTTTCTCACATGTGAAAAGTACAGTGCTGAAGAACATAACTTTTCAGAATATATGTTCATCCGATGTCGCTGTGGGGGAACAGCAGCGCCTTCTGCTGTTTGTCGAGATAAAAAAGCTTACAGCACCTGGTATTCCCAGGCGGTCTCCCATCCAAGTACTGACCAGGCCCGACCCTGCTTAGCTTCCGAGATCAGACGAGATCGGGCGTGTGGAGGGCGGTATGGCCGTAAGCCGAAGAAGGATGCGGAGAAAAGCCCTTTATAGATGTCGATCGTCACCACCATTAACGCCTGGGTGCACTTATACCCAGGAAACTTGATCTTTTCTCACATGTGAAAAGTACAGTGCGGAAGAACATAACTTTTCAGAATATATGTTCATCCGATGTCGCTGTGGGGGAACAGCAGCGCCTTCTGCTGTTTGTCGAGATAAAAAAGCTTACAGCACCTGGTATTCCCAGGCGGTCTCCCATCCAAGTACTGACCAGGCCCGACCCTGCTTAGCTTCCGAGATCAGACGAGATCGGGCGTGTGGAGGGCGGTATGGCCGTAAGCCGAAGAAGGATGCGGAGAAAAGCCCTTTATAGATGTCGATCGTCACCACCATTAACGCCTGGGTGCACTTATACCCAGGAAACTTGATCTTTTCTCACATGTGAAAAGTACAGTGCTGAAGAACATAACTTTTCAGAATATATGTTCATCCGATGTCGCTGTGGGGGAACAGCAGCGCCTTCTCCTGTTTGTCGAGATAAAAAAGCTTACAGCACCTGGTATTCCCAGGCGGTCTCCCATCCAAGTACTGACCAGGCCCGACCCTGCTTAGCTTCCGAGATCAGACGAGATCGGGCGTGTGGAGGGCGGTATGGCCGTAAGCCGAAGAAGGATGCGGAGAAAAGCCCTTTATAGATGTCGATCGTCACCACCATTAACGCCTGGGTGCACTTATACCCAGGAAACTTGATCTTTTCTCACATGTGAAAAGTACAGTGCTGAAGAACATAACTTTTCAGAATATATGTTCATCCGATGTCGCTGTGGGGGAACAGCAGCGCCTTCTGCTGTTTGTCGAGATAAAAAAGCTTACAGCACCTGGTATTCCCAGGCGGTCTCCCATCCAAGTACTGACCAGGCCCGACCCTGCTTAGCTTCCGAGATCAGACGAGATCGGGCGTGTGGAGGGCGGTATGGCCGTAAGCCGAAGAAGGATGCGGAGAAAAGCCCTTTATAGATGTCGATCGTCACCACCATTAACGCCTGGGTGCACTTATACCCAGGAAACTTGATCTTTTCTCACATGTGAAAAGTAGAGTGCTGAAGAACATAACTTTTCAGAATATATGTTCATCCGATGTCGCTGTGGGGGAACAGCAGCGCCTTCTGCTGTTTGTCGAGATAAAAAAGCTTACAGCACCTGGTATTCCCAGGCGGTCTCCCATCCAAGTACTGACCAGGCCCGACCCTGCTTAGCTTCCGAGATCAGACGAGATCGGGCGTGTGGAGGGCGGTATGGCCGTAAGCCGAAGAAGGATGCGGAGAAAAGCCCTTTATAGATGTCGATCGTCACCACCATTAACGCCTGGGTGCACTTATACCCAGGAAACTTGATCTTTTCTCACATGTGAAAAGTAGAGTGCTGAAGAACATAACTTTTCAGAATATATGTTCATCCGATGTCGCTGTGGGGGAACAGCAGCGCCTTCTGCTGTTTGTCGAGATAAAAAAGCTTACAGCACCTGGTATTCCCAGGCGGTCTCCCATCCAAGTACTGACCAGGCCCGACCCTGCTTAGCTTCCGAGATCAGACGAGATCGGGCGTGTGGGGGGGGGGGGGATCTTTTATTATAAAAATATACTTTTTTACAATTTGAAAACACTATTCATTAAAATCACAAACACCACAGAACATTTTTTTTTTTTTTTTTTTTTTTTTTTTTTCTTACAATTTGAAAACACTATTCATTTAAAATCACAAACAACACAGAACAGACTGTACACAAAAATGAAATCAAACTGTAAATCAAACCAAAATGCAAATTAAGCCAACTGAAAATGAAACAAACTGTAAATGAACCAAACTGTAAATGATCAAAAATTGAAATAAATGGAAAAGTAAATAATCAAAAACTGGAAATGAATACAAACTGTAAAATAAAGCATGAGTAAACAGGACTAGAAATGAGCAAAACTGAAAAACAACCATAAATTACAAAACAACAAACTGCAAAAGAAAGGAGACACTACATTACTGACAAACATGTACCCAACACATAATCCCCCACCGACACTGAAACACTCAATTTGACAAACTAAAAGAACACTCAATGACACACATAATGCAAACACACTTAATGACATACTCAAAATGAAACAAAAAACATTTACTCAAAACAAAAACACAAATCACCCAACTCATTGACAAAACAAAAAGAACTGCCCGCCACCAGTGCGTCCAGATGTTTTGCGTGGTGCAGTGTCCTGAAATGTGACTGTATGAGTGTCTTCCATATGCGTGTAACAGATGTGTGCCTGTGCTCGTGAAGTGAGATGTTGCGACGTGTCCAAGTGGCCTGTCGTGCCAGTGCCAGTACTGTGTTTGTAAGTGCGTGCTTGTGTGAGAGTCCAAATAGCAGAGTCCAGGGGGTGAGTGCAGTGTGTGTGTAGTGGCAATGGGTGCGCAGAACAGACAACAAAAACACATGGAAACCCACCAACTCCGGGCAGTGCACAAACAAATGCATATCATCTTCATCCCCTAACTTACAAACTGCACAGGTCCTGGAGAAGAGCTCCCTGTGGACCTGGTGCAGGACGACCCCGGTGTAGACCCTCCTGTGCCTGACCCGGAAGTCCAGGTCGAACGCCGCATGGGATAGGTTTGGGACGCTGCAATTTTTCCAGATTTCCCTCACGTCCGAGCCGGGGAAGAGCCTCCCCCAAGCTGCCTCGGAGGAAGGCCGCCTCCCCAGCTCGGACGCGAGGAGCCTGTACAGCGTCCCGGTGTTACACTCACCAAGGGGTACGACCTGGCTCGGGGCCAGGCACAGGAGGAACGCCAGCCGAGGGTCCCGCACCGGTCCGGTGGTGCAGAGAGCCCTCCTCCAGGACTCTGGCATGGCCCTATCTACTCTAGCACCGGTGGTTCTAACGTGCCCCGGCCTAAAGCTAATCCCTCCCCTGATCAGTGAAGTTTTGGCCCTTTGAAAATCAAAGAGCCCCTCCCCGTCAATCACCTGACCAATCCTCGTGACCCCCGCTGCCCGCAACGGAGCGCAGGACAGCGCCCTTCCCTCGTGCTGGAGGAAGGGAGTCTGGAGGAATGGCAACGGTGCGATACTGCCTCTGTTCACCTCTGCTGGCTTGAGGCGGGGCAGCAACTTGCGCCACGCCTCTAGCACCTCCCGGAAGAACGGCGGTAGCTGGCTGTAGGCCGTTCTGGGAGGGAGAGTGCACAGATTGTACACGTCCCCCTCGCCGTACTGAGCCAAACAGCCCGCCATCGCGCCCTCCCAGGGGTACTGCCTGGCCGGATCGAGAAATTTTCTAACCACTTTTAGCCGCAGTGCGTCTCTTTTGGCACTCAAGTCAATCAGTCCTAAACCCCCCTCCCGTTTATTACCAATTAACACCCGTCGAGCGATCGAATTACCCCTCCCCCTCCATAGGAAAGCGGAGAGGGTGTCCTGCAGGACGTTTAGTGCCCACTGTGGCAGCTCGCAGGTCCCCAAAACATGCACTAGAGTAGAGGCTACTAAGGCGTTCCACACTATTGCCTTTGCTCTCAGGCTGAGGCCCCGGGGCCGCCACCTGTTAACAATGTATTTCACCCTGTTAATTGCCGCGTCCCAGTTACTGTGTGAGGCCCTATCCCCACCTATGCCCACATGTATGCCTAAAATCTTTGCCTGTTGTTGGATATTAAAACCCCACCGGCCAAGACCCCCCCCGTTCGCCACCAGCAGGCAGGTCTTGGCCCTGTTCAGCCTCGCCCCCGAGGCTGCCTCGAAGGCCGCGATGTGCTCTAGCGCACAATCTATTTCCTCTGGCGCCGAGGCCAGGATGGTCACGTCGTCCGCAAAGGGGACGACGGTGACCCTCCCGAGCCCCGGCGCCACGGGCAGCCCCGGCATGCGCCCGTCCGCCGTGATGGCGGCCGCCAGGGACTCCACCACCACGGAGAACAGCAGCGGCGAGAGAGGACAGCCCTGCCTCACCGATCTCTCAATATTAAAAACCCTGCTCAGTCTCCCGTTCATTTTGATCCTGGCCTGTGCTCCCCTGTACAGTAGACCCACCATCCTCCTGAGCCCTGGCCCGAAGCCCATGGCGCTCAAAGAACTAAACAAAAACCCCTGGTCTACCCGGTCAAACGCCTTTTCTAGGTCCAGGTTCAGGAGGAGCCCCTTTTTTGACTCCTCCATCCCCCGGACCGCTCCCTGCACCACCAAAATGGAGTCAGCTATGTCCCTGCCGGGGACGCCGTAAGCCTGTAAGCTGGTCACGACGTCCCCGGCCACCTCCTTCACCCTATTCGCTAAAATTTTTGCGAAGATTTTATAATCTGCATTTAAGAGGCTGATCGGCCTGTAATTTTTTATCTCCCTCCTGTCCCCTTTCTTGAACAGGAGGGAGATCACTCCCGCCGAAAAACCTTCTGGCACCCCATCACTATCCACCATTTCATTAAAAAGCTGTGTGAGGAGCGGCACAAAGTACTCCTCACACAGCATATAGAGCTCTGCGGTGAGGCCGTCCTCTCCAGGGCTTTTGGCCCTGGATAGGCCGGCTACGGCCCTGGCGACCTCATCCTCAGTTATCCTCCCCTCTAGCAACCCACTATCCTGTGCACTCAACCTCCCTTTCACTCTGCGCAGCAGCTGTTCCCCCCTCCCCTTATCCACCTGCTCCCTGCCAAACAGTTTCTCAAAAAACGAGACGGCCACCTCCTCTACTCCATCCCGCCCCGTGACCATGATCCCCGCCTCGTTTTCTAGCTGCCCTATTTCCTGCCTTTGCTGTCTACCCTTCTCCAGGCCGAGAAAGTACGCGGAGTACCTCTCGCCCTGGAGGAGGTCGACAGCTCTGGCGCGCAGGGCTGCAGCAGCGCACCTGGCTCCGTGCAGCTCAGCCAGCCTCGCCTTTGCGGCTTCCATATCAGCCAGCTGCGCTCCAGTCGCCGTGTCTATGTTGGCTATGACATTTTTAATGATGCCGTTTAATTTTTGTTCCTCCATCCTTTCTGCCCACCCCTTATGCTTAGCAAAGTTTATGGCGAGCCTTTTAATTCTCGCCTTAAACTCCACCCACCTCCCCAACAATCCCCGCTCGTCATCACACTCATGTACGCAGTAAAGCAGCAGTTTATCCAGTTTTTTCCTGAAACGGCGGTCCTCCAGCAGGCCAGCGTTGAGGACCCACAGGCCGCCCCCCCGGACGTCCCCCGGCCCCGAGAAGCTGCATCGGAGGAACAGGTGATCGCTCCACGGGCATGGCTCGTAAGCGACCCCCCGAATCCCCCTCAGCAACCCCCCGGAAGCCAGGAGCAAATCGATCCGGGAGCGGCGGCTGCGGCCCTGCACCACCTGGACCCGACTGTAGGACCGCCTACCTGGGTTGAGAACCCGAAACACATCCACAATGTTGTTGCGCACACACAAATCAGCAAAAACCCCCCTGCTCACGTCAGACCTGAGCTTCTCCCTCCCCCCCACATCATCCAAGGTCTGAACCAGGTTCAGGTCCCCTATGATGATGGTGGCGGGAGTGATCCACCTTTCCAGCTCTAAAAACAGAGCTTTTCTTTTCATCTCATCATTGTGAGCGTACACGTTGATCAATCTGCCTGCCCACTGCGGACACACAATGTCCAATACGATTACTCGACCCTCGCTATCTGCGTACACCTCTACCCACGTAACCCCTGCTGCTTCCCCGAACAGCACAGCCACCCCTCCGGAGGTAACACCCCCGTTGTTGTTGGCTATGCTGCCCTTCCACTCCCCCCGCACCCTTTGCTCCACCCGCTGATCCCACCAGGTCTCCTGCACACACAAGATATCATTATTTTTAATGGTGTTCAAAATAGCCCTGGTTTTCACCCACGTGCGGAGCCCTCGAGCGTTTAGCGAAAGAAGGGAAGCCATCAGGGGCACCTAGTGGAGGAAATGCACATCATTGCTTGGTTTTTCTTTTCTTGTTCTTCCTACCCGTTCTAACTTGCTTTACCTGGTCCAGGTCCCAGTCGGTGTCGGAGCTGGTCCCGAGCTGTGTCTGAGGAACGACAGGGACCCCTCCCTGCCGTCCCTCGAGCAGTGGACCCTCACTGGCTGAGCCCCCCTGTCTGGTCGTCACCTGGGCCGAGGGCAGCTCTCCGTCTTCTTCAAGACGGGAACCCACCTCCGCCCAGCCGCCACCTCCGGCCGCCTCTAGCCCGTCCAGGCTGGAGCCGATGAGCTCCGCCTGGGTCCGGCCCTTCGGCACCGTTGGCTGCACCGGGGGCCCAGCCCGGGCTAGGTCAGCCCTCACGGCCACACCTGCCCCCTTGCTCGGGTCCTGCTGCTCACCTGGCACCTGCTCATGGGATCCAGCCCGGGCTAGGTCAGCCGTCACGGCCACACCTGCCCCTTCCTGCTCCATATCCTCCTCGCTCTCACTTTCCTCCTCAGAGAGAAGCTCAGCCGAGGAGCCCTCATCCTCCTCCTCTTCCTCCTCCTTCTCCATTACTACCTCCTCCTCCCTTCCCTCCTCCTCGCTCTCTTTGCACGAGCACTTTGAGCTTATTTTGTTACACAACACACACTTCTCTTCCTCCGGCCCCCTCTTGGCCCCACACTCCCGTACGTAATGCCCCTGGACCCCGCACTTGTGGCAAAAGAACTCAGGGCATTCTCGTAGTATGTGCCCCGGCTGGAGACACATACGGCACACCTTGACCTGACGGTCGTGAATAACCCTGAAGTATTCTGGCCCTAGGGCCGTCTCGAACCGCGCCGAGTACGGCAGGCTCTGGATCTTGTCATTAAATTTAACTTTTAGGAACCTGGTACCATCAGCTACGTTAGTCCCCGGCCACATTCGTCTCCTTATCGGGGAAGCAGCACCCACCCCCCAGCTCTCTAATTTGGCAATAATTTCATCGTCCGTGATATAGGCAGGCAGATTGAGAAACGACACCACAAGCTCGTCATTACACAGACCTTTAGCTAGTACCGCAGTATCACCAATTTTGAAACCATCAAGGATTCTCTCCTTACCCTTAATGTGTGTCATGGTAACTTCGTACGCGCGGGGACCGGTAGCACGGCAAGCCACCAAGCCCCCACACAAGCCCCTCACCGCCCGCATGAGCTCCATCGCGGAGATGGGGAGAGTTCCTTGCAGTTCCAGGAGGACTGTGAGTTCCTTTTCAAAGGTCCGCTGAAGTCCTGCTGCCGCGGGCAGGCCCGCGGCAGCTCCAGCCGCTGCTCCCGTCCCCGATCCAGCAGCCGCTCCAGCTCCTGCGTCCCTGGCTCTTCTCGCCGCCAGCAAGGCAGCCGCTGTTTCTCTCCCGCCCGCTGCAGCCATCGAAGCCGCCGCCGGAGCCTCCGCTCGTCCCGCCGAGTCCTCCACCGTCCTCCCGGCCCCGCTGCCTGGTCCTGTGTCGCCCGCTCGTCCCGCCGTGTTCGCCGCCGCTGCTGCCGCCGCCTGGGCTGGCCTGCCCGGCCGTCCCGCCTGGTTGGCCGCCGCCGCCGCTGCTCTGGCTGCTGGGATCACCGCCGCCTGAGCTGCCGCCGCTTTGGTCCCTCCCGGAGCGAAGGACACGCTCCGTCCCATCGCCGCCGCCGCCGCAGCTCCCGAAGCCGCCGCCATCGGAGCCTTTCCTAGCCCCGCTGAGCCTGCTCGACCTGTCACAGGTCCCGCAGCTCTGGCGTCCCCAGCCCTCGTGGCTGCCACCCTCTGTGGCATCACTCCAGCTGGTACGGCGGAGCCGGCTGCCAACCCGGAAGTCGGCGCGCTCCTCGCGGCCCTCTGCTTCTGGCCTGCCACCTGTCCCTTCCCCCCCGCAGTCTTCCACTCACAGTCATCCACACACTCATTCTCACTCATAGACTCTATCCCTTTCATCAATCTTCCATTCCTATCGATCCTCACATCATACGTACTAGGAGCCTCCTCTCCCCCCCGGACGCCCTTTGCAGGACGCCCAGAGGAGGGAGCAGGTGCAGCCAAATCCGGGTCCGTCATGCTTCTCATCATTACCTTAGCCTTGCTTCTAGTCTTAACTGTAGAATCCGTCATTTTTTTTTTTTTTTTACACACAATGCGCTACCGTGAAATCCCACCCCCGATCAGTGCTAGTCACTGCCGGGGGGTATTTAAACAAACTATCTACAAACAAAGAACCCGAAGTGACACCAAGTACATATAAAGGAAGAAAGACAGAGTAAGGGAAGAAGAAAGAAAAGGAAAAACACACCGCACACACGCACACACACGACGAACAAACAATTCAAGACAGACAAACAATTGCTCTCTGCACACTTACTCACTCTCACTCTGCTGCTGCACTCACTGCTCTCACACCGACTCGCCAACTCACACACACCAACTGCGCTCCTAGGGGTTCAGGGCGGTATGGCCGTAAGCCGAAGAAGGATGCGGAGAAAAGCCCTTTATAGATGTCGATCGTCACCACCATTAACGCCTGGGTGCACTTATACCCAGGAAACTTGATCTTTTCTCACATGTGAAAAGTAGAGTGCTGAAGAACATAACTTTTCAGAATATATGTTCATCCGATGTCGCTGTGGGGGAACAGCAGCGCCTTCTGCTGTTTGTCGAGATAAAAAAGCTTACAGCACCTGGTATTCCCAGGCGGTCTCCCATCCAAGTACTGACCAGGCCCGACCCTGCTTAGCTTCCGAGATCAGACGAGATCGGGCGTGTGGAGGGCGGTATGGCCGTAAGCCCAAGAAGGATGCGGAGAAAAGCCCTTTATAGATGTCGATCGTCACCACCATTAACGCCTGGGTGCACTTATACCCAGGAAACTTGATCTTTTCTCACATGTGAAAAGTACAGTGCTGAAGAACATAACTTTTCAGAATATATGTTCATCCGATGTCGCTGTGGGGGAACAGCAGCGCCTTCTGCTGTTTGTCGAGATAAAAAAGCTTACAGCACCTGGTATTCCCAGGCGGTCTCCCATCCAAGTACTGACCAGGCCCGACCCTGCTTAGCTTCCGAGATCAGACGAGATCGGGCGTGTGGAGGGCGGTATGGCCGTAAGCCGAAGAAGGATGCGGAGAAAAGCCCTTTATAGATGTCGATCGTCACCACCATTAACGCCTGGGTGCACTTATACCCAGGAAACTTGATCTTTTCTCACATGTGAAAAGTAGAGTGCTGAAGAACATAACTTTTCAGAATATATGTTCATCCGATGTCGCTGTGGGGGAACAGCAGCGCCTTCTGCTGTTTGTCGAGATAAAAAAGCTTACAGCACCTGGTATTCCCAGGCGGTCTCCCATCCAAGTACTGACCAGGCCCGACCCTGCTTAGCTTCCGAGATCAGACGAGATCGGGCGTGTGGAGGGCGGTATGGCCGTAAGCCGAAGAAGGATGCGGAGAAAAGCCCTTTATAGATGTCGATCGTCACCACCATTAACGCCTGGGTGCACTTATACCCAGGAAACTTGATCTTTTCTCACATGTGAAAAGTAGAGTGCTGAAGAACATAACTTTTCAGAATATATGTTCATCCGATGTCGCTGTGGGGGAACAGCAGCGCCTTCTGCTGTTTGTCGAGATAAAAAAGCTTACAGCACCTGGTATTCCCAGGCGGTCTCCCATCCAAGTACTGACCAGGCCCGACCCTGCTTAGCTTCCGAGATCAGACGAGATCGGGCGTGTGGAGGGCGGTATGGCCGTAAGCCGAAGAAGGATGCGGAGAAAAGCCCTTTATAGATGTCGATCGTCACCACCATTAACGCCTGGGTGCACTTATACCCAGGAAACTTGATCTTTTCTCACATGTGAAAAGTACAGTGCTGAAGAACATAACTTTTCAGAATATATGTTCATCCGATGTCGCTGTGGGGGAACAGCAGCGCCTTCTGCTGTTTGTCGAGATAAAAAAGCTTACAGCACCTGGTATTCCCAGGCGGTCTCCCATCCAAGTACTGACCAGGCCCGACCCTGCTTAGCTTCCGAGATCAGACGAGATCGGGCGTGTGGAGGGCGGTATGGCCGTAAGCCGAAGAAGGATGCGGAGAAAAGCCCTTTATAGATGTCGATCGTCACCACCATTAACGCCTGGGTGCACTTATACCCAGGAAACTTGATCTTTTCTCACATGTGAAAAGTACAGTGCGGAAGAACATAACTTTTCAGAATATATGTTCATCCGATGTCGCTGTGGGGGAACAGCAGCGCCTTCTGCTGTTTGTCGAGATAAAAAAGCTTACAGCACCTGGTATTCCCAGGCGGTCTCCCATCCAAGTACTGACCAGGCCCGACCCTGCTTAGCTTCCGAGATCAGACGAGATCGGGCGTGTGGAGGGCGGTATGGCCGTAAGCCGAAGAAGGATGCGGAGAAAAGCCCTTTATAGATGTCGATCGTCACCACCATTAACGCCTGGGTGCACTTATACCCAGGAAACTTGATCTTTTCTCACATGTGAAAAGTACAGTGCTGAAGAACATAACTTTTCAGAATATATGTTCATCCGATGTCGCTGTGGGGGAACAGCAGCGCCTTCTCCTGTTTGTCGAGATAAAAAAGCTTACAGCACCTGGTATTCACAGGCGGTCTCCCATCCAAGTACTGACCAGGCCCGACCCTGCTTAGCTTCCGAGATCAGACGAGATCGGGCGTGTGGAGGGCGGTATGGCCGTAAGCCGAAGAAGGATGCGGAGAAAAGCCCTTTATAGATGTCGATCGTCACCACCATTAACGCCTGGGTGCACTTATACCCAGGAAACTTGATCTTTTCTCACATGTGAAAAGTACAGTGCTGAAGAACATAACTTTTCAGAATATATGTTCATCCGATGTCGCTGTGGGGGAACAGCAGCGCCTTCTGCTGTTTGTCGAGATAAAAAAGCTTACAGCACCTGGTATTCCCAGGCGGTCTCCCATCCAAGTACTGACCAGGCCCGACCCTGCTTAGCTTCCGAGATCAGACGAGATCGGGCGTGTGGAGGGCGGTATGGCCGTAAGCCGAAGAAGGATGCGGAGAAAAGCCCTTTATAGATGTCGATCGTCACCACCATTAACGCCTGGGTGCACTTATACCCAGGAAACTTGATCTTTTCTCACATGTGAAAAGTAGAGTGCTGAAGAACATAACTTTTCAGAATATATGTTCATCCGATGTCGCTGTGGGGGAACAGCAGCGCCTTCTGCTGTTTGTCGAGATAAAAAAGCTTACAGCACCTGGTATTCCCAGGCGGTCTCCCATCCAAGTACTGACCAGGCCCGACCCTGCTTAGCTTCCGAGATCAGACGAGATCGGGCGTGTGGAGGGCGGTATGGCCGTAAGCCGAAGAAGGATGCGGAGAAAAGCCCTTTATAGATGTCGATCGTCACCACCATTAACGCCTGGGTGCACTTATACCCAGGAAACTTGATCTTTTCTCACATGTGAAAAGTAGAGTGCTGAAGAACATAACTTTTCAGAATATATGTTCATCCGATGTCGCTGTGGGGGAACAGCAGCGCCTTCTGCTGTTTGTCGAGATAAAAAAGCTTACAGCACCTGGTATTCCCAGGCGGTCTCCCATCCAAGTACTGACCAGGCCCGACCCTGCTTAGCTTCCGAGATCAGACGAGATCGGGCGTGTGGAGGGCGGTATGGCCGTAAGCCGAAGAAGGATGCGGAGAAAAGCCCTTTATAGATGTCGATCGTCACCACCATTAACGCCTGGGTGCACTTATACCCAGGAAACTTGATCTTTTCTCACATGTGAAAAGTACAGTGCTGAAGAACATAACTTTTCAGAATATATGTTCATCCGATGTCGCTGTGGGGGAACAGCAGCGCCTTCTGCTGTTTGTCGAGATAAAAAAGCTTACAGCACCTGGTATTCCCAGGCGGTCTCCCATCCAAGTACTGACCAGGCCCGACCCTGCTTAGCTTCCGAGATCAGACGAGATCGGGCGTGTGGAGGGCGGTATGGCCGTAAGCCGAAGAAGGATGCGGAGAAAAGCCCTTTATAGATGTCGATCGTCACCACCATTAACGCCTGGGTGCACTTATACCCAGGAAACTTGATCTTTTCTCACATGTGAAAAGTACAGTGCGGAAGAACATAACTTTTCAGAATATATGTTCATCCGATGTCGCTGTGGGGGAACAGCAGCGCCTTCTGCTGTTTGTCGAGATAAAAAAGCTTACAGCACCTGGTATTCCCAGGCGGTCTCCCATCCAAGTACTGACCAGGCCCGACCCTGCTTAGCTTCCGAGATCAGACGAGATCGGGCGTGTGGAGGGCGGTATGGCCGTAAGCCGAAGAAGGATGCGGAGAAAAGCCCTTTATAGATGTCGATCGTCACCACCATTAACGCCTGGGTGCACTTATACCCAGGAAACTTGATCTTTTCTCACATGTGAAAAGTACAGTGCTGAAGAACATAACTTTTCAGAATATATGTTCATCCGATGTCGCTGTGGGGGAACAGCAGCGCCTTCTCCT
Source organism: Eutrigla gurnardus (assembly GCF_963514095.1). NCBI lineage: Eukaryota > Metazoa > Chordata > Actinopteri > Perciformes > Triglidae > Eutrigla > Eutrigla gurnardus. The sequence goes on along the minus strand of NC_139922.1, from coordinate 29,703,204 downwards.
GTTTGTCGAGATAAAAAAGCTTACAGCACCTGGTATTCACAGGCGGTCTCCCATCCAAGTACTGACCAGGCCCGACCCTGCTTAGCTTCCGAGATCAGACGAGATCGGGCGTGTGGAGGGCGGTATGGCCGTAAGCCGAAGAAGGATGCGGAGAAAAGCCCTTTATAGATGTCGATCGTCACCACCATTAACGCCTGGGTGCACTTATACCCAGGAAACTTGATCTTTTCTCACATGTGAAAAGTACAGTGCTGAAGAACATAACTTTTCAGAATATATGTTCATCCGATGTCGCTGTGGGGGAACAGCAGCGCCTTCTGCTGTTTGTCGAGATAAAAAAGCTTACAGCACCTGGTATTCCCAGGCGGTCTCCCATCCAAGTACTGACCAGGCCCGACCCTGCTTAGCTTCCGAGATCAGACGAGATCGGGCGTGTGGAGGGCGGTATGGCCGTAAGCCGAAGAAGGATGCGGAGAAAAGCCCTTTATAGATGTCGATCGTCACCACCATTAACGCCTGGGTGCACTTATACCCAGGAAACTTGATCTTTTCTCACATGTGAAAAGTACAGTGCGGAAGAACATAACTTTTCAGAATATATGTTCATCCGATGTCGCTGTGGGGGAACAGCAGCGCCTTCTGCTGTTTGTCGAGATAAAAAAGCTTACAGCACCTGGTATTCCCAGGCGGTCTCCCATCCAAGTACTGACCAGGCCCGACCCTGCTTAGCTTCCGAGATCAGACGAGATCGGGCGTTTGGAGGGCGGTATGGCCGTAAGCCGAAGAAGGATGCGGAGAAAAGCCCTTTATAGATGTCGATCGTCACCACCATTAACGCCTGGGTGCACTTATACCCAGGAAACTTGATCTTTTCTCACATGTGAAAAGTACAGTGCTGAAGAACATAACTTTTCAGAATATATGTTCATCCGATGTCGCTGTGGGGGAACAGCAGCGCCTTCTCCTGTTTGTCGAGATAAAAAAGCTTACAGCACCTGGTATTCCCAGGCGGTCTCCCATCCAAGTACTGACCAGGCCCGACCCTGCTTAGCTTCCGAGATCAGACGAGATCGGGCGTGTGGAGGGCGGTATGGCCGTAAGCCGAAGAAGGATGCGGAGAAAAGCCCTTTATAGATGTCGATCGTCACCACCATTAACGCCTGGGTGCACTTATACCCAGGAAACTTGATCTTTTCTCACATGTGAAAAGTACAGTGCTGAAGAACATAACTTTTCAGAATATATGTTCATCCGATGTCGCTGTGGGGGAACAGCAGCGCCTTCTGCTGTTTGTCGAGATAAAAAAGCTTACAGCACCTGGTATTCCCAGGCGGTCTCCCATCCAAGTACTGACCAGGCCCGACCCTGCTTAGCTTCCGAGATCAGACGAGATCGGGCGTGTGGAGGGCGGTATGGCCGTAAGCCGAAGAAGGATGCGGAGAAAAGCCCTTTATAGATGTCGATCGTCACCACCATTAACGCCTGGGTGCACTTATACCCAGGAAACTTGATCTTTTCTCACATGTGAAAAGTACAGTGCGGAAGAACATAACTTTTCAGAATATATGTTCATCCGATGTCGCTGTGGGGGAACAGCAGCGCCTTCTGCTGTTTGTCGAGATAAAAAAGCTTACAGCACCTGGTATTCCCAGGCGGTCTCCCATCCAAGTACTGACCAGGCCCGACCCTGCTTAGCTTCCGAGATCAGACGAGATCGGGCGTGTGGAGGGCGGTATGGCCGTAAGCCGAAGAAGGATGCGGAGAAAAGCCCTTTATAGATGTCGATCGTCACCACCATTAACGCCTGGGTGCACTTATACCCAGGAAACTTGATCTTTTCTCACATGTGAAAAGTACAGTGCTGAAGAACATAACTTTTCAGAATATATGTTCATCCGATGTCGCTGTGGGGGAACAGCAGCGCCTTCTCCTGTTTGTCGAGATAAAAAAGCTTACAGCACCTGGTATTCCCAGGCGGTCTCCCATCCAAGTACTGACCAGGCCCGACCCTGCTTAGCTTCCGAGATCAGACGAGATCGGGCGTGTGGAGGGCGGTATGGCCGTAAGCCGAAGAAGGATGCGGAGAAAAGCCCTTTATAGATGTCGATCGTCACCACCATTAACGCCTGGGTGCACTTATACCCAGGAAACTTGATCTTTTCTCACATGTGAAAAGTACAGTGCTGAAGAACATAACTTTTCAGAATATATGTTCATCCGATGTCGCTGTGGGGGAACAGCAGCGCCTTCTGCTGTTTGTCGAGATAAAAAAGCTTACAGCACCTGGTATTCCCAGGCGGTCTCCCATCCAAGTACTGACCAGGCCCGACCCTGCTTAGCTTCCGAGATCAGACGAGATCGGGCGTGTGGAGGGCGGTATGGCCGTAAGCCGAAGAAGGATGCGGAGAAAAGCCCTTTATAGATGTCGATCGTCACCACCATTAACGCCTGGGTGCACTTATACCCAGGAAACTTGATCTTTTCTCACATGTGAAAAGTACAGTGCGGAAGAACATAACTTTTCAGAATATATGTTCATCCGATGTCGCTGTGGGGGAACAGCAGCGCCTTCTGCTGTTTGTCGAGATAAAAAAGCTTACAGCACCTGGTATTCCCAGGCGGTCTCCCATCCAAGTACTGACCAGGCCCGACCCTGCTTAGCTTCCGAGATCAGACGAGATCGGGCGTTTGGAGGGCGGTATGGCCGTAAGCCGAAGAAGGATGCGGAGAAAAGCCCTTTATAGATGTCGATCGTCACCACCATTAACGCCTGGGTGCACTTATACCCAGGAAACTTGATCTTTTCTCACATGTGAAAAGTACAGTGCTGAAGAACATAACTTTTCAGAATATATGTTCATCCGATGTCGCTGTGGGGGAACAGCAGCGCCTTCTCCTGTTTGTCGAGATAAAAAAGCTTACAGCACCTGGTATTCCCAGGCGGTCTCCCATCCAAGTACTGACCAGGCCCGACCCTGCTTAGCTTCCGAGATCAGACGAGATCGGGCGTGTGGAGGGCGGTATGGCCGTAAGCCGAAGAAGGATGCGGAGAAAAGCCCTTTATAGATGTCGATCGTCACCACCATTAACGCCTGGGTGCACTTATACCCAGGAAACTTGATCTTTTCTCACATGTGAAAAGTACAGTGCTGAAGAACATAACTTTTCAGAATATATGTTCATCCGATGTCGCTGTGGGGGAACAGCAGCGCCTTCTGCTGTTTGTCGAGATAAAAAAGCTTACAGCACCTGGTATTCCCAGGCGGTCTCCCATCCAAGTACTGACCAGGCCCGACCCTGCTTAGCTTCCGAGATCAGACGAGATCGGGCGTGTGGAGGGCGGTATGGCCGTAAGCCGAAGAAGGATGCGGAGAAAAGCCCTTTATAGATGTCGATCGTCACCACCATTAACGCCTGGGTGCACTTATACCCAGGAAACTTGATCTTTTCTCACATGTGAAAAGTAGAGTGCTGAAGAACATAACTTTTCAGAATATATGTTCATCCGATGTCGCTGTGGGGGAACAGCAGCGCCTTCTGCTGTTTGTCGAGATAAAAAAGCTTACAGCACCTGGTATTCCCAGGCGGTCTCCCATCCAAGTACTGACCAGGCCCGACCCTGCTTAGCTTCCGAGATCAGACGAGATCGGGCGTGTGGGGGGGGGGGGGGATCTTTTATTATAAAAATATACTTTTTTACAATTTGAAAACACTATTCATTAAAATCACAAACAACACAGAACATTTTTTTCCTTACAATTTGAAAACACTATTCATTTAAAATCACAAACAACACAGAACAGACTGTACACAAAAATGAAATCAAACTGTAAATCATACCAAAATGCAAATTAAGCCAACTGAAAATGAAACAAACTGTAAATGAACCAAACTGTAAATGATCAAAGATTGAAATAAATGGAAAAGTAAATAATCAAAAACTGGAAATGAATACAAACTGTAAAATAAAGCATGAGTAAACAGGACTAGAAATGAGCAAAACTGAAAAACAACCATAAATTACAAAACAACAAATTGCAAAAGAAAGGAGACACTACATTACTGACAAACATGTACCCAACACATAATCCCCCACCGACACTGAAACACTCAATTTGACAAACTAAAAGAACACTCAATGACACACATAATGCAAACACACTTAATGACATACTCAAAATGAAACAAAAAACATTTACTCAAAACAAAAACACAAATCACCCAACTCATTGACAAAACAAAAAGAACTGCCCGCCACCAGTGCGTCCAGATGTTTTGCGTGGTGCAGTGTCCTGAAATGTGACTGTATGAGTGTCTTCCATATGCGTGTAACAGATGTGTGCCTGTGCTCGTGAAGTGAGATGTTGCGACGTGTCCAAGTGGCCTGCCGTGCCAGTGCCAGTACTGTGTTTGTAAGTGCGTGCTTGTGTGAGAGTCCAAATAGCAGAGTCCAGGGGGTGAGTGCAGTGTGTGTGTAGTGGCAATGGGTGCGCAGAACAGACAACAAAAACACATGGAAACCCACCAACTCCGGGCAGTGCACAAACAAATGCATATCATCTTCATCCCCTATCTCGCAAACAGCACAGGTCCTGGAGAAGAGCTCCCTGTGGACCTGGTGCAGGACGACCCCGGTGTAGACCCTCCTGTGCCTGATACGGAAGTCCAGGTCGAACGCCGCATGGGATAGGTTTGGGACGCTGCAATTTTTCCAGATTTCCCTCACGTCCGAGCCGGGGAAGAGCCTCCCCCAAGCTGCCTCGGAGGAAGGCCTCCTCCCCAGCTCGGACGCGAGGAGCCTGTACAGCGTCCCGGTGTTACACTCACCAAGGGGTACGACCTGGCTCGGGGCCAGGCACAGGAGGAACGCCAGCCGAGGGTCCCGCACCGGTCCGGTGGTGCAGAGAGCCCTCCTCCAGGACTCTGGCATGGCCCTATCTACTCTAGCACCGGTGGTTCTAACGTGCCCCGGCCTAAAGCTAATCCCTCCCCTGATCAGTGAAGTTTTGGCCCTTTGAAAATCAAAGAGCCCCTCCCCGTCAATCACCTGACCAATCCTCGTGACCCCCGCTGCCCGCAACGGAGCGCAGGACAGCGCCCTTCCCTCGTGCTGGAGGAAGGGAGTCTGGAGGAATGGCAACAGTGCGATACTGCCTCTGTTCACCTCTGCTGGCTTGAGGCGGGGCAGCAACTTGCGCCACGCCTCTAGCACCTCCCGGAAGAACGGCGGTAGCTGGCTGTAGGCCGTTCTGGGAGGGAGAGTGCACAGATTGTACACGTCCCCCTCGCCGTACTGAGCCAAACAGCCCGCCATCGCGCCCTCCCAGGGGTACTGCCTGGCCGGATCGAGAAATTTTCTAACCACTTTTAGCCGCAGTGCGTCTCTTTTGGCACTCAAGTCAATCAGTCCTAAACCCCCCTCCCGTTTATTACCAATTAACACCCGTCGAGCGATCGAATTACCCCTCCCCCTCCATAGGAAAGCGGAGAGGGTGTCCTGCAGGACGTTTAGTGCCCACTGTGGCAGCTCGCAGGTTCCCAAAACATGTACTAGAGTAGAGGCTACTAAGGCGTTCCACACTATTGCCTTTGCTCTCAGGCTGAGGCCCCGGGGCCGCCACCTGTTAACAATGTGTTTCACCCTGTTAATTGCCGCGTCCCAGTTACTGTGTGAGGCCCTATCCCCACCTATGCCCACATGTATTCCTAAAATCTTTGTCTGCTGTTTTATGTTAAAACCCCACCGGCCAAGACCCCCTCCGTCCGCCACCAGCAGGCAGGTCTTGGCCCTGTTCAATTTCGCCCCCGAGGCTGCCTCAAAGGCCGCGACGTGCTCCAGCGCGCAGTCGATCTGCTCCGGCGCCGAGGCCAGGATGGTCACGTCGTCCGCAAAGGGAACGACGGTGACCCTCCCGAGCCCCGGTGCCACGGGCAGCCCCGGCATGCGCCCGTCCCCCGTGATGGCGGCCACCAGGGACTCCACCACCACGGAGAACAGCAGCGGAGAGAGAGGGCAGCCCTGCCTCACCGATCTTGTGATATTAAAAACCCTGCTCAGCCTCCCGTTTATTTTGATTCTTGCCTGTGCTCCCCTATATAGCAGCCCCACCATCCTCCTGAGCCCTGGCCCGAAGCCCATGGCGCTCAACGAGTTAAATAAAAACCCCTGGTCTACCCGGTCAAAAGCCTTTTCTAGGTCCAGGTTCAGGAGGAGCCCCTTTTTCGACTCCTCCATCCCCCGGACCGCTCCCTGCACCACTAAAATGGAATCGGCTATATCCCTGCCGGGGACGCCGTAAGCCTGTAAACTGGTCACGACGTCCCCGGCCACCTCCTTCATCCTGTTCGCCACTATTTTGGCGAGGATTTTGTAGTCTGCGTTGAGCAGGCTTATCGGCCTATAATTTTTGATCTCCCTCCTGTCCCCTTTCTTGAACAGGAGGGAGATCACTCCTGCCGAAAAGCCCTCCGGCACCCTGTCTGTGTCTACTATTTCATTAAAAAGCTGTGTGAGGAGCGGCACAAAGTACTCCTCACACAGCATATAGAGTTCGGCGGTGAGGCCGTCCTCTCCAGGGCTTTTGGCCCTGGATAGGCCGGCTATGGCCCTGGCGACCTCATCCTCCGTTATCCTCCCCTCCAATAATTCGCTATCCTGAGCCCTCAACCTCCCTCTTACTCTGCTCAGCAACTGTTCCCCCCTCCCCTTCTCCACCTGCTCCCTACTGAACAGTTTCTCGAAAAACGAGACAGCCACCTCCTCCACTCCATCCCGCCCCGTAACCATGGTCCCTGCCTCGTTTTCCAGCTGCCCTATTTCTTGCCTTTGCTGTCTTCCCTTCTCCAGGCCGAGAAAGTACGCGGAGTACCTCTCGCCCTGGAGTAGGTCGACAGCTCTGGCACGCAAGGCTGCCGCAGCGCACCTGGCCCCATGAAGCTCTGCCAGCTTCGCCTTCGCGGCTTCCATGTCCGCCAGCTGCGCTCCAGTCGCCGCGTCAATGTTTATCAGGACATTTTTAATCACACCATTTAATTTTTGCTCCTCCATCTTCTCCGCCCACCCCTTATGTTTGGCGAAGTTTATGGCGAGCCTTTTAATTCTCGCCTTAAACTCCGCCCACCTCCCCAACAATCCCCGCTCATCATCACACTCGTGTACACAGTATAACAGCAGTTTATCCAGTTTGCTCCTGAATCGGCGGTCCTCCAGCAGGCCGGCGTTGAGGACCCACAGACCGCCCCCCCGGACGTCCCCCGGCCCCGAGAAGCCGCATCGGAGGAACAGGTGATCGCTCCACGGGCATGGCTCGTAAGCGACCCCCTGAATCCCCCTCAGCAACCCCCCGGAGGCCAGGAGCAAATCGATCCGGGAGCGGCGGCTGCAGCCCTGCACCACCTGGACCCGACTGTAGGACCGCCTACCTGGGTTGAGAACCCGGAACACGTCCACCATGTTATTTCGCACACATAAATCCAGCAACACACCCCTGCTCACGTCGGACCTGAGCTTCTCCCTCCCCCCCACATCATCCAGGGTCTGAACTAAGTTCAGGTCCCCTATGATGATGGTGGCGGGAGTGATCCACCTTTCCAGTTTTAAAAACAGAGCTTTTCTGCTCATCTCGTCGTTGTGAGCATACACATTTATCAATCTGCCTGCCCACTGCGGACCCACAATATCCAAAACGATTACACGACCCTCGCTATCTGCGTGCACCTCTGCCCACGTTACCCCTGCTGCCTCCCCGAACAACACAGCCACCCCTCCGGAGGCAACACCCCCGTTGTTGTTGGCTATGCTGCCCTTCCACTCCCCCCGCACCCTTTGCTCCACCCGCTGATCCCACCAGGTCTCCTGCACACACAAGATCTCGTTATTTTTGACGGTGTTCAAAATAGCCCTAGTTTTTACCCACGTGCGGAGCCCTCGAGCGTTTAACGAAAGGAGGGAAGCCATCAGGGGCACCTAGTGGAGGAAATGTACATTATTGCTTGGTTTTCCTTTTCTTATTCTTCCTACCCGTTCTGACTTGCTTTACCTGGTCCAGGTCCCAGTCGGTGTCGGAGCTGGTCCCGAGCTGTGTCTGGGGGACGACAGGGACTCCTCCCTGCCGTCCCTCGAGCAGTGGACCCTCACTGGCTGAGCCCCCCTGTCTGGTCGTCACCTGGGCCGAGGGCAGCTCTCCGTCTTCTTCAAGAAGGGAGCCCACCTCCGCCCGGCCGCCACCTCCGGCCGCCTCTAGCCCGTCCAGGCTGGAGCCGATGAGCTCCGCCTGGGTCCGGCCCTTCGGCACCGTTGGCTGCACCGGGGGCCCAGCCCGGGCTAGGTCAGCCCTCACGGCCACACCCGCCCCCTTGCTCGGGTCCTGCTGCTCACCTTTCACCTGCTCATGGGATCCAGCCCGGGCTAGGTCAGCCGTCACGGCCACACCCGCCCCTTCCTGCTCCATGTCCTCCTCGTTCTCACTCTCCACCTCCTCAGAGAGAAGCTCAGCCGAGGAGCCATCATCCTCCTCCTCCTCCTTCTCCTTCACCTCCTCCTCCTCCCCCTCCTCCTCCTCGCTCTCCTTACACGAGCACTTTGAATTTGTATTGCTACACAATAAGCACTTCACCTCCTCCGGCCCCCTCTTGGCCCCACACTCCCGTACGTAATGCCCCTGGACCCCGCACTTGTGGCAAAAGAACTCAGGGCATTCTCGTAATATGTGCCCCGGCTGGAGACACATACGGCACACCTTGACCTGACGATCGTGAATCACCCTAAAGTATTCGGGCCCTAGGGCCGTCTCAAACCGCGCTGAGTACGGCAGGCTCTGGATCTTGTCATTGAATTTTACTTTCAGGAACCTGGTGCCATCAGCGACGTTAGTCCCCGGCCACATTCGTCTCCTTATCGGGGAGGCAGCCCCCACCCCCCAGCTCTCTAATTTGGCGATAATTTCCTCGTCCGTAATATAGGCAGGCAGATTGAGAAATGATACTACGAGCTCGTCATTGCATAAACCTTTTGCCAACACAGCAGTATCCCCAATTTTGAAACCGTCAAGGATTCGCTCCTTACCCTTTATGTGTGTCATGGTGACTTCGTATGCGCGGGGACCGGTAGCACGGCACGCCACCAAGCCCCCACACAAGCCCCTCACCGCCCGCATGAGCTCCATCGCGGAGATGGGGAGAGTCCCTTGCAGTTCCAGGAGGACTGTGAGTTCCTTCTCAAAGGTCCGCTGAAGTCCTGCTGCCGCGGGCGAGCCCGCTGCAGCTCCAGCCGCTGCTCCCGTCCCCGGTCCAGCAGCCGCTCCAGCTCCTGCGTCCCTGGCTCTTCTCGCCGCCAGCAAAGCAGCCGCTGTTTCTCTCCCGCCTGCTGCTGCAATCGAAGCCGCCACCGGAGCCTCCGCTCGTCCCGCCGGGTCCTCCACCGTCCTCCCGGCCCCGCTGCCTGGTCCCGTGTCGCCCGCTCGTCCCGCCGTGTTTGCCGCCGCTGCTGCCGCCGCCTGGGCTGGCCTGCCCGTCCGTCCAGCCTGGTTGGCCGCCGCCGCCGCTGCTCTAGCTGCTGGGATCGCTGCCGCCTGAGCTGCCGCCGCTTTGGTCCCTCCCGGAGCGAAGGACACGCTCCGTCCCATCGCCGCCGCCGCCGCAGCTCCCGTAGCCGCCGCCATCGGAGCCTTTCCCAGCCCCGCTGAGCCTGCTCGACCTGTCACGGGTCCCGCAGCTCTGGCGTCCCCGGCCCTCGTGGCTGCCACCCTCTGTGGCATCACTCCCGCTGGTACGGCGGAGCCGACTGCCAACCCGGAAGTCGACGCGCTCCTCGCGGCCCTCTGCTTCTGGCCTGCCACCTGGCCCTTCCCCCCCGCAGTCTTCCACTCACAGTCATCCACACACTCATTCTCACTCATAGACTCAATCCCTTTCATCAATCTTCCACTCTTATCGATCCTCACATCATACGCACTCAGAGCCTCCTCTCCCCCCCGGACGCCCTTTGCAGGACGCCCAGAGGAGAGAGCAGGTGCAGCCAAATCCGGGTCCGTCATGCTTCTCATCGTAACCTTAGCCTTGCTTCTAGTCTTTACCGTGTGATCCGTCATTTTTTTTTTTTTTTTTTTTTTGCACACAAGAGCTACCGTGAAATCCCACCCCCGATCAGTGCTATTCACTGCCGGGGGGTATTAACCAAACTATCTATAAACAAAGAACCCGAAGTGACACCAAGTACATATAAAGGAAGAAAGATAGAGTAAGGGAAGAAGAAAGAAAAGGAAAAACACACCGCACACACGCACACACACGACGAACAAACAATTCAAGACAGACAAACAATTGCTCTCAGCACACTCACTCACTCTCACTCTGCTGCTGCAATCTCCGCTCTCACACCGACTCGCCAACTCACACACACCAACTGCGCTCCAAGAGGTTCGGGGCGGTATGGCCGTAAGCCGAAGAAGGATGCGGAGAAAAGCCCTTTATAGATGTCGATCGTCACCACCATTAACGCCTGGGTGCACTTATACCCAGGAAACTTGATCTTTTCTCACATGTGAAAAGTAGAGTGCTGAAGAACATAACTTTTCAGAATATATGTTCATCCGATGTCGCTGTGGGGGAACAGCAGCGCCTTCTGCTGTTTGTCGAGATAAAAAAGCTTACAGCACCTGGTATTCCCAGGCGGTCTCCCATCCAAGTACTGACCAGGCCCGACCCTGCTTAGCTTCCGAGATCAGACGAGATCGGGCGTGTGGAGGGCGGTATGGCTGTAAGCCTAAGAAGGATGCGGAGAAAAGCCCTTTATAGATGTCGATCGTCACCACCATTAACGCCTGGGTGCACTTATACCCAGGAAACTTGATCTTTTCTCACATGTGAAAAGTACAGTGCTGAAGAACATAACTTTTCAGAATATATGTTCATCCGATGTCGCTGTGGGGGAACAGCAGCGCCTTCTGCTGTTTGTCGAGATAAAAAAGCGTACAGCACCTGGTATTCCCAGGCGGTCTCCCATCCAAGTACTGACCAGGCCCGACCCTGCTTAGCTTCCGAGATCAGACGAGATCGGGCGTGTGGAGGGCGGTATGGCCGTAAGCCGAAGAAGGATGCGGAGAAAAGCCCTTTATAGATGTCGATCGTCACCACCATTAACGCCTGGGTGCACTTATACCCAGGAAACTTGATCTTTTCTCACATGTGAAAAGTACAGTGCGGAAGAACATAACTTTTCAGAATATATGTTCATCCGATGTCGCTGTGGGGGAACAGCAGCGCCTTCTGCTGTTTGTCGAGATAAAAAAGCTTACAGCACCTGGTATTCCCAGGCGGTCTCCCATCCAAGTACTGACCAGGCCCGACCCTGCTTAGCTTCCGAGATCAGACGAGATCGGGCGTGTGGAGGGCGGTATGGCCGTAAGCCGAAGAAGGATGCGGAGAAAAGCCCTTTATAGATGTCGATCGTCACCACCATTAACGCCTGGGTGCACTTATACCCAGGAAACTTGATCTTTTCTCACATGTGAAAAGTACAGTGCTGAAGAACATAACTTTTCAGAATATATGTTCATCCGATGTCGCTGTGGGGGAACAGCAGCGCCTTCTCCTGTTTGTCGAGATAAAAAAGCTTACAGCACCTGGTATTCCCAGGCGGTCTCCCATCCAAGTACTGACCAGGCCCGACCCTGCTTAGCTTCCGAGATCAGACGAGATCGGGCGTGTGGAGGGCGGTATGGCCGTAAGCCGAAGAAGGATGCGGAGAAAAGCCCTTTATAGATGTCGATCGTCACCACCATTAACGCCTGGGTGCACTTATACCCAGGAAACTTGATCTTTTCTCACATGTGAAAAGTACAGTGCTGAAGAACATAACTTTTCAGAATATATGTTCATCCGATGTCGCTGTGGGGGAACAGCAGCGCCTTCTGCTGTTTGTCGAGATAAAAAAGCTTACAGCACCTGGTATTCCCAGGCGGTCTCCCATCCAAGTACTGACCAGGCCCGACCCTGCTTAGCTTCCGAGATCAGACGAGATCGGGCGTGTGGAGGGCGGTATGGCCGTAAGCCGAAGAAGGATGCGGAGAAAAGCCCTTTATAGATGTCGATCGTCACCACCATTAACGCCTGGGTGCACTTATACCCAGGAAACTTGATCTTTTCTCACATGTGAAAAGTAGAGTGCTGAAGAACATAACTTTTCAGAATATATGTTCATCCGATGTCGCTGTGGGGGAACAGCAGCGCCTTCTGCTGTTTGTCGAGATAAAAAAGCTTACAGCACCTGGTATTCCCAGGCGGTCTCCCATCCAAGTACTGACCAGGCCCGACCCTGCTTAGCTTCCGAGATCAGACGAGATCGGGCGTGTGGAGGGCGGTATGGCCGTAAGCCGAAGAAGGATGCGGAGAAAAGCCCTTTATAGATGTCGATCGTCACCACCATTAACGCCTGGGTGCACTTATACCCAGGAAACTTGATCTTTTCTCACATGTGAAAAGTAGAGTGCTGAAGAACATAACTTTTCAGAATATATGTTCATCCGATGTCGCTGTGGGGGAACAGCAGCGCCTTCTGCTGTTTGTCGAGATAAAAAAGCTTAAAGCACCTGGTATTCCCAGGCGGTCTCCCATCCAAGTACTGACCAGGCCCGACCCTGCTTAGCTTCCGAGATCAGACGAGATCGGGCGTGTGGAGGGCGGTATGGCCGTAAGCCGAAGAAGGATGCGGAGAAAAGCCCTTTATAGATGTCGATCGTCACCACCATTAACGCCTGGGTGCACTTATACCCAGGAAACTTGATCTTTTCTCACATGTGAAAAGTACAGTGCTGAAGAACATAACTTTTCAGAATATATGTTCATCCGATGTCGCTGTGGGGGAACAGCAGCGCCTTCTGCTGTTTGTCGAGATAAAAAAGCTTACAGCACCTGGTATTCCCAGGCGGTCTCCCATCCAAGTACTGACCAGGCGCGACCCTGCTTAGCTTCCGAGATCAGACGAGATCGGGCGTGTGGAGGGCGGTATGGCCGTAAGCCGAAGAAGGATGCGGAGAAAAGCCCTTTATAGATGTCGATCGTCACCACCATTAACGCCTGGGTGCACTTATACCCAGGAAACTTGATCTTTTCTCACATGTGAAAAGTACAGTGCTGAAGAACATAACTTTTCAGAATATATGTTCATCCGATGTCGCTGTGGGGGAACAGCAGCGCCTTCTGCTGTTTGTCGAGATAAAAAAGCTTACAGCACCTGGTATTCCCAGGCGGTCTCCCATCCAAGTACTGACCAGGCCCGACCCTGCTTAGCTTCCGAGATCAGACGAGATCGGGCGTGTGGAGGGCGGTATGGCCGTAAGCCGAAGAAGGATGCGGAGAAAAGCCCTTTATAGATGTCGATCGTCACCACCATTAACGCCTGGGTACACTTATACCCAGGAAACTTGATCTTTTCTCACATGTGAAAAGTACAGTGCGGAAGAACATAACTTTTCAGAATATATGTTCATCCGATGTCGCTGTGGGGGAACAGCAGCGCCTTCTGCTGTTTGTCGAGATAAAAAAGCTTACAGCACCTGGTATTCCCAGGCGGTCTCCCATCCAAGTACTGACCAGGCCCGACCCTGCTTAGCTTCCGAGATCAGACGAGATCGGGCGTGTGGAGGGCGGTATGGCCGTAAGCCGAAGAAGGATGCGGAGAAAAGCCCTTTATAGATGTCGATCGTCACCACCATTAACGCCTGGGTGCACTTATACCCAGGAAACTTGATCTTTTCTCACATGTGAAAAGTACAGTGCTGAAGAACATAACTTTTCAGAATATATGTTCATCCGATGTCGCTGTGGGGGAACAGCAGCGCCTTCTCCTGTTTGTCGAGATAAAAAAGCTTACAGCACCTGGTATTCCCAGGCGGTCTCCCATCCAAGTACTGACCAGGCCCGACCCTGCTTAGCTTCCGAGATCAGACGAGATCGGGCGTGTGGAGGGCGGTATGGCCGTAAGCCGAAGAAGGATGCGGAGAAAAGCCCTTTATAGATGTCGATCGTCACCACCATTAACGCCTGGGTGCACTTATACCCAGGAAACTTGATCTTTTCTCACATGTGAAAAGTAGAGTGCTGAAGAACATAACTTTTCAGAATATATGTTCATCCGATGTCGCTGTGGGGGAACAGCAGCGCCTTCTGCTGTTTGTCGAGATAAAAAAGCTTACAGCACCTGGTATTCCCAGGCGGTCTCCCATCCAAGTACTGACCAGGCCCGACCCTGCTTAGCTTCCGAGATCAGACGAGATCGGGCGTGTGGAGGGCGGTATGGCCGTAAGCCGAAGAAGGATGCGGAGAAAAGCCCTTTATAGATGTCGATCGTCACCACCATTAACGCCTGGGTGCACTTATACCCAGGAAACTTGATCTTTTCTCACATGTGAAAAGTAGAGTGCTGAAGAACATAACTTTTCAGAATATATGTTCATCCGATGTCGCTGTGGGGGAACAGCAGCGCCTTCTGCTGTTTGTCGAGATAAAAAAGCTTACAGCACCTGGTATTCCCAGGCGGTCTCCCATCCAAGTACTGACCAGGCCCGACCCTGCTTAGCTTCCGAGATCAGACGAGATCGGGCGTGTGGAGGGCGGTATGGCCGTAAGCCGAAGAAGGATGCGGAGAAAAGCCCTTTATAGATGTCGATCGTCACCACCATTAACGCCTGGGTGCACTTATACCCAGGAAACTTGATCTTTTCTCACATGTGAAAAGTACAGTGCTGAAGAACATAACTTTTCAGAATATATGTTCATCCGATGTCGCTGTGGGGGAACAGCAGCGCCTTCTGCTGTTTGTCGAGATAAAAAAGCTTACAGCACCTGGTATTCCCAGGCGGTCTCCCATCCAAGTACTGACCAGGCGCGACCCTGCTTAGCTTCTGAGATCAGACGAGATCGGGCGTGTGGAGGGCGGTATGGCCGTAAGCCGAAGAAGGATGCGGAGAAAAGCCCTTTATAGATGTCGATCGTCACCACCATTAACGCCTGGGTGCACTTATACCCAGGAAACTTGATCTTTTCTCACATGTGAAAAGTACAGTGCTGAAGAACATAACTTTTCAGAATATATGTTCATCCGATGTCGCTGTGGGGGAACAGCAGCGCCTTCTGCTGTTTGTCGAGATAAAAAAGCTTACAGCACCTGGTATTCCCAGGCGGTCTCCCATCCAAGTACTGACCAGGCCCGACCCTGCTTAGCTTCCGAGATCAGACGAGATCGGGCGTGTGGAGGGCGGTATGGCCGTAAGCCGAAGAAGGATGCGGAGAAAAGCCCTTTATAGATGTCGATCGTCACCACCATTAACGCCTGGGTACACTTATACCCAGGAAACTTGATCTTTTCTCACATGTGAAAAGTACAGTGCGGAAGAACATAACTTTTCAGAATATATGTTCATCCGATGTCGCTGTGGGGGAACAGCAGCGCCTTCTGCTGTTTGTCGAGATAAAAAAGCTTACAGCACCTGGTATTCCCAGGCGGTCTCCCATCCAAGTACTGACCAGGCCCGACCCTGCTTAGCTTCCGAGATCAGACGAGATCGGGCGTGTGGAGGGCGGTATGGCCGTAAGCCGAAGAAGGATGCGGAGAAAAGCCCTTTATAGATGTCGATCGTCACCACCATTAACGCCTGGGTGCACTTATACCCAGGAAACTTGATCTTTTCTCACATGTGAAAAGTACAGTGCTGAAGAACATAACTTTTCAGAATATATGTTCATCCGATGTCGCTGTGGGGGAACAGCAGCGCCTTCTCCTGTTTGTCGAGATAAAAAAGCTTACAGCACCTGGTATTCCCAGGCGGTCTCCCATCCAAGTACTGACCAGGCCCGACCCTGCTTAGCTTCCGAGATCAGACGAGATCGGGCGTGTGGAGGGCGGTATGGCCGTAAGCCGAAGAAGGATGCGGAGAAAAGCCCTTTATAGATGTCGATCGTCACCACCATTAACGCCTGGGTGCACTTATACCCAGGAAACTTGATCTTTTCTCACATGTGAAAAGTACAGTGCTGAAGAACATAACTTTTCAGAATATATGTTCATCCGATGTCGCTGTGGGGGAACAGCAGCGCCTTCTGCTGTTTGTCGAGATAAAAAAGCTTACAGCACCTGGTATTCCCAGGCGGTCTCCCATCCAAGTACTGACCAGGCCCGACCCTGCTTAGCTTCCGAGATCAGACGAGATCGGGCGTGTGGAGGGCGGTATGGCCGTAAGCCGAAGAAGGATGCGGAGAAAAGCCCTTTATAGATGTCGATCGTCACCACCATTAACGCCTGGGTGCACTTATACCCAGGAAACTTGATCTTTTCTCACATGTGAAAAGTAGAGTGCTGAAGAACATAACTTTTCAGAATATATGTTCATCCGATGTCGCTGTGGGGGAACAGCAGCGCCTTCTGCTGTTTGTCGAGATAAAAAAGCTTACAGCACCTGGTATTCCCAGGCGGTCTCCCATCCAAGTACTGACCAGGCCCGACCCTGCTTAGCTTCCGAGATCAGACGAGATCGGGCGTGTGGAGGGCGGTATGGCCGTAAGCCGAAGAAGGATGCGGAGAAAAGCCCTTTATAGATGTCGATCGTCACCACCATTAACGCCTGGGTGCACTTATACCCAGGAAACTTGATCTTTTCTCACATGTGAAAAGTAGAGTGCTGAAGAACATAACTTTTCAGAATATATGTTCATCCGATGTCGCTGTGGGGGAACAGCAGCGCCTTCTGCTGTTTGTCGAGATAAAAAAGCTTACAGCACCTGGTATTCCCAGGCGGTCTCCCATCCAAGTACTGACCAGGCCCGACCCTGCTTAGCTTCCGAAATCAGACGAGATCGGGCGTGTGGAGGGCGGTATGGCCGTAAGCCGAAGAAGGATGCGGAGAAAAGCCCTTTATAGATGTCGATCGTCACCACCATTAACGCCTGGGTGCACTTATATCCAGGAAACTTGATCTTTTCTCACATGTGAAAAGTACAGTGCTGAAGAACATAACTTTTCAGAATATATGTTCATCCGATGTCGCTGTGGGGGAACAGCAGCGCCTTCTGCTGTTTGTCGAGATAAAAAAGCTTACAGCACCTGGTATTCCCAGGCGGTCTCCCATCCAAGTACTGACCAGGCGCGACCCTGCTTAGCTTCCGAGATCAGACGAGATCGGGCGTGTGGAGGGCGGTATGGCCGTAAGCCGAAGAAGGATGCGGAGAAAAGCCCTTTATAGATGTCGATCGTCACCACCATTAACGCCTGGGTGCACTTATACCCAGGAAACTTGATCTTTTCTCACATGTGAAAAGTAGAGTGCTGAAGAACATAACTTTTCAGAATATATGTTCATCCGATGTCGCTGTGGGGGAACAGCAGCGCCTTCTGCTGTTTGTCGAGATAAAAAAGCTTACAGCACCTGGTATTCCCAGGCGGTCTCCCATCCAAGTACTGACCAGGCCCGACCCTGCTTAGCTTCCGAGATCAGACGAGATCGGGCGTGTGGAGGGCGGTATGGCCGTAAGCCGAAGAAGGATGCGGAGAAAAGCCCTTTATAGATGTCGATCGTCACCACCATTAACGCCTGGGTGCACTTATACCCAGGAAACTTGATCTTTTCTCACATGTGAAAAGTAGAGTGCTGAAGAACATAACTTTTCAGAATATATGTTCATCCGATGTCGCTGTGGGGGAACAGCAGCGCCTTCTGCTGTTTGTCGAGATAAAAAAGCTTACAGCACCTGGTATTCCCAGGCGGTCTCCCATCCAAGTACTGACCAGGCCCGACCCTGCTTAGCTTCCGAGATCAGACGAGATCGGGCGTGTGGAGGGCGGTATGGCCGTAAGCCGAAGAAGGATGCGGAGAAAAGCCCTTTATAGATGTCGATCGTCACCACCATTAACGCCTGGGTGCACTTATACCCAGGAAACTTGATCTTTTCTCACATGTGAAAAGTACAGTGCTGAAGAACATAACTTTTCAGAATATATGTTCATCCGATGTCGCTGTGGGGGAACAGCAGCGCCTTCTGCTGTTTGTCGAGATAAAAAAGCTTACAGCACCTGGTATTCCCAGGCGGTCTCCCATCCAAGTACTGACCAGGCGCGACCCTGCTTAGCTTCTGAGATCAGACGAGATCGGGCGTGTGGAGGGCGGTATGGCCGTAAGCCGAAGAAGGATGCGGAGAAAAGCCCTTTATAGATGTCGATCGTCACCACCATTAACGCCTGGGTGCACTTATACCCAGGAAACTTGATCTTTTCTCACATGTGAAAAGTACAGTGCTGAAGAACATAACTTTTCAGAATATATGTTCATCCGATGTCGCTGTGGGGGAACAGCAGCGCCTTCTGCTGTTTGTCGAGATAAAAAAGCTTACAGCACCTGGTATTCCCAGGCGGTCTCCCATCCAAGTACTGACCAGGCCCGACCCTGCTTAGCTTCCGAGATCAGACGAGATCGGGCGTGTGGAGGGCGGTATGGCCGTAAGCCGAAGAAGGATGCGGAGAAAAGCCCTTTATAGATGTCGATCGTCACCACCATTAACGCCTGGGTACACTTATACCCAGGAAACTTGATCTTTTCTCACATGTGAAAAGTACAGTGCGGAAGAACATAACTTTTCAGAATATATGTTCATCCGATGTCGCTGTGGGGGAACAGCAGCGCCTTCTGCTGTTTGTCGAGATAAAAAAGCTTACAGCACCTGGTATTCCCAGGCGGTCTCCCATCCAAGTACTGACCAGGCCCGACCCTGCTTAGCTTCCGAGATCAGACGAGATCGGGCGTGTGGAGGGCGGTATGGCCGTAAGCCGAAGAAGGATGCGGAGAAAAGCCCTTTATAGATGTCGATCGTCACCACCATTAACGCCTGGGTGCACTTATACCCAGGAAACTTGATCTTTTCTCACATGTGAAAAGTACAGTGCTGAAGAACATAACTTTTCAGAATATATGTTCATCCGATGTCGCTGTGGGGGAACAGCAGCGCCTTCTCCTGTTTGTCGAGATAAAAAAGCTTACAGCACCTGGTATTCCCAGGCGGTCTCCCATCCAAGTACTGACCAGGCCCGACCCTGCTTAGCTTCCGAGATCAGACGAGATCGGGCGTGTGGAGGGCGGTATGGCCGTAAGCCGAAGAAGGATGCGGAGAAAAGCCCTTTATAGATGTCGATCGTCACCACCATTAACGCCTGGGTGCACTTATACCCAGGAAACTTGATCTTTTCTCACATGTGAAAAGTACAGTGCTGAAGAACATAACTTTTCAGAATATATGTTCATCCGATGTCGCTGTGGGGGAACAGCAGCGCCTTCTGCTGTTTGTCGAGATAAAAAAGCTTACAGCACCTGGTATTCCCAGGCGGTCTCCCATCCAAGTACTGACCAGGCCCGACCCTGCTTAGCTTCCGAGATCAGACGAGATCGGGCGTGTGGAGGGCGGTATGGCCGTAAGCCGAAGAAGGATGCGGAGAAAAGCCCTTTATAGATGTCGATCGTCACCACCATTAACGCCTGGGTGCACTTATACCCAGGAAACTTGATCTTTTCTCACATGTGAAAAGTAGAGTGCTGAAGAACATAACTTTTCAGAATATATGTTCATCCGATGTCGCTGTGGGGGAACAGCAGCGCCTTCTGCTGTTTGTCGAGATAAAAAAGCTTACAGCACCTGGTATTCCCAGGCGGTCTCCCATCCAAGTACTGACCAGGCCCGACCCTGCTTAGCTTCCGAGATCAGACGAGATCGGGCGTGTGGAGGGCGGTATGGCCGTAAGCCGAAGAAGGATGCGGAGAAAAGCCCTTTATAGATGTCGATCGTCACCACCATTAACGCCTGGGTGCACTTATACCCAGGAAACTTGATCTTTTCTCACATGTGAAAAGTAGAGTGCTGAAGAACATAACTTTTCAGAATATATGTTCATCCGATGTCGCTGTGGGGGAACAGCAGCGCCTTCTGCTGTTTGTCGAGATAAAAAAGCTTACAGCACCTGGTATTCCCAGGCGGTCTCCCATCCAAGTACTGACCAGGCCCGACCCTGCTTAGCTTCCGAAATCAGACGAGATCGGGCGTGTGGAGGGCGGTATGGCCGTAAGCCGAAGAAGGATGCGGAGAAAAGCCCTTTATAGATGTCGATCGTCACCACCATTAACGCCTGGGTGCACTTATATCCAGGAAACTTGATCTTTTCTCACATGTGAAAAGTACAGTGCTGAAGAACATAACTTTTCAGAATATATGTTCATCCGATGTCGCTGTGGGGGAACAGCAGCGCCTTCTGCTGTTTGTCGAGATAAAAAAGCTTACAGCACCTGGTATTCCCAGGCGGTCTCCCATCCAAGTACTGACCAGGCGCGACCCTGCTTAGCTTCCGAGATCAGACGAGATCGGGCGTGTGGAGGGCGGTATGGCCGTAAGCCGAAGAAGGATGCGGAGAAAAGCCCTTTATAGATGTCGATCGTCACCACCATTAACGCCTGGGTGCACTTATACCCAGGAAACTTGATCTTTTCTCACATGTGAAAAGTAGAGTGCTGAAGAACATAACTTTTCAGAATATATGTTCATCCGATGTCGCTGTGGGGGAACAGCAGCGCCTTCTGCTGTTTGTCGAGATAAAAAAGCTTACAGCACCTGGTATTCCCAGGCGGTCTCCCATCCAAGTACTGACCAGGCCCGACCCTGCTTAGCTTCCGAGATCAGACGAGATCGGGCGTGTGGAGGGCGGTATGGCCGTAAGCCGAAGAAGGATGCGGAGAAAAGCCCTTTATAGATGTCGATCGTCACCACCATTAACGCCTGGGTACACATATACCCAGGAAACTTGATCTTTTCTCACATGTGAAAAGTACAGTGCGGAAGAACATAACTTTTCAGAATATATGTTCATCCGATGTCGCTGTGGGGGAACAGCAGCGCCTTCTGCTGTTTGTCGAGATAAAAAAGCTTACAGCACCTGGTATTCCCAGGCGGTCTCCCATCCAAGTACTGACCAGGCCCGACCCTGCTTAGCTTCCGAGATCAGACGAGATCGGGCGTGTGGAGGGCGGTATGGCCGTAAGCCGAAGAAGGATGCGGAGAAAAGCCCTTTATAGATGTCGATCGTCACCACCATTAACGCCTGGGTGCACTTATACCCAGGAAACTTGATCTTTTCTCACATGTGAAAAGTACAGTGCTGAAGAACATAACTTTTCAGAATATATGTTCATCCGATGTCGCTGTGGGGGAACAGCAGCGCCTTCTGCTGTTTGTCGAGATAAAAAAGCTTACAGCACCTGGTATTCCCAGGCGGTCTCCCATCCAAGTACTGACCAGGCCCGACCCTGCTTAGCTTCCGAGATCAGACGAGATCGGGCGTGTGGAGGGCGCTATGGCCGTAAGCCGAAGAAGGATGCGGAGAAAAGCCCTTTATAGATGTCGATCGTCACCACCATTAACGCCTGGGTGCACTTATACCCAGGAAACTTGATCTTTTCTCACATGTGAAAAGTACAGTGCTGAAGAACATAACTTTTCAGAATATATGTTCATCCGATGTCGCTGTGGGGGAACAGCAGCGCCTTCTGCTGTTTGTCGAGATAAAAAAGCTTACAGCACCTGGTATTCCCAGGCGGTCTCCCATCCAAGTACTGACCAGGCGCGACCCTGCTTAGCTTCTGAGATCAGACGAGATCGGGCGTGTGGAGGGCGGTATGGCCGTAAGCCGAAGAAGGATGCGGAGAAAAGCCCTTTATAGATGTCGATCGTCACCACCATTAACGCCTGGGTGCACTTATACCCAGGAAACTTGATCTTTTCTCACATGTGAAAAGTACAGTGCTGAAGAACATAACTTTTCAGAATATATGTTCATCCGATGTCGCTGTGGGGGAACAGCAGCGCCTTCTGCTGTTTGTCGAGATAAAAAAGCTTACAGCACCTGGTATTCCCAGGCGGTCTCCCATCCAAGTACTGACCAGGCCCGACCCTGCTTAGCTTCCGAGATCAGACGAGATCGGGCGTGTGGAGGGCGGTATGGCCGTAAGCCGAAGAAGGATGCGGAGAAAAGCCCTTTATAGATGTCGATCGTCACCACCATTAACGCCTGGGTACACTTATACCCAGGAAACTTGATCTTTTCTCACATGTGAAAAGTACAGTGCGGAAGAACATAACTTTTCAGAATATATGTTCATCCGATGTCGCTGTGGGGGAACAGCAGCGCCTTCTGCTGTTTGTCGAGATAAAAAAGCTTACAGCACCTGGTATTCCCAGGCGGTCTCCCATCCAAGTACTGACCAGGCCCGACCCTGCTTAGCTTCCGAGATCAGACGAGATCGGGCGTGTGGAGGGCGGTATGGCCGTAAGCCGAAGAAGGATGCGGAGAAAAGCCCTTTATAGATGTCGATCGTCACCACCATTAACGCCTGGGTGCACTTATACCCAGGAAACTTGATCTTTTCTCACATGTGAAAAGTACAGTGCTGAAGAACATAACTTTTCAGAATATATGTTCATCCGATGTCGCTGTGGGGGAACAGCAGCGCCTTCTCCTGTTTGTCGAGATAAAAAAGCTTACAGCACCTGGTATTCCCAGGCGGTCTCCCATCCAAGTACTGACCAGGCCCGACCCTGCTTAGCTTCCGAGATCAGACGAGATCGGGCGTGTGGAGGGCGGTATGGCCGTAAGCCGAAGAAGGATGCGGAGAAAAGCCCTTTATAGATGTCGATCGTCACCACCATTAACGCCTGGGTGCACTTATACCCAGGAAACTTGATCTTTTCTCACATGTGAAAAGTACAGTGCTGAAGAACATAACTTTTCAGAATATATGTTCATCCGATGTCGCTGTGGGGGAACAGCAGCGCCTTCTGCTGTTTGTCGAGATAAAAAAGCTTACAGCACCTGGTATTCCCAGGCGGTCTCCCATCCAAGTACTGACCAGGCCCGACCCTGCTTAGCTTCCGAGATCAGACGAGATCGGGCGTGTGGAGGGCGGTATGGCCGTAAGCCGAAGAAGGATGCGGAGAAAAGCCCTTTATAGATGTCGATCGTCACCACCATTAACGCCTGGGTGCACTTATACCCAGGAAACTTGATCTTTTCTCACATGTGAAAAGTAGAGTGCTGAAGAACATAACTTTTCAGAATATATGTTCATCCGATGTCGCTGTGGGGGAACAGCAGCGCCTTCTGCTGTTTGTCGAGATAAAAAAGCTTACAGCACCTGGTATTCCCAGGCGGTCTCCCATCCAAGTACTGACCAGGCCCGACCCTGCTTAGCTTCCGAGATCAGACGAGATCGGGCGTGTGGAGGGCGGTATGGCCGTAAGCCGAAGAAGGATGCGGAGAAAAGCCCTTTATAGATGTCGATCGTCACCACCATTAACGCCTGGGTGCACTTATACCCAGGAAACTTGATCTTTTCTCACATGTGAAAAGTAGAGTGCTGAAGAACATAACTTTTCAGAATATATGTTCATCCGATGTCGCTGTGGGGGAACAGCAGCGCCTTCTGCTGTTTGTCGAGATAAAAAAGCTTACAGCACCTGGTATTCCCAGGCGGTCTCCCATCCAAGTACTGACCAGGCCCGACCCTGCTTAGCTTCCGAAATCAGACGAGATCGGGCGTGTGGAGGGCGGTATGGCCGTAAGCCGAAGAAGGATGCGGAGAAAAGCCCTTTATAGATGTCGATCGTCACCACCATTAACGCCTGGGTGCACTTATATCCAGGAAACTTGATCTTTTCTCACATGTGAAAAGTACAGTGCTGAAGAACATAACTTTTCAGAATATATGTTCATCCGATGTCGCTGTGGGGGAACAGCAGCGCCTTCTGCTGTTTGTCGAGATAAAAAAGCTTACAGCACCTGGTATTCCCAGGCGGTCTCCCATCCAAGTACTGACCAGGCGCGACCCTGCTTAGCTTCCGAGATCAGACGAGATCGGGCGTGTGGAGGGCGGTATGGCCGTAAGCCGAAGAAGGATGCGGAGAAAAGCCCTTTATAGATGTCGATCGTCACCACCATTAACGCCTGGGTGCACTTATACCCAGGAAACTTGATCTTTTCTCACATGTGAAAAGTAGAGTGCTGAAGAACATAACTTTTCAGAATATATGTTCATCCGATGTCGCTGTGGGGGAACAGCAGCGCCTTCTGCTGTTTGTCGAGATAAAAAAGCTTACAGCACCTGGTATTCCCAGGCGGTCTCCCATCCAAGTACTGACCAGGCCCGACCCTGCTTAGCTTCCGAGATCAGACGAGATCGGGCGTGTGGAGGGCGGTATGGCCGTAAGCCGAAGAAGGATGCGGAGAAAAGCCCTTTATAGATGTCGATCGTCACCACCATTAACGCCTGGGTACACATATACCCAGGAAACTTGATCTTTTCTCACATGTGAAAAGTACAGTGCGGAAGAACATAACTTTTCAGAATATATGTTCATCCGATGTCGCTGTGGGGGAACAGCAGCGCCTTCTGCTGTTTGTCGAGATAAAAAAGCTTACAGCACCTGGTATTCCCAGGCGGTCTCCCATCCAAGTACTGACCAGGCCCGACCCTGCTTAGCTTCCGAGATCAGACGAGATCGGGCGTGTGGAGGGCGGTATGGCCGTAAGCCGAAGAAGGATGCGGAGAAAAGCCCTTTATAGATGTCGATCGTCACCACCATTAACGCCTGGGTGCACTTATACCCAGGAAACTTGATCTTTTCTCACATGTGAAAAGTACAGTGCTGAAGAACATAACTTTTCAGAATATATGTTCATCCGATGTCGCTGTGGGGGAACAGCAGCGCCTTCTGCTGTTTGTCGAGATAAAAAAGCTTACAGCACCTGGTATTCCCAGGCGGTCTCCCATCCAAGTACTGACCAGGCCCGACCCTGCTTAGCTTCCGAGATCAGACGAGATCGGGCGTGTGGAGGGCGGTATGGCCGTAAGCCGAAGAAGGATGCGGAGAAAAGCCCTTTATAGATGTCGATCGTCACCACCATTAACGCCTGGGTGCACTTATACCCAGGAAACTTGATCTTTTCTCACATGTGAAAAGTACAGTGCTGAAGAACATAACTTTTCAGAATATATGTTCATCCGATGTCGCTGTGGGGGAACAGCAGCGCCTTCTGCTGTTTGTCGAGATAAAAAAGCTTACAGCACCTGGTATTCCCAGGCGGTCTCCCATCCAAGTACTGACCAGGCGCGACCCTGCTTAGCTTCCGAGATCAGACGAGATCGGGCGTGTGGAGGGCGGTATGGCCGTAAGCCGAAGAAGGATGCGGAGAAAAGCCCTTTATAGATGTCGATCGTCACCACCATTAACGCCTGGGTGCACTTATACCCAGGAAACTTGATCTTTTCTCACATGTGAAAAGTACAGTGCTGAAGAACATAACTTTTCAGAATATATGTTCATCCGATGTCGCTGTGGGGGAACAGCAGCGCCTTCTCCTGTTTGTCGAGATAAAAAAGCTTACAGCACCTGGTATTCCCAGGCGGTCTCCCATCCAAGTACTGACCAGGCCCGACCCTGCTTAGCTTCCGAGATCAGACGAGATCGGGCGTGTGGAGGGCGGTATGGCCGTAAGCCGAAGAAGGATGCGGAGAAAAGCCCTTTATAGATGTCGATCATCACCACCATTAACGCCTGGGTGCACTTATACCCAGGAAACTTGATCTTTTCTCACATATGAAAAGTACAGTGCTGAAGAACATAACTTTTCAGAATATATGTTCATCCGATGTCGCTGTGGGGGAACAGCAGCGCCTTCTGCTGTTTGTCGAGATAAAAAAGCTTACAGCACCTGGTATTCCCAGGCGGTCTCCCATCCAAGTACTGACCAGGCCCGACCCTGCTTAGCTTCCGAGATCAGACGAGATCGGGCGTGTGGAGGGCGGTATGGCCGTAAGCCGAAGAAGGATGCGGAGAAAAGCCCTTTATAGATGTCGATCGTCACCACCATTAACGCCTGGGTGCACTTATACCCAGGAAACTTGATCTTTTCTCACATGTGAAAAGTACAGTGCTGAAGAACATAACTTTTCAGAATATATGTTCATCCGATGTCGCTGTGGGGGAACAGCAGCGCCTTCTCCTGTTTGTCGAGATAAAAAAGCTTACAGCACCTGGTATTCCCAGGCGGTCTCCCATCCAAGTACTGACCAGGCCCGACCCTGCTTAGCTTCCGAGATCAGACGAGATCGGGCGTGTGGAGGGCGGTATGGCCGTAAGCCGAAGAAGGATGCGGAGAAAAGCCCTTTATAGATGTCGATCGTCACCACCATTAACGCCTGG
Organism: Eutrigla gurnardus; assembly: GCF_963514095.1. Lineage (NCBI taxonomy): Eukaryota > Metazoa > Chordata > Actinopteri > Perciformes > Triglidae > Eutrigla > Eutrigla gurnardus. The sequence continues at coordinate 29,676,924 of NC_139922.1, read as the reverse complement.
GTGCACTTATACCCAGGAAACTTGATCTTTTCTCACATGTGAAAAGTACAGTGCTGAAGAACATAACTTTTCAGAATATATGTTCATCCGATGTCGCTGTGGGGGAACAGCAGCGCCTTCTGCTGTTTGTCGAGATAAAAAAGCTTACAGCACCTGGTATTCCCAGGCGGTCTCCCATCCAAGTACTGACCAGGCCCGACCCTGCTTAGCTTCCGAGATCAGACGAGATCGGGCGTGTGGAGGGCGGTATGGCCGTAAGCCGAAGAAGGATGCGGAGAAAAGCCCTTTATAGATGTCGATCGTCACCACCATTAACGCCTGGGTGCACTTATACCCAGGAAACTTGATCTTTTCTCACATGTGAAAAGTAGAGTGCTGAAGAACATAACTTTTCAGAATATATGTTCATCCGATGTCGCTGTGGGGGAACAGCAGCGCCTTCTGCTGTTTGTCGAGATAAAAAAGCTTACAGCACCTGGTATTCCCAGGCGGTCTCCCATCCAAGTACTGACCAGGCCCGACCCTGCTTAGCTTCCGAGATCAGACGAGATCGGGCGTGTGGAGGGCGGTATGGCCGTAAGCCGAAGAAGGATGCGGAGAAAAGCCCTTTATAGATGTCGATCGTCACCACCATTAACGCCTGGGTGCACTTATACCCAGGAAACTTGATCTTTTCTCACATGTGAAAAGTACAGTGCTGAAGAACATAACTTTTCAGAATATATGTTCATCCGATGTCGCTGTGGGGGAACAGCAGCGCCTTCTCCTGTTTGTCGAGATAAAAAAGCTTACAGCACCTGGTATTCCCAGGCGGTCTCCCATCCAAGTACTGACCAGGCCCGACCCTGCTTAGCTTCCGAGATCAGACGAGATCGGGCGTGTGGAGGGCGGTATGGCCGTAAGCCGAA